>NC_056728.1:888065288-888385288 GCF_019279795.1 Protopterus annectens | reverse complement strand
TAATTATATTCCTTTCCCTCCCTCCCATAAATCTTTCTAGTGGCTTTTCTCTGAATTTATTCCAGTAGCCTAAGGTCACTTTCCTTATTTGGACTCCAGAAATGTGTGCAATACTAAAGGTATGGTCTGAGCAGGGACACTGTAGGATATTACCTACTTTACTTCTGAAATCTCCCCCTCTGATAATGATACACCAAAGTGTTTTCTTTACTGTTGCCACTGCCTTAACACAATGTTCCTGGTGTCATCAGTACAACACTATCCTTTTTCTAGTCTGTTGCCACCAGTTCTACTCCTTCAGCTGATGTTTCACACCACTGTTGTGGCCAAAGTGTGGTATTTTGTGTTTGTTTGCACACACTCCTTCAGCTGATGTTTCACACCACTGCTGTGGCCAAAGTGTGGTATTTTGTGTTTGAGCAGAACCGCAGTTGCCATCATTGTTCCCATTCATTCAGTCCCTCCCCACATGCTGTACTGCTCCACTTATCTTTTTGTCATCAGAGGCTGATCCTGTTTTCTATTCCTCCAGAGTCCTTAATGAAGTCCAGGTGGGCCACACCCACTAGTATTCCTTTGTCAAGTCCACGTGTGATCAGCTTATAAAAGTGGATCAGGTTTAAAGGACAACGTGAGCCATTGTTACTTGCTGTCCTGTAGATTGCTATTGTCTGCAACTGCTCCAGCCTACCCCCGAGGATCATCTCTTCTAATTGGTGCGTTGTTGAATATCTCCATCAGGGAGTTTGTTCTAGCACACTGGCCAGATTTTTGTTGACTGGTTTAGTAAAGATTTCAACTTTAATGCCAATAAATGTAAGATCATGAAAGTTGGCAAAAAAGGACATAAACTATAATTGTATAAATGGTTGGTTCCATAAATATGACATATGAAATAAGATCTGTGGACAACACTAGCAACAACCTATAATTAGAGAAGTGTGCATCTACCATAGTCAGAATAGCATAATGGCTAGGCATCTAGGTCTAAAAGATGTCTACTCACACCGTGGCTATCATTGTACTGTCATTGTACTATTTTATACCTTATTATTTAGACCAGTGTCAGATACAGAGCTGCATTCTGTAGTCTTCACATAAGCCACCTGAAGTGCTATAGTTCTAGACTAGAATGATCATAGGATTGAAAAGCTTTGGAAACTGTCATTGTATTCTGTTTCTTAAATGTTACTAAGAAGTCTAGTTTATAAGTCAATGTCTACCCAAGGTCTGATTTAAAGTCTCTGCCTAAAAAGGACCTCAAGGGACAGTAACATGAAACTGGATATCCTAACATTTAGCATCTCAGTGATAGAAAAAAATGGTAAATGCATTACATAGTGTCTTCCACCAAGATTATGGAGTAAGCTTCTCCTTATGATTTGAAAAGGTCAGATGTTCACTTCCTTCAAAAATAATCAATGCACATATGGGAAGTTGAAAATATGAACACTGGGTTATGGCTACTAGGTAATCACCTCGATAACAGAATCTATGAATATAATTAACGATACACAATCCAAGCTGATATTAACTTCTGAACATATATTCCTGCTTACCTTAGTATTGTGCTGTTATTATTAACAAAAATATCTTGTTTTTCTGTATTTGGACCACTTTCTGCTGTTGAATTGTTTAGTATATCTGAAGTTTTAGTTACAGGAGCGTCTCCCTATGTTTATAGTGACATTCCTGCCTTATTTCATCTGTGATGTTGATGTCTTCCTCATTTTAAAATATTTGTCTTTATAATGTAGACATTACACAAAGTTATTTTAAGTGAAAACATCATGCAAGAAGATGGCAATAAGAAGACAGCGTAGATTGTATGCTAAGCCTGTTAAATATTTCTTCCGCAGTCTGATTATAACTCCTACCCTGACAAAGTTCCAACTGTTAAAATCCCCATGGACTTCATGGAGCAAGAACCTTTCTTACGAGACACAAAACCTTCCGAGCGTGAGTAGAGGTTAACTAATATCTGCTTGCCAGAATGAAGTACACTACCTCTTCGTGATTCTTTCAATCTGATTTTCTCCTTTCAGCTAAAGCATATTTTTCCTCCTTTTGCCATAGGCTGATGAGACCTCCATTTGCAATGTGACGACTTATGTTTTGTGACTAACTCTGCTAACCATCTTCCTCTTCTTCTTAAAGTATTGTCTTCAGCTTATAACCTGACTTTTTCTTTTCTCTAACCCTGTAATCTAATTTGCAGAATCTAATTAACATTTTGTCTAGACGTAACTGTTGCTTGCTACAAAACTTGCATTTTTTGTTTATGTGCACTCTTATTAAAAATTGTTTCTAAATGTTTTGTTTGTGTAAAATGATAAAATGATTTCATACAGAGTACATCTTTGCTTATGCAGTCAGAATACAAATTTTATATGTGTGTGTGTGTGTGTGTGTGTGTGTGTGTGTGTGTGTGTGTGTGTATATATATATATATATATATATATATATATATATATAGTTATATATAATTCATATATTCTGTAAGAACATTTGAATGGTTATGGAACTACATCATTACTAATGTTAAAACAATAATTTGAAAGAAAAATGTATGTATTATAAATTGTAACAGGTTTCCTTTCATTTGCATTAAACTGCAAGTTGAGCATGTAATCTGATAGTAGCATATTAATGGCAGTAGGGGATCATATCTGCGCATGTGACATGAAAAAACAATGCATTTTCGAATATTTTTACTTCACCACTACATTATGCTACAGTGTTTAAATATGTGTGTGTATATACACACACACACAGATCCACATGTGTAACCTCCAGGTCTATACTTCTTGTTATGGGACAGAGACAGAGGATGACAACAGCTGGAAAAGTTCACAGCATGGATGACAGACATGCTACTACCAGCCCTACTCATACATGCCAGTCTTATTCTTGAGAAAGGTAAGACATACAAGGCCAACTGAAACCAGATTTGCCAGGGGGTGGCACAGGATGTCAATTCTTTGGGTGGCCATAATAAGAGGCTACTACCGGTGCATCTCAGGGTCACCAGTATGATACTCCATGTCCATGCCAAGGCACAGAATTTTGCCAGAGTCCAGTTCACTACAAGATGCAGACTATCAAAACAGAAGTGTCTCACAGAGGTAGATAAATTCATAGAATTCTTGCCCAGGATATATGAGAGAAACCTTGTACCTATTAGAGGCTGTCAAAACTGCCCAGGACTCTCTTTGTAATGCACCAGCTTAGTAGGTCATGTTCTTTTGTGTTAGTACAGTGACCCACTAGTGAGAATGGTTTAATCAGCAGAGCAGATAAGCATTATCTGTTCTCCAGGAATTTTGGACCTATGTACCCACAGACCATGTGTGTACCTGCCTTGTAACAGCTGTATACCATGTGCTGGTAGGAATGACACCTATGATTCAGCATTGCCATAGGTATGTTGTCTTTATGCTTTACAGGTTCAAGCACAATTGGTTGGAACATGCTGATGTCAGTGGGTCACCAACAATGCCAATGAGTGCCCATGATACTACCATGGATGTAGCACAGTCTGAAGACAAAATTGTACTGTGAGGAATGCTAACACTAGAATACACACGCACACTTCCCTCAAAGCTAAGATAATGGTAAAGGGGCAAGTTGAATCTCCAACATTCCATATGTTAACACTGGTCATACGGCCTAGGTTAACATCACTGAAAATAGACAGTAGACACCTGAGTCACCATGACTTCTTATTTCAGCAAGCAACACTGACTCCAAGGTATGTGCACCCACCACAGGAAGAGACATGTAGGTAGCCATCACCATATTGAATCTAATACATTCTCTGACCTTGTTTTCATCCATAGCATCACTCAGGAGATATGTATATCACTGATCCATGCACAGGAAGTCACTATGCATACCACATCAGACATGCAATTGTGCCTCATGGCCTGCGTGAGGAAGTGCAACCATGGCAGGGGCTACAGCACATGCTGCAGTGTAAGCAGCAAAGTGACATATCATCTCGGAACCTGGAGCAGACACACACCTGATAAAGGCAGTGGTGGTCCACTTGTTTACCACTGGTGTATCTGCAAACTGCTTTGTCAAAAGCCAAGTCATATACAGACAGAACACAGCATGATAGTGACACCTTTTCTTTCAATACTGAACACATTGCGGGTGCTGCAAAGAGCATTTCTGCTAACATCTAACATTGAAACAATACTAATTTCATGAACTTTAATTATACTTTGTCTTAGGAATGGAGTCCATTCCCATCATGATTTTAGAAACCCAAAAGACTTGGAGAAATTAAAAGAGAACATACCATTACAGGGACACCATCTCTGTCCTATAGAACCCACCATTACAAGGACACCATCTCTGTCTCATCTGTCTATAGTTACCCCTGTTCATCTGTCTAAACACACCAATGATCATGGCCAGTGCCCTTATTAAGGACCCATAGCTTTACTAAAGTGATACATTCCTTTATCAATCTAGGTCCCTCCTTGCCTAGTTTTGGCAGTCTTAATGCTTGTAAAAAATCTTGTATTTCATGTCCCCATTCATCCTGTTTTGTATCTGCTCTTTTTACTTGAATGAAATGATGACTAAATTGCTCCAGTATCACCATGAGGTCTCTACTAAACTGCAGACCTGTCCACAGGGTCACTGACATCAAACTTCCACTGCCTTCCCACATAGGTGCCATAGCAACATTCTCATAAATACCCTAAAGTGATACACCATCCATTGGACAGGATGCCTTGAATTCTGATGCCACAAGTCTACACATTGTACAGCTCATGAAAACTCCACCTGGGCATTGTGGGAATGTAATAATCCCTGAAACCCCCAACCTCCTAGCTATGGGAGTGGATAGCAAATCTACTTCCCTGACCCATTCACCTATAGTAGCACTGCTGCCTTCTGTCACTAAGCCACACCCCATCAGTGCTAATGATCTGTAAAACAAGATTAAGGATAATCATCTTTAGTATAAACATTCATATACTTTGTTGTTGTTCAAAGCAATTCAATAGCCTCTTGCCTTTTCAAGTGAATATTCCAGCAATACCTCTCAACTCTCCAAATTTTCACAGAATGTTCAGGTTTTTGCCTTATATTCTTGGTATATTTCTCATAAAATTGTTTTTTTTTCTGGAAAATCACTGACAAATCAATGATGACTGAAGCCATAAAATAATGGCGGGCAATTGAGTTTCAGACTTCACATCCTTCAGAAAATACATGCTAATGCAAACCTGTTACTCTATCAACTTTCAAAGTTTGTAAGAACAATGTTTAGAAAGTATCCCTACTTTTGAACTTTTGTCCCCCGATTATTTGTGACTTTCTCCAGAATACTTGTTGTAAGAGGTATGATTCCAAGCAATTTTAAAGAGACCCAGTTAGATATCCTTTTTCCAGGAAGTTTAAATCTACCCAATTTTCTGAAGTTACCTGAAGCCACATAGCTGTGATTGAGCTGCCAGTAACAAACATTCACACTAAACAGCAGCAACTATAAATCGTAAATTAAGCAAAGTCTGTCCATAGGTCAGTACTAGGCTAATTGCCCCTTGTGGGGCATTTCAAGCCTAGCCAATTACCCCCATGTGGGAATCAAACCTTGCACCTTGTGTTTGCCAGGTGAACACCTTAACCATAATGCCATCCCCCCACCCCTGTCAGTATAAATTGTTTGCAGTTAACACACAACAACAGTACTCCTCACCAAAGCCATCTAAAACTTGTGCTGGCACAGTTGTTTTGTAAATGCAAACATGACCATATGTATTCATCAATTTGCATGTGGTGATAAACTAAATATTTGATACTTGAAGTATAATTTTAAATTAGGTATGGAAATTTACTCACAATGTCGTATGTTTTTTCCAACTTGAGTTAGAAGGTAACATGGATAGTGGTAATGAATACTGTGTTGCCGGCATGTAGTTCTTAGACTAAGAGCAGGATGGTTTAAAATGTGGTATGTGATTTCACCCATATATTATAAAATTGGGAGAATGATAATGTTCTAAGTTGTATGTAAACCATAAAATAAAATAAATCAGAGAGTAAAATAACAAAACACAGAAGTCTCCTCCATTTGAATTCATTAACTGTTCTCTAGGAAATGCTTGCATACATCTGTCCTGTTTATACTGCTCATAGCTAAAGTCACATGGAGACCTCTCTTCCTGTGAAAGTTTATTTATTTAGATGTATTTATTTATTCACATTTGCTTACCAAAGTAATGCATTGATCAATACTGACCAATTTCATGCTCAGCCTTGGTGACGTACAAAATATTTCACAAG
This sequence comes from Protopterus annectens, assembly GCF_019279795.1. Classification (NCBI taxonomy): domain Eukaryota; kingdom Metazoa; phylum Chordata; order Ceratodontiformes; family Protopteridae; genus Protopterus; species Protopterus annectens. The sequence goes on along the minus strand of NC_056728.1, from coordinate 888,378,982 downwards.
TAAAGAATACAGGAATGTAAGCAATAACAGAGTAGTTCAGACTAACTGCATAGAAAAAAATGTGTAGCTACAGCCTTGTGAACAAGACCAGTGCAGTGTACAATCAAGCAAAGTGTTATGTACAGTACTTTAGTTTATAAAGTGGGACAATCTTCAATGAATCTTGAAAGAGGAGAAGAGACTCAGAAAAGCAATAGGTTAGATGATATCTCCTGTGTTGAAGATTTGTTCTCCAGAGCTGAGTATGTACCTGTTAAATTCTTTGCCCAAGAATGGTTTGATTCTGAAAGTTTTTCTCTCTTTTTAAGTCTGCCCTGATTCCAAAAGACTTGTGCTCTGTGTGTTTGGTCAGCTAAACAGATGGTTGACAGGTGTGTGAGAGCACACGATTCTTAGTGTCTGGAAATAATCCATTTCACAGATTTTGTTTGATCTTGGAGTTAGTATATATAAACAGCAGGGTTTGTGTTGGGTGCAGAGGGAGCTTGAACCTTACAGAAACATTGTTTTTAATTTTTTTTTATTTTTATTTTAGCTTTTGAATGCTCCAAGGCTGTTTCTCAGTGCATGTGTAACGTTGCATTAACGTTTGCATTTTTGATGTATTGTGGATGCTGTTTTGCATGTCAACAAACACAATTGTTGATGTAATGTTAGATAATCATGCACACACACACACACACATATATATATATATATATATATATATTAATGTTAGATAATTATATATATATATATATATATATATATATATATATATATATATGCACACATATGCATATATACAAATATGTATATATGTACACGTATATACATATACACACACTTTTCCTGTAAGTATAGATTTTAAAGTGTGTGCATGCATTTTGGTTTCCATTCATTGTTGCCATGGCCGCCATTAGAAGCTTAAATTACAAATGCAGTTGTGTAATTTAACTTTGGAATCTGGTCATTATTAAATAAGTGACTCCTTTTATGACCATTTGTTCGAATGATTCTTAATTACTGTAATTTTGTGTGTATGCAAACTGTTGTGTAGTCTGTAAACTGTCACAAACTGTAGACAATGTTCAATGCATTGCTTTGTCATACAGCCTATAATTAGAAATATAAGCAATTATTTGCTAATTTGGAACAGCTGCATAACAATAAAGGTAGAAACTATATAGTGTTGCATGTGCCAATTACAGTATGTACTTTTAGAAAACCTGTTAACTACAAATCTGCATTACAAAATGTAATATCAGTTTTTATATTACTATTGTTATTATTACTTTATATTATTGTACATACTGCATATAGTGATCACATATTGTGGATGATGCATTTTAATCTAGTTATATAACTTTTCTTACAGTTGAAATGCTTATGATTATTATTTTTGGTGCAGTTGTTCTTTTACTTATAATTGTATTTAGTGATAGTGCTAATTACTTGTACGACATCCTTCGCTATTCATCAGCATGTCTGAATCCATATGAAAAAGTCAACTTTGTTACCTTCTAGAGTTGCTACTCTTTTCCATTGCCCAAAGAGGGATATTTTTATAGAAATGTGATGTTTTGGACAAATTATAGTGACAACCAGTGCAAAGACCATCCCCTGGATTCAGCAAGCTCTGCATGGAGTGCAGGAAAAGTGCAAGAGCTGCTGCATGCAATATGGCCAACGAGCGATCCAGGATCGAGTTTCCGAGACGTGAATGACCACCCCTACACTATTCCTGCATGGACACCACTGCCATATGCTAATTATCTCATTTGCTGGTGAAAACTATGTAAATGAGGTGAATTAGCGATCCAGGAAGCAGGCAGGCATCTGTGTAGGAAGAGTGCAACCTGCAGAAATGTATTTGGTTACTAACCGAATACATTTCTGCAAATTACAAAACAGAGGCATGATAGCTTGAAAGAAAGCATGTATTCCATGTAGTAGGCATGCCAATGGCCAAATATATTGCCAGTGGCATGAAAAATAGCTGAAATTTTATAAAAAACAAGTTTTTTTTTTTTTGGCTGATCTCGGCTGTTTATGCATAGGGCAGCAGTGCGCAAATGTGATTGTCGTGAAAATAAAAAAAGGGAGAAATAAGCTTTTATACCCAAATCTGCATTTTGCCATAATAGTCAATGGCATGCTTAAGACAACAATACCAGGGAATAGTGGTTGCTAAGGGGAAAAGGTCAGTGTGAGTGTGGTAACTATGAATTAGCAGTCTGGTTTATGCACAGATTTCCTCTCAGTGTTAGCTTGCACCCAGCCGTGTAGGTGCAGCCACACCATTGTATAAGTAGAAGAGGTGGATGACCTCATAAGAGGATGTGCCATGCATGCTGTAAGCTTATTGGAGCTCTGTGGCCTGTGTTTGCCCTTAGCTAAGCACAGCTAAGGAAGGGGGTGTGCCTTATATTGTTGAGCACTGTTTTCCTTGCTTAAACGGGTGTGCGCGCCTCGCACCAGGTTTTAAACATAAAGAAAAAATAAATAAATAAAAATTAAAAAAAAAAAAAAAAACAGGAAATAGCAGCACTTTTCACATCTGAGCACTGGGTATGTGCTGCATGCCTCAGGGCTTAAATAGGGAGGAAATGGGAAGGGGAAACAGCAGTATGAACGCAATCAAGGAGAACTAGAATAGCTGGCAGGTGGAATGTATCAGAATCAGCCAGTTACACAGGCAGCAGAGCAGCCCAGCACACTACTGTAAACTATGAAAACACCTTTCAGTCTGTTTTCTCCCACAAGCTCTACACCACTGGTGTACACAGGTGGGGAAGTTTTACCTGACAAAACTAACAAAATGTTAGGGGCTGCTGTCACTGTCATACATCAATATGTACAAGAAGCTGAGGGTGGTGAGAATGTGAATGCTGACGACCATCCCACAGTGAGGAGGAGGAGAAGAGTGTGCAGACCCAGGGTAACCTACCAGGGGCTACATGAGCTGGAGATAGTGGAGTGCTTTAGGGTGGACAGGGACATTCCACAGCAAATTGTTGAGCTGTGCCGGCCCCGCCTCATACACAGAACCAACAGAGGGGAATCCATTCCAGTGGATACCAAGGCATGTGAAGGCTTAAGAATAGTAGCCACAGGTCTCTTCCAAAGGCAAACTGGGGATATCATGGGGATCTCACAAGCATCAACATCCAGGGTACTCCACCTGTTCCTGGATGAAATGTCAGCACATGCCAGTGAGCACATATATTTCCTCAACACCACTGAGGCGTTGACCAGCAATATGCGTCTCTTCCACCATATAGCAGAATACCCTGAGGTGGTGGGTGCAATAGGCTGCATGCACATACACATCAAAGCACTGCCATAAACTGCAAGGGCTTTCCCTCCATCAACTGCCAGGTCATATGCGATGCCCAGGGCATTATTATGAATGTGTGTGCTGGCAGCCCTGGAAGCTGTCATGACTCCCATATCTGGCATATGACACAGCTGTACCAGTCATTTGCCAGTGGGGACATCCCATATGGCCACCTAGTGGGTGATGCTGGCTGTGCACTAGAGCCGTGGCTGATGACACCCCTCAGAAATGTACACGCACCTGAACAAGAACTCTATAATGAAGCACATGCACAAACCAAATTCATTATAGAGCATGTGTTTGGGAAGCTCAAGTCATGGTTCCGCTGCCTTGACACATTCGGTGGATCCTTGCAGTACTCTCCAGCTGCATGTACACAAATGTTCATAGTATGTGCCATGCTACACAATATGATCTGGCAGAAACCACTGCAGCAGGAACAGCAGGGGGCAGGGCCACACAGTCCCTCACCATTGCCAAGGTCATCACAGGCACAGAGTGACTCGGAGGAGGAACTACCTGAGCCTGTCCCTGTAGGTAGAAGGAGGCATGCCCAGTATGCCCAAGCCTTGGCAAAGAGGCAACGTATAGCACATACACTGACACAGTAGGGACCCAGTGAATGACACCTCTCTCTAACTCGCACATACAGTAAAAGGGATGCCAAACATGACACTACCTGTGCCTTACCATGTATAGGTAGTGTATCGTGTGCATCCAACATAGTCAGCCCTCCAGCACCATCTGCAATACTGGTTCGGGCACAAGGTAAGTCAGTCCTCCTATTAATTAGTGAATGTAGTAGTATATTCTGATACTGAAACCTGTGGTATGGATGCAAGCATGCAAGGGAATTGTGTGGCCGAATGGGATAACATCAGACAGCTGACAGCTATATGGAACAGCAGGAAATCCATAACAAATACTGGTGTCAACGTACTATGCAGTACTACACAAAGTGACAACTTCCACCACAGTACATGTGGTGGCCCAAATAACTGGGTGCCGGTAGGCCACACACATGGCTGTCAATGAGGGTTCACATACCCACCCCCAGCCTCACCCAGCAGGACAGGTGTAGATGCCCATAGAAAAAGGTCGGGCTAAGGCCCTCAAATGCTGCCAGTGATGAACAGCCCCCCTACAGGCCTACACAGACAGTACAACAGGTTTGGCAGTTGCATCATAGTTCTGAAGGGAAGAAGTCTGAAAGTGAAATGTATGCAAATACAATCTAACATGTGTATTCTACTGAGATGCATCCTTTGTGCAAGATAGGTCACAATACAGTACTAAATGGAAGTTAACAGAGTAAGTGAAATACCACTACAGTCATTGCAAATGTGTAAAGTAATCAGGTGTGCCCCCCCTCCCCCACAACTCCATGTAGAAATGCCGTAACATGTAAGTTTCTGGAGTAATATCAGTGGAGCACAGAGTGCCAGAGATGTCCCAATCAACATGATAAATTGGTGCATGTCTACAATATGCAGGGGTAAGTGTGCTAGGTTTCTGTGTGTTTAATGTTGTGTGGAAGTGGTCAGCATGTAGGTCTGCATGTTGTTTCTCAGTGGCCCAGGTACATTATTGTGCTTGACAGGGCCATGTCCCAATAACTGCAGTGCCAACCAATGTGCTTCTTAGGGACACCCATGTTAACTGTTGTACACTGTCCAGATGTCAATAGAAGTCAATGGTGGAAAGCCGGACAGGCCATGAACAGGGGGCCCTACATGTAAATACTACACAGGTGGAAATACCCTATGCAGTGCCTACAATAACTCTCAGCTGCACACAGCTGTGGAATTATATATCTAGAGGTTAGCATAACATTAGCTGTCCCTCCACTATGGAATACTGGTTGTCTGCCCAATCACTGCCACACCACCAAAGCACTGTTACACACTAATGCCACACTGTCAATAGCTATATACAAGGTGGGATATGGATAAGATCCCACATATACCTGTGAGGCAGGTGCCCTAAGCTGACATATCACACATGCACTCAGGTCACCCCCCAACACCCACAGGTATCTCACAGATGAGATGCTTGCTGTTGAGAATGAGTACAATATGACCCCACTTCTGTATGGGAATACCCACAGAATGCAGCATGCTGAAGAGGTGTCCTATGCAGGTGTCTACCTAGCTGTAAGCAGCACCCTGCCTGCATCCAGACCAGTGGATCAATATGGACAGGAAGTATTGCCAGTAGCACCTCGCACACTTACCCTGTCACCCCAGGGGAATCCACTGGCTCACAGCCTGGGAATGTATGAGTGACAGAATGTACTGGCCTGCTACAGATGGCCTGCATCACTACCAGATGGCCTACAGTCCTCTGTCAAAGGCCTGTGCCTCACTCATAGTGCCAGTGTATCTTATGGGGTCCTAACAACCTAACACAGTCAACAGAACACAAATGCAAGGCCATGCTGACAAATCCCAGTAGCATGTCCCCCAAGTCCTATGCAAGAAATGTGGACCAATCCATAAATACTGCTGTGATGAAGGGCCAACTACAGGGATACTTCTGAGACATTACTCGCATAATGTTATGAAGAGGATAGAATAACAGAGGGGGGGGGGGTTGTAGAAGCATGGATGTCATGAAGTGTGTGAAGTCCGAAAAACTGATGTGTGTCCATACTACCCCTGCCTGCAAACCCATTAATGGGTGTCTACAAACCTGCTCGTAAACCACAATGTGAAGGGGAACTGACCAGATATATGAGTCCTGCCTCTGGGTAACCTGGGTGAATCTGTACAGCTGAGAGGTATGTCCACAGCAGGATATGGCCATTCTGTTGCTATATGTACAAGAAGGGTATCCTCAGCCACCATACTACCAAGGTGCTGGACCATTTACACAGACCCATCAGCAAGTGTCTGTAGCTACCCCGCCAGAATGGCAGGAGTGTGCAAGAATGTGTAGGCTGCAGCCCACATACTGGACTCTGTGTCATTCATCTTGTATTTCCTGGTAAATAACTGTGAGCAAATAATTATATCTGTCAGTAGTTGATGACATAATACATCACAGTGTAAAACAGTACATATGTCTGAATATCTCTGCCAACACCAACCATGTAACACAAACAGCACAGACAGCAATAGTTACAGTACCCACTATCTTTTGCCCATTGTGACTCCATATTGTCAACCCATTGAGAGATATCATGCAGAAACAGGTTGCTAACTGTAGTTGTAGAACACAAACCCTGGACTGGAGTACAACCCTACCTGGAATAGATTCACACACTCAGTCCAGAAGGTAATATTGGGTATGCTCCAACACTTAGAGAAATGGAGCCCATATCTGGCAATACAGTGGACTATACATATATGTTATTTGCAGATGTCTGTGCACACACACCAAATTGTACGCCATTTATGCTTCACACACACATTGGATAGGAATATTCATACATATCTAAGTCCAATAGACTATAATATGTCAAACATACACACACAGAGATGTGAGGAATAGAGAGACAGTGACAGAGAGAATCCCATTATGAGGCTTGTCCTACCCCCTACACATCCCATTGGCCTATATCACATGATGTGCTGATGTCAATCACTGTAGACATTCCTTTTGGTAACCCTCAGCCCTATAGTGTCTGTGGTGCTTGTGATAACTGTGTAGCACTATAGTACAAATAAGTAGTCATGTAGCATTTGTAAACTCAATCTTGTCAAATGTAAAGTTGTGTATGAGTGAGTCTGTGTGTGTGTTTCCAGAGGAATGATTTATGGCCCATTTACACACACTGCACTTCCCTATGTTAGCACTCCTGCTGATGTCAGTCACCTTGAAACAACCCTTTGGCCAAATCTCCACCCTATAAGCTCTGTGGCACTTGCAATAACTGTGTAATATTATAGTGTAGCAAACTTGTTAGGTAGGAGTTCTAATACCAGACCTCACAACTGTGTGTGTGTGTGTGTGTGTGTGTGTGTGTGTGTGTGTGTGTGTGTGTGTGTGTGTGTGTGTGTGTGTGTGTGTGTGCGTGTGTGTGCGTGTGTGTGCGTGTGTGTGTGTGTGTGTGTGTGTGTTTGGAGATGAATGATTTTGAGGCCATTGACACTCACTACACCTTTCATTGCCCTACTTTAGCACACCTGCTGATGTCAGTCACCTTGAAATAACCCTTTGGCCCTCTAAGCTCCATGGCGCTTGCAACAACTGCGTAATAGTGTAATGTAGCAAACTAGTTAGGTAGGCATTCTAATCCTTGTCTTGGCAGCTGTGAGAAAATGTTTGTGGTTGTGTGAGAGAGTAGGTGTGTCTTTGTTGACACCTGATTTTGTGGTCATTCACACTTACTACATGTCCCTTACCCCCATACCTGTCAACCTGGAAACATCAAAAATCTGGACAAGGCCCATGAAAAATAGGTACAAATCTGTATGCTGATTAACCTAATATTTGCATATGTACTTATGTAACCCCACCCAGTCTGATGGAATTGTGGGGTAACAACTTTCAAATGCAAACTGAAGAACAGGCAACTAAAATATGGCACGAGAGTCCCCAGCAGCCATTCCAATGTCCCATTACCTGGCTATTTTTCCCCATTTACCATAAACACTAATGTGTGCATACTGCTTTACTTCTACAATGATTATTTGGGTTTTATTTTTGCATTTTATAAGCAATAATGTCTAACAATGAAAATAGACTTGGCATTAAAACTTCTCTGCCCTTGAAACTTACATTCATTGAAACAGCATTGAAACCCACATCACATCCAAAGAAAATGCATCTGGCCAGTGGTGGATAAAAATTACCTTTGGGCTGTTTTCAAATCATAGGCCCCTTGCGCACAAAACAAGAAACATACATGCATTCTTTGATATACCTTCCTGACTTTATTAAATTATATTCCTTGTATAATACAGCACATTTGTTAGACTTAAGTTAGAGCACATTTTAAACTTATTGTTTGAACATTTTTCCAGTAGGCAATGAAACAAAATGAATGATTGAACCAATAATGACAAACCTGCCCAATTAAGAACATTTCCATCATAAAAGTCTACCTCCACACATGCACAATTATAAATATATATATATATATATATATATATATATATATATATATACATATATATTATAATTACAGTAGTGTAAGCCATATTCATCTTGCATAGCTTCTCACACTTATTTTCAATTTCAGTTTTTTTTTTGGGGGGGGGGGGCAAAAGGCCAAAAATCAGGGACACATTTTCAACATTGCTTGTATAATTTTGGAAAGTTGCTAGATTAAAATTTTGTGTTACCACCATGCATTTCACTGCCAAGTTTTGGATCCAGGACCCTGTGCAGTACACTCAGAGCAACATACCACTATACCAAATCATCAGTTTTCTGAAAAACAGGAAGACTGAAACTTAAATGGCTAGCATTTACTGAATTCAGTTCTCAGTTTTCGCCATAGCTGTTAATTTCTTAGCACAAAAAACATGGACAAAGCCAATAATGGGGGAATATAGGCCCAACATAGGAACAAATTTCAAATAATCTTATAAACTTAGAAAATTGCTAGAATAAAAGATTTTGTGTTACTACTCATTTTCTGAAGAATATGAAGTCTGAAATTCAAATGCCTGCCATTATTTAGTGAATTCAATCCTTCAGTGATTTGCCACAAAAATCCTGAAACCACAGATTTAATGAAGAATATAACAAAAATAGGAGGCATAAAATCACAAGTGGTGGTGGCTAGGGACTTTAGGCTCTTTTTGCCTGTACCCAGGGTACAGGGTTTGAGCCTGAGTACCTCTAGCAACCAGGTGTATTCCCTCGGAGGCATTCACACACACACCAGCCCAGCAATACCTTAAGCAAAGCTCCGGTCCAGCAAATCACTCTAAGAAACTTAAGGGAAGCAAATACGAAACAGCCCAGCATACTCTGTTGAACTAAACAGCCCAGCAATACCTTAACTCATTCATTCCAGAGCAGCTCAGAAAAAAATGCCTGCTTAATTCCATCATAGGAACAACAGTGCAGCCTGAATTCATTTTCAGAAAATCCATTTGTAATACCATACAGAAAATAAATGTTCATAACTCTCTAACTATAAGAGCTATACTTAAAATGTAAATGTGAAATTTGTTCAGCAGACACTGTCCTTTCCAACAGTGTAAATGTTGATAGTGTCTAGCCAATTTATTATTAAATATTTGGCAAGGAATGTTGATATTGTACATATGTTCTGCCTTTTTGGAAAAGCAAAGCACAATATCTTGTTCAATGTATCATCGATGCTTCTTTATGAAGATATTCACAGAAATATGATTAATATAATATTTTGCATAATTGATAAATAAACAAATCATAATATCTCATCACCTGTAACAGAGAAAGGCTACATATCAGTGTACAAGTTGTGTGTCTCAATGTCAGCTTCAAAATGATGCATCATTTCTGTCATCACCATGCTCCCTTGCAAATATATGGGCATAATAATGAGAAGTATTGGAAATGTATAATTTTCATAATCCTACAAGACTAAATAAACTGTGATATTGTTACATGTGCACAGTGCACAGACACAGATCTTTTACCATGTTGTAAGAAGTAACACTGTCTTCAAAATGAGGTATTACTTGGCACACTGACTTGCTCCCTTGCAAAGTTATTTACCAAAATATGAAAAAAAATCATAATTTACATAACTATGTCTGAAACAAACTTTGATATCTGTACATGTGTACAACATACAGGCACAGTTCTTTTACCATGTTGGAACTATGAATACTGTCTTCAAAATGAGGTATTACTTAGCTCATTTAGATACTCCCTTGTGAAGTTATTTACCAAAATATGAAAAAAAACATCATAATTTCCATAACCATAAGTCCAAAACAAACTTTGATATCTATACATGTGTACAACATGCAGGCACAGTTCTTTTACCATGTCAGAACTATCAATACTGTATTTAAAATAACTGACATATTCAATTATACATGGTAGTAATCGCCTAAAAAGTTGTTCTTTTTCAGCATCTTCACCAGCTCCTTCCCACAGTTGTTTGCTAAACTCAGAAAAATATCATACATTACACAATGCAATTCAAAATAGAGTTTTATGTACCATAATGGTCCTACTTGGTCATAGGTGTTTTCCATTCTTCTCACAAGCTGCATATTACCAATCCTGCATAGCTCTCCTCATGCCATTGTGGAGGTCAGTCAAGAACAACGCCCTTCAGAACAGGTGAACATCTTCTGTGTTGATGCTGTCATGGGAGATTGTAGCTCCACCAACCCTGTGCTTCAAGCCATGCATGAACCCATTCTGTAAACATCTGGCCTTGTGTGCTGCCCATTGACTGTTTGCTGTTTTCCATATCTGGAGAGGAATTATGTCAGACCATACAAAATGACAATGTGGCCACCACAACTGAAGGTGTTCAAAAACTGCTCTGATTTGAAACTGTAGCCTTCCCAGTGGTTGACTGATCACATCATTCCCTCCAATGTGCATCACAAGGATGTCGGGCTCAGGGTAGATGGACCACTTCTCTTCCAACAACTGCAGTACTCCGTTCCAGTGCATACCTCTTCTTGCAATCCAGTATACCTTCACAGTAGATGTGGGGAACCTCAAGTTGTAGTGGTTTTTAGTTGCAGAGACATGGCTGGCAGCCCAGTGAATGGAGGAATGGTCACATATCCACACTCTCATTTGTCGTTCTCCTGCTCAAGAAGCCGTGTCAGTGTTAGAAGGTGGATGAACCTGCACAGGAAAGAAAATGCAAACAGATTACTACTGATGTTTAACAGATGTATTGGAAGACTACATCTATATGTATATCATAATGCATTACCTGGTTAGACCATCCAAATCTTCACTCCTATCCACAGGGGCATTATTCTTTTCATAAGGTACATAAGGTACATAAGTGGTGATGACGCTGCAGAGGTACATACCTACCACCTGTGAAAACACCAAATTATACACATTGACTGACAAGGGGGGCACAGAAAGGGCACATGCAACACACACACACACACACACACACACACACACACACACACACACACACACACACACACACACACACACACACACACACACACACACACACACACACACACACACACACACACACACACACACACACACACACACACAGCAAATTACTACTCATCTGTTAAACCTAGCTAGGGCATTTTACTTTTAGACACACACAAACTTCAGCCTCATAGAGCAAGAAATCTGGACAAAGCATAAAATAAATAGGGCCAGACTATAAATAATGCTGTCATGCACTTAAAAAATTGGTAGAAAAACAGGGTTTCTGTTACTATGCATTTCTCAAAGGAATATGAAATCTAAAACAGAAATGTCCATTACTTACCAACTTCAGCCCATTTTATGAGGAACACCCAAACATATGGAAAATCTGTCCCCATACGATTCTTCAGTAATACTTCCTGGTAAGAACATGCACCAAAATGAAGCTGGAGAGCTAGGCATGTATCCCACAGACTACTGCATCTATGGAACAGGCTGCCCCCTCCATGTGAAGCAGAGTTCCTCCCTAACCCAATGCAAGTGCAACTTGGACGATTGGATATGAAACCAGAAATAGATCCCTGGTTTGGCACCTACATGTCTAATGGACAAAGGTAACCTGTAAATGCTTCATCTGCCAGGCCCATGCTTACACTTATCAAGGGTATCACATCTTATCAGATAGCTTACCAGGACAAGGATAACACAGGTGGAACATTATGGCTAGTACATAACTCATTGTTATTATGTTGTCAATTGTCAAGCTATCCTCAACCTTGTGGGACAGAATCCCCAGCTACCTTAGACCATGGGTATCTCACCAAATAGATATGCAAGTGCTCTAACAGCTGAAATATGCCTCAAATATATCACCCACAAACATACGTTTAAATGTAAAATAAGAACAAGAATATAATCAGTAACTCAACAAAACAACTTCGCAGTTCAAAATGCACAGGAAATATTTTACCACAACAGTGCAGGGTAGTCTCAAATAAATAAGGACAACATATGACTTTGGATATTGTCATTGCCTTATAAGTAAAAAAGGAAAATAAGAACAAAACTATAATCAGTAACTCAACAAAAAGTAAACAATGTAAATATATTCTTCCACGTACACCCACATTTGTTACATTTCTTGACATTGTACAAATGACAGAAAGAAACTGGTTGTGGTGGTGGTGGTGGGGTGGATTGCAATGACTTCAACTGGATAAAAAGTCAAATCTGACTTGTGCATTTATCAATGTGATAACGACTTCTACTTATTGACAGTTTTGCCTGAAAAGTGGTAATGACTCAGTGCTATATTGTAACTGCACTGTGATAATGACTTGCAAAGCTATGCATGCTCAGAACAGGTGATAATTGCTACACATAACATAGGCATTCATTAGATTACCTTGTGTAGCTGTTATGTAACACAGACTCATTATCATCAGTAAGGAGAAAACCTGAGTAATTCAGTAAAATAGTATAACATTCAGATACTGAGCCCTTCCTCCCAGCTAAATTCCACAAATGACTGACAAAGCCAATAAAAAAGCCCAAGGAATAGTCAGCAAGTAAGTCAGGAGACATCTATAAGAAATTGATTCTAGGGAATTTTGCTAGAATTAGTGGCCTAAATAGGTAATGGAAGATATGCTTTGTCAAATACCAGAAAGTAGTAACACAATATTTCACAGGTCGAAATAAAACAGAAATGGCTAGCAGAACCAAGTACTGGCAGGAAATAAAGGAAGTAATAGTCAAATCATGTTTCCTTTGTTTACTGTATCTTTTAGTTAAGTTTGAGCAATTACTATACAGACAGGGACTAAAGGTGGTTGTATGACTTTAAATCTCATGGGCAGGTCAAACAGGACAATGAACTTGAGCTTTTCCATCTTCAAAGTACCATAAGCCAAATCCCATAGCACCACTGCCACAAATGCTCTCCATAAAGGGATAACAGACACATAACTGGCATCTGAGCCAAGAACTAACACTAAATGTCAAGAAATACATAACAGTATCCCCCAGGAAGTCATCTGTAAATGTTATATTGACACCACATCCCTAAGAGTTGGCTCAGTAGTCAGGGACTTGGTGGCACACACAGTCATCAAGCCTTTGACCATCACTTTACTACACTAGTGAGGAAATCATTCTATGTTTTGCAATGTACAAACAAAGATAAGGCATATAGGTCCAAGGAAGTCAATGTTCCACTGTATTCAGTATTCTTCAGACCTATCGAGTACAATGCTCCCTTTAGCACTGCTGCTAATACCTTTGCAATGCCCCCTTTAGCACTGCTGTTGATACCTTTGGAGAGCTCTCAAATATGCAAGTCCCTTGGCATGTCTGATAACTGAGTAATACTGTAGTGCAGTATACTAGTTAGGTAGGAGTTCTAATCTCAGTCCAGGCAAATGTAAAAGTGTGTCTGTTTGTATGAGACTGTCTGCGTTTGTGGATATATGATTTTGAGGCCATTCCCACTTATAACATTTCCCTTTCCCCTCCTTTAGCACTGCTGATGATGTCACTCACCTTTAAAGATACCTTTGGGGAGCTGTCAGCTATGTAAGCTCTGTGGCGCATCTGATAAATGCATAATGCTGTAGTAGCAATAACTAGATAGGTAGCAGTTTGAATATCATTCCTGGCAAGTTTGTGTCTCTGTCTGTCTGTGTTTGTGTCATTAACATTGTGATCCATATACATTGGGGGGCTGTTTTACCACATTTTTGTGTGGTCCACACAATACACTACCAAATACCCACTGTACAGGGCCCACTTTTGTGGTAGCTGTAGACACTCTGCGGTCCAACAATCCATTTGCCATGTTAAATAAGAACAGTATGGAGTACAAAACAACATCCGTGGCCCTTGTAGTCCTGGGATACAATTCTACACTCTGGAATCATAGGCAAATACACTCATCTATTCATTAATTCCTATGTCAGTAAGTGGACTGCAAACCGGCTCAGGGATGGTACCCACAGTGCGAAAGCATCAGACCCCATGTCAGACTGCCAAACAATCATGATTGGTAACACCCTGCCAGTCATGAGTGGAGTACCACAGGTTCTTGTCCTGGGTCAAGTCTTGTTTGTTATGTGTGGCTCTGACATACAGACAAACATGAATAAACTGTGTTTAGCAATGTTTGCAGACTTTGCTAATTGGGGGCTATGTTTACATCCCCAGAATATGTACACATCCTGCATAAAGTTGCCACTGACACCTCCAACTGTTGTCAGAACACTGGCCTTAGTCTCATTGTCAAGAACCTTGTCCCAATCCCCTGTTGAATCAATGTGTTGTCCACAAATGGCCACATTGATGGTAGTCCAATGGGCACAGATCTCCTTATAGGAGGTCTGTGAACACAGCTTGAAAGCAGCCTATCTTCTGACCACCACATTGCCACTGTGGACAGAAAGTCCTTCCATGTGGCACATTGCATAAGTAAGGGTGTGTCATTGAGGAATGGAGAGGTCAATGTCCCCCTATACACCCCGCTCAGTAGGCCAATCAGTAGGTACAATGGTCCATTTGCCATGTAACTCACTGGACACCTACAACAACTGTGTAGACTGCAGGTGTACCGCATATGTAGAACCCTAGCCATCACAAACCGTCCTATACGGACAGAGACCTGAACTTCCAAGTATTCCTGGTCACATCTTGGCTGCTTACAGGCAATCTCTGATTGACTGACACTTACATGTCTGCCCAGCTGTGTTACAAATGCCACAGCTAGGAAACCCCACTCTGTATGCACCACATGCCATGGATGCCTCAATCAGGCTACCACAGTCAACAGAACAGGTCACTAACCCAGACACTGGACATGTTATGCAATGTATGTTGCATACATGTCAATTGGAGCACCTCACTGGCCTTCTTCAAGAGGAAACCAGATGAGTGGATGTTTAATTTAACTGTCACCCTGGGGATCACTCAGATGGCAGTAGTTGATAGATGGCCTGGTGACAAATGTCAGGTGGCATGATACCAGTGTACTCACATGTCCTACTCTTCTCATTTCCCCATGAACATTAGCCTGGTACACACCTAGGAACACCTGCACCTATGGACCTCAGTACTGACAAATGTGTCAGTCTGCATTACTGAATATAACAGTGTTTGTGTGTTTGTAAACTTGTAGTTGAAAATACTGTGAGGACTTTCTCACCCACCACACCCCCCCATTGCTATACTTAGAAAGAGCTTCTGCTGTAATTCACATTAAATTTACCTTGTAACACTCTTCACACTATGGACTACCTGGAGCTTGCAATGCCAGCATAACACTCTTCTACAAATGGGTAAATAGGAGTTTTCACCCTCTGAGTCCTGGTAAATGTGTGTGTGTGTGTGTGTGTGTGTGTGTGTGTGTGTGTGTGTGTGTGTGTGCGCAAGTATGTGTGAGTGTGCATATTTGTAGGAGACATCATTCTGAGGCCTCATTCTCCAAATACACTAAACATTGCCACACATTATAAGGGATGGTGATGTTGCTCACTCACATTAGGAGAGCCATGAAAAAACCCTCACCCTACTAACCCTGTAGCATGTGCAATAAATGTATATTCCTGTAGTAGCAATAATTAGATAGACAAGGGTTTGTATTGCAGCCCTGGTAAATGTGTGATTGTGGGTATGTCAGAGCATTATCATGGGTTTCAGTGAGTACAATATCTAATTTGGGGTTAGGGTGCCGGGTATACTGTCTTTACACCATGGTACCCCCAGTACATGTACCAACTTTATAGGTGTTTTGTGGATGATGTCTTTTTGATATGGGATGGTGAGACCCCCCTCTTGTCTGACTTTATAGCCTACCTAGAATCCACTATCAAGTTTCTGAGATTTGCAATGACAGCCTCAATTGAGAAAGTGGATTTTCTAGATGTCTCCATTCATAAGGATATAAAAGGACAGATGACTACTACCCTTTTTCGTAAACCTTGTTGGAGGAATAGCCTCTTGGACTTGAGTAGCATGCATCCACGGCCTATCTTCCCTAACATTGTCAAGGGGCAATTTAACAGGTTAAAAAGAATTTGTAGTGAAGATGGAAACTTAAATGCCGAGGCTGATGTTCTGGAATGTTTATTCAAGAACAGAGGCTATGGAGATGTGGACATTAGAGCTATAAGAGATGAAGTGTTCACTGAGAAAGTCCCTGGTAGTATTGCCACTGGGAATAGAAAGGTTAATGCATGTAAGAGAAGTGATAATGTTTGTTTTGTTACAAAATATACCAATGACAATTCTTTTATGTGCAATATACTCAAACGTAATGGGCACTTGTTAACAGTGGATAAGGCTACATTTAATGTTATAGGTGAAATGTCTAGTTTTATTTATAAAAATAATAAGAATTTAAAACAATTATTATGTAAAGATAGCCATACAAAATCTGTTGAAAGTATGCCCCTAGGCACTTTTCCATGCATGAATTGCAAGATATGTCCTGCTATCAGTAAGTTAATAAGTTATCGACATCCTCGCTTGAATGTTAAATTTATGCCGAGATTTCATGCTACATGTGACACTCTGAATTTAATATACTTAGCTAATTGCAATGAATATTACTGTTTTTATGTTGGAAAGACAGTAAAACACCTGAGGGATAGAATATATGGTTATCTATATGATATTAAAAATAAAAATATACAAAATGCCCTAGCGAAGCATGTCATTGAGTTTGAAACACATAGTTTTAGTTTCTGGGTGCTCCAACCCCTACAGAAAAACATCCTTTAGGGGTAATAGTAACAATTATTTGGAGAGAATTGAACTTAGATGAATTCTGAAGTTGCAGGCACATTTTCCTGGACTTAATACTGCTGTTTGTATTAAACCTGACCGAGAAGCCAGGCGTAGTAAGAAGAACAAGAACAGGAAGCATTAATTGTTTCACAATTACTTTTAATTGTTTTAATTAGCTGTGACTGGTTTCAATTTTAGTTAATATGAGATGCTATAAAAAGTGTTGTATGTGTAGTAGTTTTAAGGATCTGATGAAGCGTAGTTACCTATGTGAAAGCGCTCGTCTGTTTTTTCTTGTGTCTTAATAAACTTTGGAATTCTGAAACGTGGCTGTCCTATTGGTTTTGTCTCACTGGATTTTTTTGGACTCTTTTGGACTTTTTTAACTTGAGTCTGGAAACCTCAGCCGTGGTGGTTGTTTTGTTTTTGTTTTTCTGGATAATTGCATAAATTAGTTATTTTGTATTTTAAACACCTAAATGCTGTAAGAAATGGCATAAACAACTTAAATAGTACACAAATAAAAATTTATATTTATGCAAAACGTGTAGTGTTATGTCCTTTGCACTGAGTGTGGGTATGTTTTAATGCAGAATCAGGCTCTGGCAACCCTAGGATTACTGGCTGTTTGATTTTCTGTTCACTCCCTATATATACTCATTTTATATATGTATATATATGGGTCTAGGACATTTCACCGAAAGCACATTTCACCTAAACACAAATAACTGAACACAAGTGACTGCAAGCACAATTCACCTAAAACTCAATTCACCGAAACACATTTCACCTAATGTTTGAGATGGCCTTGTCCCCACTGTAGTGCAACCCTGGAGATAGTATGCCCCCCACATATTTTAAATAGATATGTTTGGAAAAGAGTAATATATTGAAATTGCAAGTATCCATGTATATATTTCAAAATATTTAACATATGTGAGGGGCTATGCCCCCCACAGTGCGATGTGGGGGGGTACCCCCACCCCCCTACTATATATACTAACTCTAGAGTTGCACTACAGTGGGGACAAGGCCATCTACAACTTTAGGTGAAATGTGTTTCGGTGAATTGTGTTTTAGGTGAATTCAGCTTTCGGTGAAAAGTGCACACCAATTTGAGTTTAGGTGAAATGTGCTTTTGGTGAAATGTCCTAGACCCATATATATATATATATATATATATATATATATATATATATATATATATATATATATATATATATATATATATATATATATATGTGTGTGTGTGTGTGTGTATATCATTTGAAAGTTTAGTGCTTCCACATTGTACATTTCCTATGGTAAACTGACTGTTCCGCATGATATATTAGAGAAATCATCCCAGCATCTCACACCTCAGATGGCTTAGTGGTTAACTACTGTGACTGTGGTGTACAGGCTCCTGGGTTCAAAACTGCCAAAGGCTGATTATTTTGTTGCTGGGCAGAAGTAGGCAGAATGATTAAGGCACTTTAAAGTGGCTTTATGTGTGCTTGCATGGGGTTGCACGATGCTAAGTGGAACTAAAACACAATTAAACGTATAGGCAGTTACACTGTGTATGCCTTGCTTAGTGATGACTACCAATGCACAAACACACAGCATCTATATTTAAGCAAGTCATACACCAGCTAACCACAGCTGCACATTGCTAACCGTTACATACTTTTCCTTTTTAGTAGATATCACACTAATGACAAGCTTGTTTCATACTACTCAGGTGGTGTAGTGGTATGTTCTCTGACTGCGGTATACAGGGTCCTGGGTTCAAAACCTATGACTGCTAGCTTTTTCATTAATGTTAAATGAGCAGACTAAATGATATATTTGAAAAAAACAAGCATTACTAATGCAGCTGTGATGGCATAGTGGTATTGTCTCTGACTGTAGTGTACAGGGTCCTGGGAGTGAGACCTGGGGTAGCTTTTTCGTTAGTGTTAAATGACCGGACTGTATGATAAGTGTGAGAAAGCAAGAGTAATTGTTAGAGCTCAGATGA
Source organism: Protopterus annectens (assembly GCF_019279795.1). Lineage (NCBI taxonomy): Eukaryota > Metazoa > Chordata > Ceratodontiformes > Protopteridae > Protopterus > Protopterus annectens. The sequence continues at coordinate 888,359,849 of NC_056728.1, read as the reverse complement.
TGCAGTCGTATGTTCGCTAACTCTAGCATAGAGAGTCCTGGGTCCAAGACTTGGCAGGGCTGATTATTTTGTTGCTGGGCAGAGCAAGGTCTGTTGGATATGGAGTGATTAAGTGACTTTTAAGCAGTTGTAAGTGGGTTTGTGCAGTGGTAAGCAATGGTAACTTCTGGTTAACTATGCCTACACATAGCCTTAAAAAGTGCTTAATCTGTGTAGGCATCACTTAGCACCACGCAAACAGGTTTTCTCATTAAAAAGTAAAAATATATAAAATAAATAAATAATAATAATAATAGTTCTTATTATTATCAATGTTATTATTAAGCAATTATCACCAGAGAGACCAGCTGTCCTTTTCTCAACAGTGATGTGAAAAAGCAGAGACAAAAAGAGTTTTTTCAGAAGTCTCCTTTAGCATATCAAAAACAAACTGTGTATTACTCAAATGAAATCATCAAGATGGCACAAAGCCAAATACTGTACAACATAAACAAAAAAACTTAAATTCGGTTTCTGGTGGGATCAACCCCCCCCCCCCCCATTGATCGCCTCACCTCAGACCTCAGTTATGTAATTATTTTAACTCCAGTGTTACACATCCTTAGGGGGAAATGTATTTTGTTTACTAGGGTTGTATAGCTTTAATATACAAGTATTCTACAATTTTGCTTTATATCATTTTAGTGTTGGTATATTTTGGCAAAATTGTTTCTGGGACTCAAAATGGGAGCTCTTCAGGTCCCAATCACCTAGACTTTGCATCTCTGTGCCTTAACCAGCTTGTTGTGCTCCCTTTACTAACTGTTTTGTGGCAAATTAATTGTTTCTAATATGACCTTGAGAGGCTTGAAAGCCCACTTATGATGAAGGCTCAAGCATGTGTTAAAGTTAATACCAGGTGTAGTAAAAGGAAGAACTCTATAAACATTTTCTGAAAGACACTTTCCTCAGACCCTGGAAAAGCATATTTTCACAAAAAGGGGAACCAAGTAAACTACAAACACTTGACAATTTGTCTGCATAATAGAGCATGGGGTGGCTGCAGTGGTGCAGTGGTTAGTATTTCCACCTCCCAGCAAGAGGTTCTTCAGTTTGATCCTTGGCTGGGGTGCCTTCTGTGTGGAGTCTACATGTCCTCCCTGTGGTTATGTGGGTTTTCTCTGGGGTGCTCCAATTTCCTCCCACATCCCAAAGACATGCTGTAGGTGGATTGGGTACTCTAAATTTTCCCTGGCCATGTCTGTGTGTGCCTTCTGTGGAAGGGTGGGCACCAGGCTGGCAACTTGACACCATATAACTCCACTGCCAATCATGAGCAGACAGGTGATCCACTGTGGCAACCCCTAACTGGGAAAAGCCAGAAGAAAAAAAATAGAGCAGTCTTTAAAGAAAATACAGGGACAGAATCTGTTGAAACCAGTCAAATCATGTACACTTTGACTACAAATAATTACATACACTCATTTCAGAGCTATTTTTTCAGTATTATGAAGGTCACAGTGTGATTTGGCCTTTTTGATACCAATATCACAAAATCATATTCAAACAGAGGATCACACCTACTTTGAAAGCTGGGCCTTCCTCTTGGACAAACTGCTATACTTTATAGGTCTCAACTTGTTCACTTAACAATAAGGGATAAGGGAAAAAATAAGGAGGGACAAAGACACAGAGTCAGGAATTCTTTCTCGTTATAGGTATTATTCAGTTCCAAAGCTGTAGTAAATGAATTTACATTAATAAGCATTTTCTGAATGTAACATGGTCTTTAAATTCTAATTATGTCTGCTTTTTAGTAAGTTATTTCCTCACTACATTGCTACAAGATCACAAATTTATTAAGGTACAAATCAAAATTTTGAGTCAAAATCAGGGACATCACTAAGATTCACAGGCAATTGTGAGGTACGCCACACTGATTACATAATATTGAAAACTACACCTTTCTTTGAAATGCATAATTACTTTTAAAACATTGCTGAGTGTAAATGCTACTTTAGGTAAAAGGAAATCCGGTATTTGCTCATAAAAATCTTATGCTCTAAACAACTAAAGTGATAAATTATTACTTTGTGTTCAATGTTTTTTACATTAAAGTAAATGAATTTCTTTTATGTTTAACACAGGTCATGGAGTTGATTCAGAAACAGCCATATCACAGCACTTTAGCACAAAGACACCCAGTACCATTGTGGACTGTGTCTTTGGTCGTGCTACATGCTAATGAGGCATTCAGGGGAGAGGCTAATTAGCCACATGCTCTCCCCTGGAGCACCTACAGTAAGGCATTTACACAACTGCATACATTATCAGGACCATTCACATTAGTGAACATGGCCAATAACTGCCAGGGAGTTTAGCAGGCAAGTAGTGTTGGGCTAGTGTGTGTGTGTGTGTGTGTGTGTGTGTGTGTGTGTGTGTGTGTGTGTGTGTGTGTGTGTGTGTGTGTGTGCATGAGTGGGTGTGCGCTTGTGCCCGTGCATGTGCATGTGTGCGTGTGCACATGCGTGCGTTGGTGTGTGTGTGTGTGTGTGTGTGTGTGTGTGTGTGTGTGTGTGTGTGTGTGTGTGTGTGTGTGTGTGTGTGTTTATGGGTGTGCATGTGTATGTGTGGGACTGCATTTGATAATGTGTGACTACCTGGAAGTTTGTAGCTGGGAATTAGTTGGGGCTAGGGTACATTTTTGTGTGTGTGTGTGTGTGTGTGTGTGTGTGTGTGTGTGTGTGTGTGTGTGTGTGTGAGTGTGTGTGTGTGTGTGGTGTGTTTGTCTGTGAGTTGGAGGGGCTGGAATACCTCCACAATCCAAAGACTAATGAGTAAATCCTGCAACATGAGATGGAGACACGAGACACCAGGGATAACTCTAAACATTGTGCCTGAATGACACTTACAAATATTCAAACTTTATACACTAATACTTCACACAGAGGGTATTAGTCCTCTGCACCACCACTTAGCACTAGGAGTACTTGTAAATGTTACCCAAGATTTAAAACATCTTGGTAGCATAAACAGTGGAAAAGGTTTTAGATTGTGCACCCTTAAGACAGAAAACAGCATTAACCCACTGCACTAACCAGAAGCATAGCTGGTTCAACCAGTACTATGGGCCAGTACTATGAACCTGCACCCCACCACCTCAGCTCTTCAGTTAGATACACAAAGAAAAAAACAAACAAAAAAAATGTTCATTCCTTCACTGGCACACCAACCAGGTGATCAGCTGCATGATACCACCCCCCCTTCCCCAACCATCCAGGTCCCATTTCTGTACCCTGCCCCCAGTCCATCCTTTATCAGTGTTTTATTGAAAAATAATATTCTTAAACTGCCTGCACATAATACTATAGTACTCATGTTGTACTTTAAAAAAACTTCACTTCTTTTTTTTTAAACTGTAGCAAACTGCTTGCTACACATGTGGTTGCTAAAGTTTAGACCACACACACAGAACATTACATTGCTCAGGTTTGACCTCAAATGCATTACCAGTGTTTAAAAGCCAGTACTACATTAAAGAACAATTGGGATCAGGTGATCTCACCCTCAAACACTTTGCACCTGGGCAGTTGCCCCTCTCACCCTGCTATGATATTGACACTGACTAATCAGCTAGTAGTGATATACTTTTTTACATAATAAGAACTATGAAATGTCAATGTCTGACAGGATTATGTGATTGCAACAGTCCTTGAATTAAGGGAGAAGAAGCCACAGTCAGGTCCATGTGTGGGGAAGCTTCAGTACAAAGCTGGAGGGAACATTAACTGACAACTGGAAAATATGTTAAATATTACTGGGAATCAATTATATGGTGACTAGAGCAACAGGTCTAGCATTATCTTACTTCTTAGTAAGGGGAATGAAACTCATTAGTCTGCCATTATCGATGGACTGTAAAAAAAACATTGTTTAAGAGGGCATGGACATAAAATAAGAAGAAACATTGGACATGTCCTGACTGCACAGGGACAGGTAAGTGGTGTGTGTGTGTGCGTGTGTGTGTGTGTGTGTGTGCGAGTGTGTGTGTGTGTGTGTGTGTGTGTGTGTGTGTGTGTGTGTGTGTGTGTGTTTGAATATGTGTATATAGGTGAGAGAGTGAAAAGGTGGGTAAATAAGATGCATGAGCTGAGCTGCCAGTGTTAATCCCCAAAGGAAAGTGATCATTTACACTTGTGGTCAGTTAAATGTGATTCATATGCATGCACATTAGCCAATAATGAGGTCATTGCAGCTAATACATCTCTAAATCTCAAAAAAATTGTGGAAACTAGATTTGGGGTTCTTTCTGAATCCCTGAGCATGTCTGTTTCACACTTCTATGTTTTATTCATTGTAGTGTGTTTGTGTGTTGTTTATTTTTGTATTTGTTTATTCTGTATTGTTGTTATTAGTTATAGATATTCCAGGTAATGGGCAAGACCCCTTAATCCAGTTGTTTTTCTTGATTAGCAAATGAGTTAATAAAAACAACAAAAGTTACATTGAGTTGTTGTGCAACACTTTGCAATCTGCTGCCCTTTTGACAGGTTATAGGTAAGATGGTCAGTATCTTTAGAAGAAGAAAAAATAAAAGCTGCATGCAGTTAATGCAACATCTCACTTTAAGCTGAAACAGCAAGATAGGAACATAAACTGAAGTCATCATAGCTGTATCCTGGTTTAAAGATGATTACAGTGAATATTAATAGATAAAGCATTCACAGGTTTCAGTTTTTCCCACGCTGAAAAACTACTAATGTGCTTTTTAAAACAATAACTAAAGACCATAATTACAAAGTGTTTAGGTGTATATTGGAAGCAGATTAAAGTGATGCCATCTATTATATTTTACAGTACGAAAAAAAAATGGTATGTATCAGAAAGCATTACAGCTTGTAGTTCTGAATTGCTTTGATGAGTAATTCATACAGAATATTGGAAAATAAAATCTCAAACTGATTTACAAGTTTAAAATAGTGAATTGAATTAAATGCTATTTAATGTTTGTGTGACCCTGTATCTTTGACAAGAGTAGAGAAATGCTTCAAGTCTTATTGAAAGGCTGGTGAAGCACAACAAATATGTTTTCTGTAATACACTATTAACAGACGAACGTGTAGCAAGAAAATGTTAACTGGTTACTGACTCTTCTGTGTTGTTCTGAAGAAATGCTAACAAAAACATTTAGTGCCATTATGATGAAAATATCAGTCACAAGACAGCATTCAGAAATTCAAATGTGTGAGCATGTAAAACTCTGTTTAGCAGCAAGCCTCTGCAACCTCTGTATATTCATATGTAATACTGATTGCTGATAGCCAGCTCCTTTTGTCTTGCACATACTCAGTTGCCTGGTTTATTGGGTATTCCTTTTATTTCACTGTCCTTCCTATAGTGTTATTGGAGGCACACTACATCACTCTGGTATGCTTGGCCCTATCTCTCAAATCACACCACTTCATAGATATGCTGCATACACAGCTAGTTTCCATGCCACTGGGACACCATGACTGTCTTGCAAGAGACATGATAGGATGCCAGGAAGCCTTGCTACAGGCAGAGGGCCACAATCACTGAGGAATCACCTGGGGGTTAGTCAATCCTCTCTTGGCACCACAAGCCACTGGCTAATAAATGCCATGTTTCCACCATGTCAGCCTTAGAACCATGGGCACCACCATGTCAGCCTTAGAACCATGGGCATTGTTTGTTAAGCATAGTCCTTGTATAGTACAGTGGACATTTTATTAGAGATATGCACTGATTTTTGTCCTGCAGTTTATTTCTTTATGACTAGCATTCTCTGATTTAATGATTGCACTCAACAGGAATAGTTAATAATTACTGCTCGATCCTAAATGTGCTACACAAATGTGGTCTATGCTGAAACAAGAGATTGAGCCTTTCTTGAATTCCAAAAGAGGATCATGGGCCATGTTCAGAAAAATGAAGATGACAGCTCTCGGAACACTTACCAAGCTGTTACCTTATGAAACAGAGCAACCTGTAAATGTAACACTTGTGAAAAATTAATTACTGAACTTACTGCCCTATGCAAAGCCAGTTCCTGCAAATATAAGCCTCATGAAAAATGTATTAGTGAACCTCCTGCCCTGTGCTATGCCACTAAGCAGCTTAGTGAGACTGAAGTCTCAATAACTTGACTGTGGCTTGGGATAAGGAGGGGTGGTCTTTGTTGAGAGGATAGGTGAGCAGAATGTGCATCCATTTTCATGTACAGCAAAGGTTACAAAGGGACCTAAGGTGCACACGTAGCAGTAGTAGTCACACAGAGAAGCTAACTTGGCAGTGCAGTTTAATCTTCATTTCTGGCTGAAACATGCTCACTGCTTATTTCTTTCACATATTACTCTAAGCCATAGAACTACCTGCTCTGAGACACAACACTTTCTGGTTGTTTTTGTGAATGAGACATTTAACTCTGTCTCTGTGTCTTTGTGTCTGTCTATGTGTACTGGGAAAGGGTGTAATGAATATAGCCAGACTGCATTAAGCTGCCAGCTGCAAACACTCAACATCCCTCAGGATTATGCTTCTGGATCATCTGCTGCTGGCTATTATGCCTACTGCAGCTACGCTTTGTGCTAAGTGTAGTGCTTTTTAGAGTCAAGTCGTTGGTGTGTGTGTGTGTGTGTGTGTGTGTGTGTGTGTGTGTGTGTGTGTGTGTGTGTGTGTGTGTATGTAAATAAAATCAGCAGTTTGGTGTGGTGCAGTGACTGGAAAATGCAGTAACAACATCTGCAATCTCGCATCATCAGCACTTGCCAATCACACACACTTGTGTCCAGGTCACACACTCTTTTGTTCTGCCCCAGTTAAGGGTCTGATGCTGTTGCCAAAATATATTAAAATGTTTTTACTGAAATATGACAAGTGCATCCATGTATGTCCATAGTATGTATATTTGTATATGAATGTGTATGTTTCTTTCTATATACATATATATATATATATATATATATATATATATATATATATATATATATATATGGGAACACTACTGAATCTTGAACCTTTGAAATGTCGAATTTCAAAAGTTCGAGACCATGTAGCCGAAACCCCACATTACTGAAAGACCAGAAGCACAAAATTCAAAATCCCGATGTTAATGGATTTTGAGTTAGCGCTTCTGGTGTTGTGGTTCAGGTAAGTATGTGTGTGTAAGTGTGTTTGTGAGGGGATTTAGTATGTGTAAGTGTGTGTTGTGACTGTGGTGTGTGTGTGTGTGTGTGTGTGTGTGTGTGTGTGTGTGTGTGTGTGTGTGTGTGTGTGTGTGTGTGTGTGTGTGTGTGAGGGGCTGTAATGTGTGCTTATCTTTAGTGTATGGTGGTTTATTTGGTTATGGGGGGAGGCTGTGTGTATGTTTGTGTGTGTGCTGTATGTATGTAGTACTTTCGCGATTTTGAATTTCGCGGTATTAACATTTCGGTAATATGAGGTTTCTGGCTTATAGTCTCGGTATTTTGAGCTTCGAAATTGTGTAATTTTGGGATTCAGTAGTGAATCCATATTTTAATATATATATATATATATATATATATATATATATATATATATATATATATATATATATATATATATATATATATATATATATATATATATATAGGTGCATTGCACAAGGGGGAGGAGGGAATAAAGCCTAATAACAACCAGTGTATGAATTATTACAGTTGTATATATTTTCAGGGAATTAGCAAACTCCTTAGGCAGTATTCAGTCACATGTTTCTGCTAACCAGTTTAAATATATGTGACTAAAAACATCTCTCATCAAATGGGACTTGGTAAAGGTGCTGTAGGGCCAGTTTTACATTGTAAAAAAATACCAAATAGTATTAAATGAATACATACATGTTACTACTGAATGTTCTGGTTCTCCTCCATTATGACAGTGTTAATTTCTTTCACACATAAAGGGTGAGGAAGCATTAATAGGTAGTGTCATAAATTTGGGGAAGATAAGCAGAGGATAAATTCTATATTATTATACTACAAGCATAGTTTTGGTGTTACAGGCACTACTATTTAGTCTGTCTGTAGTATCTCACATAACTCAAGCTTCACAATAAAACTCTCTTCCTTCAGACAACTTTTTTCTCCCCTGGTTCACCTCATCACCCCAGAATCTTATTTTTTTAATTCATTGTGAGGGCCCCTCTTGCTTGAACACCACACTGCCAGGTAAGACACCCGTTTGACATCTCTGTGTTAATAACATTATGTTTCATCATTTCTCTTACAAATGTAGGCTGTTATAAACAGCCTTGCAACTGCACTATCCAACCTGTCCTTAACCTAATTAACTCTTCTGCTTCTATGCGTTTATCCTGATAATAAAGTTGAAGGTATTACTCTCACCTCTCTTGCCCATACTTTATTCTTGGCTTTACAAAGGATCTTCTCTTGTCCCCAAATGACAATTCTCTAACACTATGTGGCAGTGTATCATTTGTTGTCATTGTCACCAATCCCCATTGTACCATTTTCATTTGGAGTCAGGATTTCTTATCAGCATTAGTGACTGTGACCTAATCACCAAGACAGTGTTTACATTGCAGAGTGGCTAGCCCATTGTTTTCAACTTCTTTTTTAGTCTGTAATCTGTGATCTGTGCTTCCTGAAATTATTAGCTCCAAGCATAATAGTCCTTCACAGTTCACAGTTACTTTGCCTTTTGCAATTCCCCCAGTGCATGATCTTTTCCTTCTGTGCATTTAAGCCAAGCTGCTATATCCATTACAATGACATAAGTTTAACCCTTGGACATTTTTCATTACTCATTTGTATCTGCAACTGCCTGTGCAGTGCCATCATTAACAAACAAGCATGTTCCGTCTCATTCCTTATATGGTATCTGAGTTAAAAAAAATAATGACAAAAAAACCACAAGCAGATTCGTTGGACAAGGCAGTACTGCAGAATCTTACCCATAAAGGCTACGGTGCTAACCAGTTCTCTTCCAAGCCTTTTCTCATCTCCTTCTCACCAACAACTAGTTAACTGCTAACATCAGATGTGAACATTGTGTAATTTTACATTCGATTGCAGGGTTTGCCATCAATGATATGAAGTATCACTGGTTTTGCTGAGAAGTTTTAAAAGCAGTCAGAGTAGCAGTGATTGGCTCTAAATTGTCTCTATTGATCTCGTCTGGTGATGGGTTGTGCACGTTTTTAAACATACACAGTAATGTCCACACAGATCAAGTTTCATAATCACGAGCTGCATTGTAGTGCAGGGGATAACTGATCAAGACAGGTAATGGCAGTGCAGTCAATAGTTTTGCCTGTCATTTCAGAAGGTAAGTGAGCAAGAGAACATTGACTGCTGGGCAAACTGTTCATAAGTTTTTATAAACGAGACCCTCATTTGAAAGCATAATTTGGTTTAGCTGTTGAAAAGCTTACTTTTATTTCAGAGTACAGCTTTTGTGCACTTGTGTCTCGCCACTTCTGCCAACTTGTGGTTCAGTGCTCTGGATTGCATGTCCTGAATGCCTTTGAGTAAAGTCTTTCTACTTATCTCTGCTATTAAAAGTAAACGTGTTTGTATTTTTTTTTTTTTTTTTTTTTTTGCAGAAGAGAAGTCATTTCATTTCACTGAACGACACACAACATGCTGAACAAATCTCTTGCCTTCGTTTAGATGCAATGCCAAGGTAAAATGTTGCCTAACTTTGTTTCCACCTGCTTATTAGCATATAAGGTATGGCAACTTTAGGATAATTGATTTATGCTGCAAGAGTTTTCCCTGTTTGTTATCTTTCAAATATCCTTAAGGGGAGTCCTATTCTGCAGCAGTCATTGTGATAGCTCCATTGTGCACCAGGAACACTTAAGGTGGAATTTCTAAATGTTGTCCTTCTGCCTCACAGAATAGGACAGATAAGCAGCAGAATGGTGTGCCAGGGCCATGTATGATTTATAAAAGAAATACTACACAGATGGGTAAGATACTCTATGTGCTATTATGTATCTGCAGAGCTACATGCATGAAGCACACATGCAAATGACCCCTTCTAGGATCATGTGTGTGTCAGCCATACTGCACCAACTGTAGCATGTCGTTTTCCCAACCACATAAGTATAGGACCAGACTGCATACCTACTGTTGTTATAGTATGTCTGACAAGACCACTCACCTATCCACAGAGCCACTGTCCCACTATCATGTATAAAAATGAATATAAGCAGCAAATCTAGAATTGAAAACATACTCCCTTTCCCAACTTGCATTGTTTAAAAAATCTGTTATCAAAAGTAAAATAATTATAAGATAATATCACATCCAATAATTCAGATAACAAACTAATTTAATCAGCAGCAAAACCTAAACAACCTGTCAAAATGTCTGTAACTCTTTCAATTCCTTCATCATTAGGAATTACAGTATATAAAGAACACACATCTGCAGTGACCAACCATGTACCCTTTCCTACAGAGATACTTTTTATACACTTTGCATAAAATCAAATGAATCCTTAATATATGATTCAGCTGTAATAACTCCTGATTGTAAACATTTATCAACAAATACAGCCATGGATTCACTTTTGCTCCCATCATTAACCACTAAAGGCCTAAAACTTGGCTTATCCAAATAGTTATGAATCTTGGGAAGGCCGAAAAACCTCCCCAATCTAGGCTTCTTAGTACTAAAATAGCCAATTAATTATTAATTCTTCCTTCAGCTACCCATTCTTCAATTAATGAGTCAATAAAATTATAGCCCGTATTAATTTCACTCCAGTTCACTTCACAATAAAAGCCACCATCTGATAAAATATCTAAAATACTTTCTTCATAAAACCCATAGTCCATGACTACCACGGTGTTACCCTTATCAGCCTTAGTAATTTAAACATCTTTATTTTCAATAAGCGTCTTTAAGGCATTTTTATGTTACTTGTTATGATACTGTCTAATACTTGTATCGGAACTTTTTTCCCCGGGTCTCTGCTGAAAATGGGTCCCTGGCCCATTTGGATACTACCCAGTAAACAAATGTAAATAAAATAAAATAAATAAATAAGCAAATAAATGAATACTTGGAACATGTTATGGCATATCAGTGTGGGCAATCTGATACAGAGATAAAAACAATAGTCGAAATGAAAAAAAAAAAGAAATATCAATAAATGTCAATAAAACAAGCGGTGCTAAAATTTCTTGTAATGATTCCAAACTTGTCGGTAGTATCTCTGCTGCTAAAAAGATTACTTGAGAAGGACACAGTGTGGTTAATTTGATATATGAGCTGTGTTGCTACAAGACAGTTGCCTGTGACTGTAGGATGTTGAATGAGACATGTATGTGATTTGCTAGCACTGAAAAAGAAATGCTAGTTGTAGAGTATGGCCCTTAGAAATTCTGAGTGCGCATGGAAGTTTGTGTTAAGACAGACCGTATGCTATTACAGTGTCTGTAGAATACCATTATATCACCGAAGAGATTGCAGACTTTACCGACCTGGCAGGTCTGCATAAACTGGGAACAAAAAAGCATATGGCGGATGTATTGAGTAGATCTTACTTGAAAGAAAATAAAGAGGCATAGCCGAATCAAGACTTAGTGATATCAATGATTCTTATCTGCCAGTATGTAAGAAAAGGCTGTACAGAGTCTGATAATGAAATTTGGTAGCAGATAGAAATGATGATGTGACCACGGCCAGGTAAAATGAAAAGAGTTCCACTGACTTTTAAGTGTATTACATGCAGTGTGATGAAATAAACTATGTACAAGGTCTACAGTTCAAATCCTACAGATTCCACTAACTACAATTGAGATAAAATGCTGAAAAGAATCCATGAAGCACATCTTGGAGCTGAGAAGTGTCACTTGTATGAAAGGTTATGCTTTGTCCAGAATTGTCTCATCAGATGAAGATGATAAAAAAGAATTGTCAGTTATGCAATATATTTCACAGAAGTGATATGCAAATGGAGGCAGTACCACAGGAAATTCCAGAAAGGCTATTTGCTAATGGCCTTTCCTATCTAATGTGCTTGGATTTACTATTCAAAGTATCCCAATGTGATGAAACAGAGTGGCACCTCATTTAATCGTATACAAATACTTAAGGCAATATTCTTTATGCATTGGATTACATGACCACAGACAGTAGTGTAAAGAACTGGAGTTTAAACACACTGCTACCATCCTAGGATGTCCACAGTGTAAAGCTCAAATGGAAAGAACAATACTTAGTGCAACATTAGAATGTTGTCTAGCTTTACAATCTGTTTGGTTTGCTCCTTTACAATTACCAATTTGGAGAACAGTCCATAGAAAACTTACAATATCTTCAGTGTTGTTTCAGCCTGAGGCCACAACAAAAATGTACAAAGTCGTCAGAAGTTCAGAGAAAACATATCATGTGCTATGACAAAACAGCAAGTGGTTTAACCTCTTTAAACCAGAGAAAGGAGTGAGAGTACAAACTTTAGCTGATGGACATACAGAGAAAGAAGAAACTGAAATAGTGAGAACAACTGCAACTCCAAGATTTTATTTATACAAGACAAGAGAAGGTCACCTCTTTAGAAGAAATAGAACGTATTTCTACAAAACAGGACTTAACTTCATTCCAAAACAATTGTAGCTCTTACAGAATATCAAATGTAACAGAATAATTCCAGGAGGTGACCCTTACCTGGTAAGGAATATGTGACAGATAGTTAAGACTGCACTGAAAGAGGCACATTTTAGATTCTGCCTATTAAGCTTCATTAGAGAGTAATAATGCATTAATTGCTAGGTTGTCTCAGCCAGATGTAGTTACCCTTCTGATGTGACAACAAATTAACCAGATTTGGTAGAGTAGTGAAGCCACCTAGAAAATGGCAGGAATTTAAATCACGCTATGGCATTCTACATGGCAGCAATTATTGAATATGATAGTAAAACCAATTGATAGCCAGGATGATTTTAAAACTCCTTGAATACATATTCACAGCCATGATCATAGTACGCAGTATAGCTGCACATGAAAAAATTGGTGGCGACTGTACAATCACTGGAAGTAGCTTGCTCAGAGGTAACCATGTGAAATGGTGGGTCTCAGAATGTGGATACTGACTAAAAATCAGGACAAATCCAGAATTGCCATATCGCCATTTGTCAGAATATTTCCCTTTTTTCAGAGGAACAGATGTTCTTAGACTCGATATATATATATATATATATATATATATATATATATATATATATATATATATATATATTTTTATGGATCTAGGACTTTCGAAAGATCAAAAGTCTGAATCCATTATCACCGAACATACTTTCCCGAAAGTGCTTTCACCAAAAAAGCGCTTACGGTAAAGTATGTTTAAAAAAAACCATTAAACCTACTTCTATGCAGAGGGGCAAGCCCCCCTGCACTCCCCACCCCCCCGACTTTAATATTCTCACTCCAAGGTCACACTACAGTGGGGAAAAGAGAATTTTCTCTTATCTGCACCATAGTATGACTGGCACAACGAGCATACTTATCCGAAAGTGCTTCTTCGGTAAACAGCACTTTCGGTTAAGTATGCTCGGTGATTTCTGCTTCGGTGGAAAGTGCATTTAGGGATCTGTACAGATCCCACACACATATATATATATAAATATATATATAAATATATATATATATATATATATATATATATATATATATATATATATATATATATGGATTCACTTCATAACATTGAAATATCAAAATACTGAAACTCAAAATACTGAAACCAAAATACTGAAAGCTCAAAATACTGAATACTCAAAACACTGAAACTCAAAATACTGAAAACACATATGCGTAAACTCAGCTTAAACAGCATAAATCATAACAATTTCTACCAAATATATGCAGGGGGGCACGTCCCCTGCACCCCCTTGTGGGTTGCACACCCCTGCTAATTAAATATATCAAATCCAAGATTGCAGATAGTGTAGTTAAGTGCAATCTTGGAGTAGATATATATAATTAGCAGGGTGAGTGCAGGGGGGCTTGCCCCCCTGCATATATTTGGTAGAAATTGCTATGATTTATGTTGTTTAAGCTGAGTTTATGCATAATATGTGTTTTCAGTATTTTGAGTTTCAGTATTTTGAGTGTTCAGTATTTTGAGCTTTCAGTATTTTGGTCTTCAGTATTATGAAGTTTTGTCATTTTCAGTATTATGAAGTTTCAGTGTTATGAAGTGAATCCATATATATATATATATATATATATATATATATATATATATATATATATATTTATACAGGTCTACTTTACATCAATGAAATCCCATTTCACTGAGACCCAATCACCTGATTTTCACAATACTGAAAATTCATTTCACTGAATCTCATTTCACTGAATTGTAAGCTAGAGACTTGATGTGGGTTGCTATTCGCCTTTGACTTGTTTTTGATAGAAAGAATTTCTGTAACTTACAGTGCTGACTGTCAGAATACCGATAGTCATGTAGAATGTGGTGTTGCATTGTTTTTAAATGTGGGTATGTCTCTTTACATTTGTATGGGAAGTATCTAAAGTAATATGGCAGATGTTTTATGCATTCCCAGCAGTAGAGGCAGTGTGTAGAGTACTGTTAAGCAAGTAAAAGGTATATGCCCTTATCCCCACTGTAGTGCGATCCTGGATTTAGTATATATTGTTAGGGTGGGTGTGGGTGTCATAGCCCCCCACTTAGTTTGGTTTTATATTGTCTGGTTTATGTTAAGAAGATACGTAAGTAATTTTTAAGTTGTGGAAAGAGGTGGTCATTTTGTCTGTGGTTCCCATTTAGTCTTTGAAATTTAGCATTGAAGCTGTCGGTGAAATGAAATTCAGTGAAATGAGTTGTCAGTGTTGTGAAATTTAGGTGATTTGTCTCAGTGAAATGAAAGGCAGTGAAACGGGATTTCAGTGAACTAAAGCAGACCTATATATATATATATATATATATATATATATATATATATATAGATATATGTCACCAAAAGTACGCCAGCACAGAGAAAATGAAACAGCAGTGGTTGCAAATAAAGTTTTATTCCAAGCACAGTCTGCAGCACAGATATACATATATATATATATATATATATATATATATATATATATATATGAATATACACACACACTCACAAATATATATATGTATATATATATATATATATATATATATATATATATATATATATATATATATATATATAAAATGTATGTTTGAGGGCATGGGGAGATTGTTCTCCACGTTGGGGGTGCATATGGCCTTTCTCTGCAAATGCACAACAATGTTCTATCTTAGGTCTTCTAGGTTTCCAGTCTTTTTGTTTTTGTTTTTCAGGACTCAGTTTTGTGAGTCCCTAAATGTCAATATGGTGCCATTGTCAGTTGCTGGAGTACAATCTTGCATTGATGCTCTGGTGACAGAATTACACTGGTAATGCAACCAGAATGTGTTCAATATAGGATTGTCTTTTGTTCCTCCAATCCCTTTTCCATGCTGGATAACAGATGCTATATATTATGTTGGTGAGCTTATGTAGGGAACCTGCATTTCAGTACCAGTGATCCTTATGTCAGAGGAAGCACTACATCAGCCTCAAAAAGAGTTAGCTCTCCATCGGATTAGTGAGAATTAAATCTAGGGATCTGCAAACTGACAAGAGAATGCAACAGTGATATAGAGGGCCAATTTGTACACTGTGTGCAGACTTGGTGAGATTATTTAGGAACGGGTTATTCACATGAATCTGATTCTGTTGAATGTTTGAATGCCAGTCAAAGAAAATACACTGACAGACAGGCTAAGCAGTCAAATCTCAGTATCTTGTGAGTGAAAGCTGGGTGAATTTTCTTGGTAATGTATTTATCTTTATATTTTTTATAAATATACATATATATTTGTATATATTTTTTATTTTGTTATATATAATATTATATAATCTGTGTTGCTTTTTAAGATAGAACCTGATACAATGTAATGCCAATGGCTAATAAGAAGTGCTGGTTTTTAAAAAAAGTTCTTACTGAAAGGTATCTGTATGTAAATTACTTACAGCTTTAAGTAGGTAATTGTGACTAATTAACTGCAATGTGTTAATAGGTAAAGCTTTAAAATGCTTGGTTAGATAGTTTGACATTGTAATACAGTCTGAAGAAGCGATCTGGGTAGATCGTGAAAGCGCTTACTTCTTTTTGTTTAATAAAAGGTAAATCTGTCGTGGAACTCTGCAACTTCTTTATTCCACAATTTTGAATTTTCTTGGTGTTTACAAATAATTTACAGTCAACCCAAGATGAATACTATTGACATTTCTTGGAATTGTCACCATCATCTGTTTTGTTCTAGGCTCTCTTATGTGCTTAAATAGAACTTAAAATTGACTTTTGGCAAAGGAGAAATCAGTTTTCTGTCCCTGTATCTGTGATATGAGGTTTAATTTGAGCACTCTGATTGGTATACAGTAAAAAAAGTTGTGAATCTCCAAAGACTCAATAGGTTTGCAGGATGGAAAGAAGATGTTACACAAGAAAGATATGTGACTTCTCAGAGAATCAGTATTTTTTTTTTACCCCAGTGGTGGGGAGAAAATGAAGGACTGCAAGTTCTTTACAGTGACTGGTAATATTATATGAGAACCAGATGAGGCAAATTCCCAAAAAAAGGATTGTGATATTTTTCACCTAAACCCAACACATCGGGCATTGGAAAAATGCAATGTTATACAGATGCAAAGAAATGTGTAAATATTTTATTTATTTATATGTGAGAGTATGTGGATCATTTTTAATGTAATAGTTTACTGCTATTGCAATAAAAAGCAAATAACTTCATGTGCACATACAATAAAAGATTCTTCAAACAATTCAGTTTTTTCCAGATTTTCCTTCATATCAAACCCAGACATACAGCGGCATTCCCATTATTACCAATAGTATTTTTAGGACTCAGAATATTAATTAAACAAATATAGTCATCTTCCTACACTTTCCTTAACAGTCATAAATTTGGTAAATTTTGCCACATTCTTATTCCACTTCTGACATGTTCTGGGTAACTGCATTCACCTTTAATCAAAAGCCAGTATACCCATAAGTTATCTTTTTATATCTAATTTTGGATAAAAAAATAAAGATTCATAAAGAGCTATTTTATCCTTAATCAACACACTCTTAACTCAATAAAACGGTTACATTCACATATTTTTTAATACCCATGACATATCAAGCCTTCTTTTCAAAATACCCTCAATCCACAAATAGGTATGTGGTTTTGAACCACAATGTTGCAGTACAGGTTATAACCCACTCTATCGCTCCCCAAAGCTGTCCTTCCTTTACCTCTACATGATATAATTCTTTGAACTGCTTAAGCACTGGTAATGTTTCTGTTTATTCATCTTGTACTTTGTGGTTCCGTAATACTTTGCTCCAGCATTTTGTCAGTTTTATTGTTCTTTTATTCCATAACTTCATTCATACCCAGCTCTCATTCTTTCTTTAAAAATTGTGCATAATTTAAGCAAATGCCTTCTTCCACCTTATTTGTGCCTCTGCTCAATGTCTTACATCCCCCTCACCTCCATTCTGCAGAGATGGAGATATGCTTCTTCATCAAACAGATATCCATTGTCTGTACTAGTGAAACGTTATGCTCAGTAAAGTACTCAAAGCACAACTGGCATTCAGATACTCTCATAGGAACAACCTTAAAGACATAGCAGGAGCTTCAAAGTTGGGGTGTGACACTGCTCAGTCAATACATTTGTGGTAAAGCCTGGTGGGAACAGATTTATATTCCTACCTCTAAAGGCAGTCATGAACATGAAACAGCGCTGAATATCTGATGGACACATTGTGATATTAGAAATAGCTTGAGAGTTGCTGCAGCTCAGCATAACTGAACCATCTGTGAGTCCATTAAACAGTCCCATGTGACCACTGAAGAAGCCTGATGGACTGTGGAAGACTGCAGTAGAATACAGAGGACTGAATCAAGTTGCACCATCACTGGCAGCTGCTACTACTGATGATGAGGATTTGCGGAAAAATTATATTCAGTTACTTTACCACATCATTCAGTTGTTGACTTAACTAATGCTTTCTTTTTTGGTTCAGTAGCACAAGAAAGCAAAGCAAAATGTGTCTTTCCTGGAAGGGTAGACAGTACTACTTTCTAGAGCTACTCCAGGTATATGTACACAGCACCACCCTTTGTCATGGACTAGTAACAAAAGACACTGCTAAACTGCAGCTTAAAAAGGTGCATGTGTTCCATTACACTGATGACATTATGATTACAGGAGAGAAACCTGATGTGGAAGTTGCACTACAAATTGTAATACATAATTTTCAGCATCATGGATGGGCTGTGAATAGAAATGAAACACAATGAGGAAGTTTCTCAGAATATTATGGAATGGACCAAAACCAGGACTGCCAGCTGCAGCAAAAGAATGGATACAGATACCAAAAACAAAGCAATAGACACTAGCCTTTCTTGGAGTGATGGGGTTTCTGACAGCATTTAACCCCATCTTGGACTGATTTTTGCATCCATCTACATTTGTATTTCCATCTACCAAGTGACCCAGAAGTCTGTTTTTACAGGGGCCCAAAGCAGCAAACAGAATTCCATTAAATGACAAATGCCTTATGACAAAACATCGGATTGGGTCTGGTATACTCCCAGCAATCATTTACTCGTGAAGTGACTGTTCAAAACAATGTAATGACCTGGGGGCTTTGGCAAAAAGACCACAAAGGAAAGAAACAACCACATGGATTTTGGTTCAAAAGTTTTACTTGAACACAAGTATGATATAGCCCCTTAGAGCAACATGTGTTAGCTGTGTAGACTGCTCTAGATCATGCTGAAAAAAAAATAATAAAACATCATAGTGACTGTAAAGGTATACTACCCTCTCCAGAGGTAGTTTTGTGATTATACCTTGATGAAGACATTAGGCATCCAAGCTGTGGCAATACATGAGTGCCAGTTTTAGCTAGAAGAATGAGCTAATATTGTGCCTGGCATATTCCAGACAAATAATAAATTAGCTGGACTTCTTATTTTGGAATATACAGATGCCAATGAGAAAGAGCATCAGAAAGTAGTGACGCCTCCTGTATCTGAAACCTCCCTATGAACAGCTGACACAGCTGAGACAAAGAAAGAATGAAAGAGTGGTTCACTGACGGTTGTACTAAAAGTGGCACTAATGACAGAACATGGACTGGGAGGATATACTGCTAGCAAACTGGCACTATACTAAATAGTGATGATTCTGCAGGTTCCAATAATCGGGCTGAACGATGTACAATAGTATGAGGTATCATTAGTTTGTGGTCTGGAGAAGAAGCTTATATTTACACAGACAGATAGAAAGCATATAAAGTACTGATACCCTAGTTTCCTATATGGAGGTTTCATCAGAAGACATTATAGGGTGATTCCAAAGACTGGTGAAATATTTGGGACACAGCCCAACAATGTAAAATGCATGTAGGACATGTAGATGCCTGTGTACCATATTTCTTGAAAGAGATGACTAACAAGCAGAAAAGGATTAAAATGGCAACAGTAAGGAACAAGAATGAGAAACCCATGGAAGCCAAGATGATAAAGTGAGCATGCGATCGATGTGGACACTTAGGTATAGACACTACAATGAAATTGGCATGGCACCAGGGAATAATTTTAAACAGAGTCTTGGTTACTGATGTTATTAAGCAATGCAAAATTTGTCAGTGAGTAAAGCACAGAACATTGCAGCTTAAATCATGTGGGTAGATTCACTGTTGTAGCAGACTGTGCCAGATACAGCTAACAGACTACCCTTATTCCAGTATGCTAATGGTTTCACCAAGTTATTGGCCTAGTTTGCGAAGCAGTATAATTCAAAAGGTACTTTATATATAGACTGTACAATTTCTGCAAGTCTGTGCCAGGCTTTTTTAGAGGGTATTTGCATCTTATGGAGGGGGGGGGGGGATTCAATGACTGCACCTACTTTGCAGTCATCTGTAAACTTGGTCAGCCAGAGGCCTTTGATGATCACCTTGATTTCAGAGCAGTAGATGAAAAACAGGAGCATCTCCAGCACTGAGATATAAGGCACACTGCTAGTCAGTATCCATTTTGTGGAGGTAGAATCCCCTATCCTAACTTCTTGGGTCCTGTATGTGAGACATTGGGTTGTCCAGCAGGTGATGTAGTGGTTAATATCTAATTCACTGAGCTTGTTTACAATGCCTGAGTGGGCATTTTGTCCACATCAAGGCAGGAAGTGTGCATCATCTTGCCCTCATCCATTGCTTTGATGACTTCTTGAAGATCTCCACCATTTGATTAGGAATGCCTTGCCCTAGATGACATCAAACTGAGTTGTATATAGTGTCTACAGGTATCCTGTGTTGTCATTTAACATATCCATGATTATTTTTTTTGTGGCTTTACATATCAGATTAGAATAGTCAGACTTATGGGTTGATAGTTCCAAGGTTTGTGGATGGCCCACCATTGTGCTGTGGGATAACCTTTGCAATCCCATTCATCGTAAAGCCTGTGGTTAAATAGTGATTTTTAGTAGGCCTGAAAGTTCATGCTTCAAGCTGTTAAGGGGGCATCCCAAGATATTATTGTAGTCCATCAATGCAGTGTTCTTAGCCTTGGAAAGTACCTTGAAGACCTGTTCCCTAGTAGCTGTTGTGAGTGTTAAAGTTGTGGGTATTTCCTGAGCAGTGTTTTGGGGGAAGCAGATGTAAAATTGCAGCTAAATTTGTCAGCCAGTAGATTTGCTATAACCTTCTTAATAGTGCAGGTAGGTCCATTTACATTTAATTCAGTACAATGTTATGTAATGCCTCTGAGGTTGTGGACATAGTTGAATAAAGCCCTTGGTCCTTGGCTGAGATGCTGTTTTTACCTCAAATTTGGCTTTGGCTTTATTTTTTTTGACTGGATAAGCCCACTGAGTTGCTTGGCGAGATTGATGAGGCTTTTTTTTTTTTTTTTTTTTTTTGCTTTGTAGGGCATTGTACATCTTAATTTTTGAAATTATTTTTTTTTTTTCTTGTATGAGATATTTATGTTTTCAATCCACGTGGGTGGCTTTTTTTTTTTTTTTTTTTTTTTAGTTAGTCCTGCATTTGTTATGGGTAAGTACAGCTATCAATAAGCAAACACAAGTAAAACTAAGAACTAGCAAGTGCAGATGACCCAGTACCTTCACCGGTAACAGCAAATGCTAATTTGGTAAAATACCAAATTCAGGCTGTTGAAGTGCAGCTTCAAAAGTATAAAATAAATATCAGAAGTAACCAAAACTGTCGACAAAGTAGTGCAATCCAAAAACAGCTTTATTCTAAGGAGTAAATCACCTTCTAAATATGTCTTTTCCAGAAATGCTATAAACAAATAATTTTTGCACTAAGTTATTTAAAAACATTCAAATATTGTACTATGACAGAGGCTTGTAATAAATACATGAATGTAAATTTAAAATACTACATAAAAAACATATTCATGAATTAATCTTTAAATATAAAGTGAATACCCAGTGTGGAAAGAAAACACTTAATACAAATACTGTGATGCCATGTTAAACTGTGCTAAAAACTGAAATAGAATAAAAAATGCACAGTACAAGAAATGTGGCTAACCAAGTGTGTTGAATTAAATGTAGCTGGGAAAGTTGGGGGAAAATTATTGTTGGGGGAAAAATAATGTTCAATCAATGGGGCTACAAAATTAGATAGTAAACATTATAACTTATTCCTTTTGGCTTTTAAAATACTAACCAAACTAAGCCCATCATTCAGTCCTGGATGTTTTGTGGCGTTCAATCTAATTTGCCACATCAGTTCTTTTATGCTAAGCGTTGTTTCCCAATCCCCTCCTCTCAAGTCTAGAGTGACCTTGTCCAGAACAAAAAAATGAAGGGACATCTTGGCACAAGTCATAGAATGCTTAAAAAAAGCATTAGACTCTTTTTTGTTCTTGACATCGTACATGTGCTCATATATCCTACGTTTTAGTTCTCTTTCTGTTTTGCCCACATAAAATGATGGGCAGTTCTGGCAAAGCCCTATATACACTACTCCTGAAGAGTTGCAAGTGTAGTGATTCTTAGATGTTAATGTAATTTTACGAGAGGGGATATCCACGTGGTCAGAATCAAGAATTAATGAGCATTGGTGCCACCTGCCACATGGAAAAGTCCCTCTCCTTTTGGAAGTGCCATAATTCTGTGCCTTGTTTCTCGAACACATGTTTTGCTCAAACATACTCTTTAAGTTAATGTCCCTTTTTCTAATAAAAGATATTCTACTGGAAAAAATGCCAGAGAATTCCTCATGTGATGAAACGATGGGCCAAAAGTTTTTTATAGTGTTTTCAATAAATTGAGCATCCTGCGAATATGTATAGACAAAGTTGTTATAAACCTTAAAGTCTGATGCTTCCTGTGCTCTGGGTGTAAAGGTCCCTGCACCTAGAAGTGGGGGGAAATACTGATCTCTTTTCCACAAAATTTCTTCAAGAATAGCTTGAAAAAATGTGTAAGGGTAACCTCTGTTTAAAAACAGGCCTCTGAGAAATTCTGCTTCCTCCAGAAATAATTCTTTCGTGCTACATATTCTAGAAGCTCGTACTAATTGTCCCTTTATGATACCTTTTTTAATGTATGGAGGATGCCCACTATCATAATGCAAATAAGAATTGCAATATGTGTCCTTCCTGAAGATCTTGGAAACAAAACCTGATTTGTTCGGATTTTTTGTTAACTGTATATCCAAGTAGTGTAAAGTTGTGTTATTAATTTCATGTGTAAATTTGAGAAAATCTCTGGTACTGGACAAATAATCTATAAATTTAAAAAACTGCTGCTTAGAACCAGTCCACAGAATACATATATCGTCAAGATACCTTTTGTAAAAACCAATGTACTGTTTCCAATCTGTAGAGTGAATAAATTCCATTTCCCATTTATGCAGAACAATGTTCGCATAAGCTGTGGCACAAGGGGCACCCATGGCCACTCCACTCTTTTGCTTAAAAAAACTCCCCATTGAAGTATATAAAGTTGTTATTTAGGACTAAATTCATGAAATCTATTATTAGGTTGATTAAATCATTACTGAGACCAGATTCCTTACTTATAACTTCTCCAAACCATTCCATCCCTTTTCCATGGGGAATGCTAGGGAACAATTCCACAATATCTATTGTAATCATGTGTAGATTGGAGTTGTCCATATCTTGATTTAAACACGTTAAAAATTCCCAAGAGTCTTTGCAGATATAATTAAGACCTGTTACAAAATTTTTATGATGGAAATCGATAAATTTACTGAATGGTTCTGTTATACTATCAGCCCCAGGGGAAAAGTAAATCACTATCAGCAGAACGGTTGGGGGAAGAGGCGTTAAGTAGAAAACAAGTGCCTGTTTGCAATAACATCGCACACTCCTTGGTGGAGAACGAACAGGGTATCTGTAGTGTTCATAGTTTGGATAACTTCACTATCTACAACTACACGGACACAGAAATTACACCTACCTTCTTTGAATTATTTACAAAGGGGTTACAGTTTGTACCTTTTAGAACAAGTTATCTTCCCAAGCTTTTAATTGAGCTCAAATTATTTATAAGAAATTTGAATTTAGTTTCATTTTTTAAAAATGAAGTTACTCAGGACCACTCACTTAACAGAAGCAGCATTTTTAACCCTCCCACTCACCCCACGTTAAAAATATTCGAGGAACTAATTGAAAAGGTTTGGAGAGAAAATTTCAGTAAAAAACAGAATACACAATCTCCTAATTTTCCTCACAAATTGCAAGGCATAATAGACAAATTAATGATGGAAAATATACGGGTAATGAAGCCAGATAAAGGAGGGGGCATTGTTTTAATGCAGCAACTTGAGTATGAAAATTATATTCACAATTTGCTGCAGGATGACAAAACGTATGAGCACATATCTTTAAATGAGTTAAACATTGCATTAGGAAAGATAAAATACTGCATTCATGATCTTTTAATGCAAGGCTTCATTGATGAGAAGACACATAATTATTTACTGGTTCCTAAACTGAGAACCCCTATTTTATTTGGCATACCCAAGGTGCATAAGGGCTTAGATCCCTTAAAATTTCGCCCCATAGTTGCAGGGGCTGGTAGTATAACAGAACCATTCAGTAAATTTATCGATTTCCATCTTAAAAATTTTGTAACATGTCTTAATTATATCTGCAAAGACTCTTGGGAATTTTTAATGTGTTTAAATCAAGATATGGACAACTCCAATCTACACATGATTACAATAGATATTGTGGAATTGTTCCCTAGCATTCCCCATGGAAAAGGGATGGAATGGTTTGGAGAAGTTATAAGTAAGGAATCTGGTCTCAGTAATGATTTAATCAACCTAATAATAGATTTCATGAATTTAGTCCTAAATAACAACTTTATATACTTCAATGGGGAGTTTTTTAAGCAAAAGAGTGGAGTGGCCATGGGTGCCCCTTGTGCCACAGCTTATGCGAACATTGTTCTGCATAAATGGGAAATGGAATTTATTCACTCTACAGATTGGAAACAGTACATTGGTTTTTACAAAAGGTATCTTGACGATATATGTATTCTGTGGACTGGTTCTAAGCAGCAGTTTTTTAAATTTATGGATTATTTGTCCAGTACCAGAGATTTTCTCAAATTTACACATGAAATTAATAACACAACTTTACACTACTTGGATATACAGTTAACAAAAAATCCGAACAAATCAGGTTTTGTTTCCAAGATCTTCAGGAAGGACACATATTGCAATTCTTATTTGCATTATGATAGTGGGCATCCTCCATACATTAAAAAAGGTATCATAAAGGGACAATTAGTACGAGCTTCTAGAATATGTAGCACGAAAGAATTATTTCTGGAGGAAGCAGAATTTCTCAGAGGCCTGTTTTTAAACAGAGGTTACCCTTACACATTTTTTCAAGCTATTCTTGAAGAAATTTTGTGGAAAAGAGATCAGTATTTCCCTCCACTTCTAGGCGCAGGGACCTTTACACCCAGAGCACAGGAAGCATCAGACTTTAAGGTTTATAACAACTTTGTCTATACATATTCGCAGGATGCTCAATTTATTGAAAACACTATAAAAAACTTTTGGCCCATCGTTTCATCACATGAGGAATTCTCTGGCATTTTTTCCAGTAGAATATCTTTTATTAGAAAAAGGGACATTAACTTAAAGAGTATGTTTGAGCAAAACATGTGTTCGAGAAACAAGGCACAGAATTATGGCACTTCCAAAAGGAGAGGGACTTTTCCATGTGGCAGGTGGCACCAATGCTCATTAATTCTTGATTCTGACCATGTGGATATCCCCTCTCGTAAAATTACATTAACATCTAAGAATCACTACACTTGCAACTCTTCAGGAGTAGTGTATATAGGGCTTTGCCAGAACTGCCCATCATTTTATGTGGGCAAAACAGAAAGAGAACTAAAACGTAGGATATATGAGCACATGTACGATGTCAAGAACAAAAAGGAGTCTAATGCTTTTTTTAAGCATTCTATGACTTGTGCCAACATGTCCATTCGTTTTTTTGTTCTGGACAAGGTCACTCTAGACTTGAGAGGAGGGGACTGGGAAACAACGCTTAGCATAAAAGAACTGATGTGGTAAATCAGATTGAACGCCACAAAACATCCAGGACTGAATGATGGGCTTAGTTTGGCTAGTATTTTAAAAGCCAAAAGGAATAAGTTATAATGTTTACTATCTAATTTTGTAGCCCCATTGATTGAACATTATTTTTCCCCCAACTTTCCCAGCTACATTTAATTCAACACACTTGGTTAGCCACATTTCTTGTACTGTGCATTTTTTATTCTATTTCAGTTTTTAGCACAGTTTAACATGGCATCACAGTATTTGTATTAAGTGTTTTCTTTCCACACTGGGTATTCACTTTATATTTAAAGATTAATTCATGAATATGTTTTTTATGTAGTATTTTAAATTTACATTCATGTATTTATTACAAGCCTCTGTCATAGTACAATATTTGAAAGTTTTTAAATAACTTAGTGCAAAAATTATTTGTTTTTAGCATTTCTGGAAAAGACATATTTAGAAGGTGATTTACTCCTTAGAATAAAGCTGTTTTTGGATTGCACTACTTTGTCAACAGTTTTGGTTACTTCTGATATTTATTTTATACTTTTGAAGCTGAATTTCAACAGCCTGAATTTGGTAAGTACAGCTATCTCTATCCAGCTATCAGTATCATTATACAAGGTTTCCATGAACAACTCCACACAGGCAGTAGTGTTCTCAGTGTTTGGGTAAAACTGGCATTTTGCCAAAGAGTAACTTAGTAGTAGGAATTTACCCTTAGAATAATCCCTAAACGTTCTAGGGTTAACTAGAGATCTGGGTTTTGTTCTTATTTCAAAGGAGACAGCTTTACGGTCCAACCCGTCCAGTGAGGACATAACTAAAAGGGATGGTGCAATATTCTCCCATGTTTATGAGGACTGATAAAACAATAACACACCAAATGGTGCAAATGAGAATTTTATTAAATGTTAAGTGCTTTTGTTCCAAGTTACATGGAAGTTCAGCCTGCACACCCAATCTAATATCAACAAAACAAACAAAAAACTTGGACTATTATACAGGCTCATCAGGTTTCTCTCCTTACCAACTAAACAAGCTCTCACCCTCACCTACCTACTAACATCTCTAACCTATGGTGCACCATTGTTAATTAACCTACAGTCGTCCCTGAAACTAAAACTAGATCCCTGCTACAATAAGATTGCCAAATTTGCTACAGGTTGTCACCACTCCTGCCATCATTGCACAGCCCTAAGGAGACTACAATGGCTAGAATCCCCTCACTGTCTGTTACTCATACAGCTAACTAACTCACATAAGCTTATCCATAAACCATTACACTGTCCTGCTCTCAGTTCCCTACTTGCCTCCTACTCCCCTCTTAGGCCCCTATGATCAGAACACCAACACTTACTCCAAATTCATAAACCAAATCTTCCTGCAGGAAAACTCCTGTACTCCTGGGCCATTGCCAAATATGGAATAACCTCCCCCCCTGTATACATAGTGATCAACATCCCTCAAACTTCAAAATTGCCCTTCATAATCATTTCCTTTCAAACTGGATATGTAACTGCACTAATGCACCTCCTATTACCTATGAAACCATTACTTGACTTCTCTCAGTATCAGTCTTATCTTGCTCATATGTTTTCCAGTCAGTTTAACTACCCTGTACTGCACCTTCACTATCTAACCTCCCTAACAATTCTGTCTCTTGCACTATATCTGCAATAAAATGCCTGAAATTAACTTTCTCTGCACTCTTATTCTCTGCGATTGTATTGTGTTTCCCCCACTACTACTAACCTTAATCTCTTTGCCATTACTTTGAATTGGCACTGAAACTCTGTACTCATTCAGTTCCTAGCTCTATGTTATCCTCAGTTTTACTCTTTCTTAACTTTACTCCTATAGTTACTCTGGATTTCTTCTATTTTTTTTTTTTTTTTTTTTACCGATTATCATTATACTTTTTAAATAGTCATGTATACTCTGGATTTTTCATTGCTTTTTTTGCTGATTATATTGTAGTACTTCATAAACTTGTATTTTATATTGATATTCTGTACTGGAGCTTTTCGCCCCGGACCTCCACTGAAAATGGGCTCTCCGTGGCCCAGTGGACTTTCCCGGTAAACAAATGTCAATAAATAAATAACTTCCTCAGAAAGAAAGTACCTGTACAATTCCTCCATTTAAAAACCCTTAAAATCACCAACCAATAAAAAACATCTAAAGAGATACACACATGAAAAATGTAGACAATACACAGACCCTTCATGTACACATTCACTCACACAAGATCAGGCTCACTCTGTCTTGAGCTATCTCACATACACACACACACACACACACACACACACACACACACACACACACACACACACACACACACACACACACACACAGTCTCTCTCTCTCTCCTTTTTTTTTGTTTTAAATTTTATGCTCGCGAAACAGCAGAACCACTGCTTAGAGAGTGTAGAATAATGGTGGCAGCTTGATATGGTGCCATGAAGTGGCGGACTCGTTTGTCAGCAGGCATTACTTGTACATTAATACATTGCTGGAGAACGTTCATTCTCCAGTCAGGGTGTTAATGTACAGTTTGCCCATTCCCTAAATACAATTACTTAAGTAAATAAAGCAAATCACATGCAAGCACTCCTACGCATGCCATTCAGTTAATTTTATATTCCTTAAGTGTGTATTACTGTAGTATACACTTTCAGCTTTGTTTGAACCTCGTCAGTAATAGACCATAAACTTGCTAGGAAACTGCTATGCATAGAAGTTGAAGTATACTATAATATACTATAATATATTACTATAATAATGCATGGAAAAGTGAGATCAAACTCAGTGAGATCATGAATGCTGAATGTACATGGAGTTTCTATCAGCCCTCCCCAGACAAAAGCGAGATCCTGTAGTGTACTGCTATCAGCTTGTATACAAGGACCAGGCCATAAAGGAGATACTCACACTGTCACATGGTCATTACTGGGCAGCCACTGATTGCAAACCTTTTTACAGCAGAAAAGAGCAGCATAAAGACTCAGAGTGGTGCAAGCTGGACTGTAGCACAGAGGGCTGTTTTGTAAAAAGTCAGATAGCATGGACCTTCACACGTCAGAAGGACAAGAGCATAAAGTAAAGTAAGTAAAAGCTCACCTGCATGCCTCAAGGTGCAGAGATAGAGGGCAGCTGCACAAACGAAGGGAGTCAGTAGAATAAGCATGTTGGTCAGTCATCATTGGCCCATGTCCAAGCAGCACTGACAACTGAAAAGTACTGCCATCATTTACATGTACCAGCACATACAAAAACACAGCAAGTGGTCCCTGGCAAAGTACTAATGTAATATTTTGCCAGAATTTTGACGCTGAGCTGTTTTCAGTTAATACATTTAGTATTTAAATGGTGATTTTGTTTTTATTCATATGGTCCTTGTCTGACTCCATTAGACGGTATTGTGCAGGAGCGGCCTTAGGTCAACTGGTGCCCTAGGCAAAAGGGCACTACGGCACCCCCACCACACCAGCCAGTGCCCCAATCCTGGTCTACCTACACCAAATAAATACTGGAAAAGTGCCCCTACTAAATCGACGCCCTAGGCGGCTGCCTAGTTGGCCTATGTCTAAGGCCGGCTATGGTATTGTGGCAAAGACACCAGAGAAGGGAGAATAAATTCAATTTGTACCCTTTTTTGTTGTATATATCAGAAAGTTTATAAAAGTGTGGATGACTTTCAAATTGGCCCAATGCTCCCCTGTTAGATTAAAGCATTGTTCTGCTGATTACTCAGTATTAGTAATTGTTTTACATTGTACAGCTTGGTTAGTTTATTAACAATAATAATAATAATAATAATAATAATAATAATAATAATAAATCAGTGGTTAGGTTAGCCAATGACTTCACACTTGAACTTCATTAAAACAATAAATTCAACCACTTCTGCATCTGCACGGTTATTACCATTTTCACTATACATTCTATTTCATCTTGGCATTTACCTTACATTTTGGACTAGCATTGATATTTTTCTGTCCTTCCTCACAATCTTCTGCATTCCCACTTAGCTGATGATGAAGTTAGAAACTTTAGATGCCTACTTTATCAAGGCTGTGTTCATCTACTGCTATCATAATCAAATCAATGGCCAGTCTCATGCTTCATTCTAACTCAGACTGCACTTCATGTATTCAGTTAGCTGGTTAAACATTATATTATGTTTCCCAAGAATAATGTGCCTGCCTGCCTGCCTTTTTCTCTGAGTTCAAATTCACTTTATAGTGATTTCCTGTTTTGTTGTGCACACTCTGCTTCTCTTGTTTTTGTTTCCTCTTTCTCTGATAATCCAGTTATTATTTTTTCACTTTGTGTCTTCTGCAGAAAATGTGCTAGACAATCCTGTTTAAGTACAAAGGAGACATCAGGACTGAACCCATCTGTATCATGATTAAACAGGAATAGGAACATGTCCAGGAACCCGATAATACTGTACCTGTTTTTAATTCTGGTTGTGTGAATGGCTCTAATACAGTATTACCGGGAGTTGTTCTAACAAAAGCTTATTTAAGTGTGTTGCTTTCGTATAGCAAGACTTTAGTATCCTTTTGTATTGTGCAAATGTTATACCTATACCTTTTTGAAGTAAAATGTTTGTTACTACAACTGTTTTTATACAGAGTAAAGCATTTTTAGAAAAGCAGATTCACTGAAAACCTTAGAATACCAATGTTAAAGAAATGCCAAACAAAGCATACATAAGTATGTTCCTGATTTCACGAAGGACTGAAAGTTTGAAATTATTTTTTTCTTTCTTGGACAAAGTAGATGAGGTAAAAGACACCTCACTTAAGAAAACTACTGCAAAGACATTGCAGACTTAAAATACCTAACTGTGAGTCAATGATATTACATCTATTCTGTGCAACATAAAAAATGTCAAGACTCTTAAGGCAATTCATTTGCACGTCATTTAGATAACCACTTATAGGATCTAGTTATGTGTAGTTCCAAGAAACGTTATTCCTCTGTCCAACTATATTATAAGGATTCTTTTATTTTTGTTTTCCTCTGTGCTGCTTAGCATTTTGCCAGCTGATTGATTAACGGTCTAGATTTTACTAATTTGATTTAGTTATATTTTAATACAGCAGTCCCGATAGCTTCAGTTGTAATTTCTTCTTATGGCTATTTGCTTTTGCCATTGTAAGGAGCAGTAATTTGTCTGTCAGACAGTGTCGGCAGTACATAGAGAAAAATTTAAAGGATCCAAATTTTCTTTCCCACTAGCACCAACTCTCACCAAAGATGGAGATAGTGAACCATGTTTTACTTCCTTTTAATCCTAAACCCATCAGAGCTAATATATATATATATATATATATATATATATATATATATATATATATATATATATATATATATATATATATTTTGGCTTTCTTCCATGGTCTCAGACTGAGCAGTAGCATATCCATGCTTCCGATACAGTAAATTCACAAAATTCCATTTAAAGTTCCATGTTTGCAAGACAATGATCCACTTAGCCAATCAGATGTCCAGCTGTTAAAGTCAGACTGTATACAGGCACAGCACTACCCATGTACTTAGCTCTTTTCTGTAGTGTCTGTCTCTTACACTGTTTTTACTATAACCAAAAGCCATGGCATCTCCTGTAGTTGAAGCATTACATTTGATAACACAATGTGATAAAAACTCACTTGCTGCTCGTATTAAATCGAAGAATAAGCCCGATGTTTCTTTATTATGATAGCTGATCAGATGAACTCAGAATCATTGGAGCTAAACCAGTGACTTTTGAATGCTTAACTAGAGCTGGAAGAAAGACAAGTAAAGGCCATTCAAGCAGTGTTCATGTTGGCTAGGTGACACTTTATTAATTGCATATTATCAATGTTTTAAAAATATAACAAAATGAGACACAGTGCAAAAAGATATAAAAGGAAATGTAATTGTGTTGAAATAGCTTAACTGAATTAAACAGACATAAAAGGCACAATATACTTTTGTCACCTTACTCTTTTCACTACATTGTATAACTCAGCTAGAATGACACCTTGGTTTGTTAGTGTTGAACAACTGGTAACGTCTGCATCTGACCATCTGGTCTAGACAGTTCCCTGTGGAATGTAATTTTGCAATGCCTCTGCTTGGAAAATGTGACATAATCCTGAGAATGTTTCTTTATAAGTACCTGATAGATATGATATGTGAAATATACGACCATTACCAACTGGATGCAAAAAGTTAAAATGGCTTTGGATGGGCTGTAGGATATTGTTATAAAATATAATATAGACATGTAATTAAAACGTCAATTCTTGAATCGATGGGCTTCATCCTGTATTATTTAATTAAATGCATGATACTTAAATATGGAATTACTGTTTTAGACATTCTAATATATTTATTATTTTCTCCCTCAGCCCAGCAAAAACTCCAGTGAGAACTGTGCCTCAAATTAGAATTGAATTTGAACCAGATGACAATTTTTTCTTCTGGATGAATAAGGGAACAGAAACTGCTTTATAACAAATCTCATCAGTCTGGACCAATTTTGACTTCTTTTGAAGCATGCAACACTAAATCTACAATGGTAGATCCATGCACAATCCTTACAGTCAACAATCTCCTGGGAGAGTCTGTTTTTTCCCTTTTATCAAGAAATTTAAGGAGACCTGGGAGCCGGATAATTAAGGACAAGAAATTGCAGTCTCCCAAAATATATGTGGCAGCTTCTAGATTAAATCAGCAAACCTGATTACTTTGAAATGTTTGATTCACTTCCATAATGGTAGCATATCTGCAGAGAGAATGACAATGACAGAAAAACTCTGTGGCCAGGAGAAAATGATCCAGCTTTAAAAACTTCAGCTACCACTGGACATTGCCATTGCTAATGTGAATCGCTGAGCCTCTCTTTAACTAACTCTACACCTGGGTTTCCTGGTCATACTGAGGAACTTCCTCTAGTCTTTTTTGACTTTTAGCTTTGTAGCCTAACCCACAACTGACAGTTGTACATTTTAATGTTAATCATTGTTTCAAACATTGCTGCAGAGATTAAAAAAAACCTAAAAGTCAAAAATGTAGATATTTTTAGTAGGTCTACCTCTTTTTATTAGTTACGGATTCTGTGCTGATCTGTTTTAAATGCTGTGATTTTTTTATGTGAAGTTGTAGATTTTTGGGACATGACAAAGGACTTTATAATGCACCAAAGTTCTCAATTTGTCTCGAGGATCTGATTATCTTAAACTTTTTAATATTTAGAGATTAAATTAATCATTATTAATGTTATTCTGATCACAAACTGAAGGATAGTGGTGAAACGGGGGTGTTTTTTTAAACTGCTGTAATGAAAGTCAAAAAAATAATTTTAAAGTGTAGTTTATTAAGATGATATGCATTAGCACTTGCAACCAGAAGTGGTGGCAGTAATCAAACAATAATAATTGTATTTTATGCAGTTCTGTAGCTATTGTCACTGTTTTCTTTGTTTTCTATTTTCTTACGCAAAAAAAAAAAAAAAAAAAACGGAAATAATATATTCTAGTGCATCACTAGAGCTAGGTAGAAAAGTTAATGGAGAATAAACGTTGCCTTCATGTATTGTCCTGTAGCTATAAAGTCGCCTAATACAGCTGCATCCAGCAAAGTATTAACAAATTGTCATCCATTAAATAGCTAGTATAATCTCCAAGGACTAGTGCGGCCTAAGCTTTAGGGGTGATCAAGCACTAACCCTGTATACAGGCCATGCATTAGGACTCACTAAACAAATGGCAATGTTGCTATATTTGCCCATTTCATCTTTTTCCTCCTGATACTATTTTCACCTTTACAGCATCAAGTGCCACTAGTCTCATATGTTGACATTTTTCTGTCTGCAGGTGTTTTGCTGCATCAGTTCAGATATGGTGCATTTCTGTTAACAAAAGCAGTTTCCATTGCTGAGCAGCATGAGTTGCAGGTGTAACCCGCTCTACTAGCTGAAGAAATATTTGGTTGTAGCCTAGTTTGCCCATACCTATGAACAGTTGATTCCTGCATGTTTTATAATTCATGAGTTTGCCACATATCACAGTCAGTTCTGCTGGTTGTGCAGGCAGGCCATAGTGGCGTTGTCTCCATAACACCGGTTTTATCACAGCCCTCCTGCCAGTGATAATTGCCAGTTTTGGTGATGGTTTCACCAGTTCCTTTGAAAGTGACTTAGAGAAGCCTATCACATTACTTTCTAAAGCAAGTTTGTAGTGCTTTGATATCACTGTCAACATCTGTAGTGTATGTACTAGCATACATTATAATAGGATATAACCACCCCATTATTCATAAAGGGTAGCAAGTGCATTGCCTGATCTAGTGACTAAGGGGTTACAAGTGTGTGCTGCTTTTTTGTTAATTTTTACCTTGCATTTCACTAACTTACAAATAATTACCTCTTAGAAGATAAAACAGAACTTTTAGATTGCACAACTGTTAGTGGGCATTTTCAATGTTAATTATAGGCTATGAAAGATATAGTTATTCTGTATGGTAGTGGCTATTCCTCCATACTGGTGTCATGACTTCCAGCACTGTCAATGGCCTCAGTTGATATGGACACAAACTGCCTCCGGTCAGTAGTCCTGATGTTGTGAAAGTTTGCCAGACTATTGAAAATGCAGCAGCTAGACAGCTAATTGATAGGCACCTTCTTGGGATGAAGCAGAAGTCATTATTATGAAAGGATAGTGAACTACTATTAAAATGTCCTGTGATGCTGGCAACTGCAAGTTTTTTAAGTACAGTCTGCCATATTTGGCCTCAGGACTAAATATGCTGATGTGTCCATAAAGATTCATATTTTGGCACTATAATAACTTTTTTCTTATTTAAAATATTTTAAAGCAGCATTATTTAAGTAACTGAGGCATTATTTTCTCATTAATTATTTAAAATACAGCTCTGGTTTTGATCCCAAAATGAGAAGTATTAGCAGCAGCTGTAGTACAGTAATAAAAAAATGAAGGACACGTTTTTAGTAAGAGGTAATGCCAGGCTGAAATTCTAAAATACATGTCATTCCTTGAAATGAAGGATGGCAAATAAGCATGAATATGTTTCTGGCTTCCTCAGAGTCTCTGCTGATATATTTTCATTCGCTTGACATTTGCTATTTTTGCCACTGTGATAATTTTAGTGTACGTCTTTGCTGAGATGATGTGGGCTGTATGAACTGGTATCATTCTGCTATCAGTATTAGAAACGCACTTATGTAGATGACTGATAAACATCACTGCTCAGGCATTTGCAGTATTCATTCTCTATAGTTGTAGGAAAAGCAGCTTTAAAAACTTTTCAAATTATGTACTGTAGAAGCATACATAGTGTACACAGAAATGTTGCCTCATTTCTGAAAAAAGTGCTCAACAAATATTGTTGCTTTAAAAAGTACGCTGCTCAGAAGTATACAAACACACACACACACACACACACACACACACACACACACACACACACACACACACACACACACACACACACTCTCTCTCTCTCTCTCTCTCTATATATATATATATATATATATATATATATATATATATATACACACACACACACACACACACACACATATTTATATAGATACATATTGAATAAGATGAAAAAGAAATGTTCCTATTATGTTGATCTGCATTGTACTGTATAAGCTTTGACATTCTTGAAAAGTTTTCTAATAAAAATCAATAATATACATGTTTGTTTAAGAATATGAAATAGTTGCACTCTTGTACTTTTATGTATATAGATGATGTTAAAACATGTTCTTCCATACTGCTAAAGTTTCACAAAGTAATGTCTTCCAGTTTTTGAGTCACAACAACTATTTGAAATGTGTCAACCTAGAGGTTTCTAATATTATGTGTTTTTTTAACTTAAAATAATTACTTAAGATATAAAATGCAGTGCCTCAGAATGGGGTAGTCTTTTGTAATGACTTCATTTAATTATCAGGTGTCAACTTTGCAACAGTTATGCACAAAGTGTGCAATCCATCAGCTTTTCCTGTGCATTGTCTGTGTCACTGGCTTCACTTGGTGGTTATATTTTAACGGATATTTCTTTCTCAGTACTGAAGTCTGTTATGTGGCTGCAACCTGACAGGCTGCACAGGTACAGGTAGTAGGTCCCACATTTCAAAACAGTGGTGACGTCCATGAGCGGGCATCAGGAAAAGGAATTAAGAGGGAGTGGGTAATATTATATGCATCTATTTGACAAGCACTCTGTGATCCACTTCAGTTTTCTCCCTATACACGACCTTAGTGGAAAATGAAAACAATTGCTTACACTGCAGAAAACTTTTGCAGCTTTGTCAACAGTGCACAATTCTCAGCAGTTGCTGTTTGCTTTTAAAATTAAATAAATAGTGACAGTAAGGAAATATTTGCCAGACAGAAAAAGGGATCAATATCATTTCAGTGAAAGGCCACATCACTGAATGGCACTGCATCAGAGATGCGGTTCATCGAACCCCCTACAGCCCTGTGAACTATATATATCTATATATAAACTCTGAGACTGCAGCACAATAGGGAAAAGGACAAATTTCCTGATTCTGCCATAATGTGATCTCAGAATGGTTCAACAGACTGCATTTTTGATGCTGTGCCTTTCAGCGATGTGGCCATTTGCTGAAATGATATAGACCCACAAAAAAGTACTAAGGAAATTGTAATTCTACAAGTGGCTATAACATTTGATATCTGGCATTTTCCAAATGCTTATGTCAGTAATGCTGGAGAGCCATTTATAATACTGATGAACCCTAGTTCAGAAAAAGATCCGATTTTAAGCACTGGTAGTAGCTTTCTAGTCTGCTTGGTAACACAACTGCCTTCACTCATCTTTTAGTCCTATGATAGCTTTTGGGGTCATGACTATCCACTTAGACACCCTGAACATTGTGTGTGTACTGCAGAGTGAAAGCATTAAGATGTGGGCAGTTGAACATTAATTCATTACTCTTCTAATGTTTCGTATAGATTTCAGATTACATCAGTGAAACTTCTGAAATGGATGCTCAAAATACAGTACCAAAAGTGGTCTGAAATATTCACATCTGAAAAATCTATGAGAGCAAAAGCCATGGTAGCAGGCTGCTTTGGCACCGCAGAAACTTTGCTTTATAGCAATTGTTTTATCTCAAAGTGAAAACAGATAACAAGTCTTACTGACCATCCAGTGATGTAAGCAGTGACAGGTGAAACATTCCATGTTGGCAGGGTGTACTTTTAACAAATCTAGCCATAAGGAGAACTACCTGCTTCTTGGACAGTCATACAAGTTGAAGAATGACTTACTCATTGTAGACTTCATTATACCCTTTAATATCCACTGTAATCCTGCATTTACCCAAGCCAGTTTATCAATGGCAGGAGAGTTTTCCTGTTTTATGTGTACTCCTGTCCAGACATTTTAATTGCACTTTTAGTTAACTGAAACTTGTATACCACAGAAATGGTTGCTCCATGAAGCAGATAATACTGTACTGAACAAGTATAATGTAAAAGTAAACTAACTACATCTCAGTTAAATCAGCTTGAATGTATCCTCTCTATCTTGACAAAAACAGCACAAGTATTTTTATAGTATCACTGTATCTTACTGTTTTAAAGCTTTCTGTATGACTGTTATGTAATCAACAATACAAGAGAATGAGATATTTTTAGCATTTATATTTTAAAATTAAGCATATTGGAAATAAATTAACTTCTTGAATTCCATTGATCTGTTCTGATTTGTTTTATTAGTTCAAAAAGTTGTTTGCTAATGAAGTCCATAGATTATGCATGTTTGCATTTACAGTATCACTAAAATAAAATGATATAAGCTCAAAATTGCTACTTGACTGTAAAGCTTAAATCAAAATTTCTGAAGACAGGAGAACTAAAATAATTAAACTGAGCAAAAATCTTCTATGCCACAGCCAGCTGATTTGCATGGAATGTGATAAATTGTAAAGGTTTATAATTTTATACATCATACCCAGCAGATGTGCACGGAATGTGAGAAATGAAAAAAGGATTATTGTTATATATGTCATAGCCAGCATATTTAAATGCAATGTGATATATGACAAAGGATTTGTATAAGACTATATAATAAATCACAATTTGTGTCTTTCTGAATGAATAGAAAGAAGACTCTAAAACTGTTTTTTCTTTACATCTTGTAAATAATTTGAAGAATATTTTTTAGCCTCAGCCCACTGGCATAGGGGGATGAAGCCATGACTAAGACCAAGACAACCCAGACTTATCTAGTAACTAGTAACACAAGTGCTTATAGGTCCATGACAGAGGAAGATGGAAGGAAAAACTCTGCTGGCTTGCCAGTCCCAGGGAGGGAGGGAAGCAGTTCCCCAAATGTAGTGTTTGGATATTGAGTTAGATGTCTCATACCACATTTAAGTCAGGGAGACAATCTCAGGATATGTGTAGACAAAAAAAAAAAAAAAGAGTAGAAGCCAGGAATGCACACCACATGTCTCAATAAGTAAGCAATAAGCACTCAGAAGTACATTTCTTATTGTCATGTGAAAGCTCAGGTCTGAGTGAACAAAAGTACCTTGGTGTTGTATGTCTAGACCGCACATATTTTGTTTTCCAAAATATCAAAAGTTGTTAAAATCTAAAACATTACAGAATAATATAATTTTGGGGATGTGTACATTTTAATATATTATAGTATTAAAGTAAAGACTGTGAAAAACCTGGATATTATCACTGTAGAAAAATATTTAATGATAGCATTGCTAGTTGTACCTTCACTTATACATACTTCATCATTTTTGTGGTCAGGTAGGAACCAAAGCCTAGCCCAGCAAGTAGTGGAAGCAAACAGAGAACTAGTCCTGTATGGGAGTTCTGGTCCATTACATGGCATGTAACACACACACACACACACACACACACACACACACACACACACACACACACACACACACACACTGCAGACACAACTGCAGGCTTCACACTGTAGGAGAAAAGCAGAACAAGCAATGAAACCTCCCACAAAACTAAAGAGGAAGGACCCTACATAGACATAAAGTAGCTGTGAGTTAGTAATGCTAATGACTACACAATTGCACCATCAATTTTTGTATTACTGTTTGATATAAATACTCTACAACATGATCAAGATTTTATTGAAGTTCCCCTATTTTGATCTCCTTCACCAGTTCTCCATCAATATTGCTCCAACAATCACCTCTTAGTATGGTGTAAGTGATTCTAAACTTGATCAAAAAATGTTGGCCTTCACTTTCATAATTGTCTCACTTACCAAAACAAATAATGAAGTAATAACCTAAGAATTTTTTTCTTTAAGCAGCCAAAAAGGGCCTTTACCTTTTCAACAATGCTTAAGGATGACCTATCACAAGCACATAGACTTTGTAATACTTTAAAGGCCATAGGAATCAGTATTATCTTACTAAACACTAAGATGTACTTCCTTATTATTGTGGTATGCCATATTAAAGCAGCTGTTCAATGTCTGTTGAGCAGATATACTATCCATTTACACAGAAGTTTAAACAACTACAATCAATTTACTCAACACATTTAAACTTTAATTCAGCAATTGAAAGATCAAATTAAGGTAGCATTATTTTCCCTCCAAAACTATGTAAATTTATATTAAGTCCTGAAATCATTACCTTTAAAACATGCCATTTCTTTTTTTTAATGCCTTCTACCAACTGATACGTCAGATGCAGAAAGATAAAATGCAAGGCCAAAACCAAGATTCTAACATCTGCACAGCTTCCCTCTGTTCTCTGATCCTTTTATGTTTCAAACTTTCATTATTCACCATAAAACTTTAACAACTCATAGCACTCTATTTATCTACATTATTAAAGCGTTGTCACCTCACAGCAAGACGTTGTCCCGTTCGATTCTCAGCTACAGTGTCTTCTGTGTGGAGGCATGCGTGAATGGGTGTGCCTTCGTTGAAGGTTGTGCATCAGGGCTGGTAATTCGGCATGTAAAAATCCACTACCAAACATTAGCGGACCGGAGTTCTGCTGTGGGGACCCCTAACCGGGATAAGCCGAAGGACACAACAACATTAGAGTAATACAGACTCTCACGTCCATCTTATATTTTATTTGTCTGTTGACTAGGAAAGTCTTACTGAGCACAGTCCTTTTTTTTAGTGGAGACCTGGGGAGAAAAGGTTCAAATTTACAGAAATTACATAAAAAATTTGGTTCACATGACTTTTCCTTCAAAATGTGACACCTATTTCTATGCTACTGCTTCCCATGACTGCATTCTTTTGACAGTCCCTTTTAAGTTCAACTGAGAAGGCTGGCTTTGAACCTACTACCTCCCATCCTTAGTGGTGGAAACAAGCAATGTATTTTGCTGAGGAACCCCACACAGTCAAAGGGAGAACATGTACGTTTCAAACTGATGGTAATTAAAGATCAGACTCAAACCCTTCACCCTATGTTTATGAGGTGCTACAATGTCTTATAACAGAAGTGTGGAAAGCAAACACCCAAGTAAACTTGGACTTGAATTTAGCTCCTCTACCTGGAGAGATTTAAGCAGCTATCATGTCTTCAGTCTCCTCTCCCCACTGCCTGGAAAGCTTCTCCAAACCCTGGACTACTAAGTGAGCCTAGGCTGGCTGAGCTTTAGACTAAATTCCATCTCTCAGGAACCCTGTCACATATAATAGCCCTGGTGCCTTGCTGGCCCTGTATCATTCCAATATTTCTTAATCAGTCAGTTTGACAGAAGATGCTTCACCTGAAATGCATCCATTGCAGCTGTGGTTATCACTTCAACAGGAAACAGCAGTGTCCTTTCTCTGTATAGTATATGTGACAGCAATGACTGCCACAGCAAATATCTGGTTTCCTTTTTGTTTCCTTGCATGTACACCTGGTTTATTTAGTTTGCAATTCATATTCAGCAGGTTCATGGTAGACATATATCTGTGGCTCATCATACTTTTCTATATCACAAACAGCATAGCAGTGGCCTCGTTATCATACCACTGGGTCTTGTTTATGGTTGCTGTCCTTTGCAAAGTCTGTTTATCTAATATTAAATTCAAATCACTTGCACATTCTTTAGATTAACATTAGGGCATAATACTTAATGTAGGGCATTTAGGCATCCTAAGCAGTATTTTAATGTTTGATATGTGGCTTGAATTCCTTTGACAGAGTTTAATTGAGGCTCAGCTAATGGCTGTTAAGGATAGTTTAGCATTGTACTACTCTATAAACAAAAAGACATGTTATCACTAGCATCCATGAAGGACAATACTCTCTCATTAAAAGAAGTGTATGTATGTGTGTGTGCACGCATGTGTGTTCTGTGTGCATACATGTTTCTGTGTGTGTGTGCAGCCATATAAAACCTTACAGAAACTAAATAATAAGTTCTGGAAGAACTGATTATGCTAGCGGATTTTAGTGTACCATGAGCTTTCAGACAATAAATGAAATTAGAAATGATTGTTTGAAGCATTCACTTTTTGCTTAAAGCATCAAGATATTCAACAGTTTCCTCACCTATCCAAGTTGCTGATGTTTTTCGTGTTTCACTGTTGCAGTCATCACATTTGGGTTATCTGCCTGCAGGTGGCCCTCAGTCAGCCTGAATACCAGAGTCTTGGGATTTCTGCGTTGGATGCTGTCACTTCTTTCATGATGTCAGATCATCAGGGTATAAAACATGCAGCCAATGCCATTACATCAACTTTTCTTGCCGTGCAGTGTCCGAAGCAGAAGCAATTCGCAACTGCTGGTCGGCTGCCTCCTGGAATTTTTATTTTTTTGAGTTTCAGACCTGAAGTCTTCTAAAAGATAAGTACCCCATTGGGCATCCTTTTTTATTGCTCTAAACAATGTCAGAAAAGGTTAATAATTGTCTTGCCTGAGGAAAGCAAATACCTCACAGAGATTTTCATTCTTATTGCATCACCTGTTTAGGCCCAGACCACGACGTTCCTCGCTGTCAGTTTTGTGCCTTGTTCAACACCCGAACTATTTGTCATAGGGCTATTTTTGTCGCTAAATTATTTTGCTCTTGTTCTCCCTATTCCGAAATGGCTTTGATAAGCCATCCTACTACCGATCCTCTGAAAAAACGTAAGAATAAAGACAGAGACAGACAGCATAGGTCCAAAACTGCCGACGATGCTTCCGTTAAGCTAGTCGCCAGTTCACTGGTACTCAGTGAGTTGCTTTCACAGCCCCTGATACCCACTTCTACAGATTCGCAGGCCTCTACTGAGACCCATTCAGAGTCCGCTATGTTGTGAGATGCTTCTTCGACTATGGAACCTGTGGATGTCTCTACCTTGGATGGGTCCGGAGCTGCTGTGCAGGCACCGGCTTCTGAGGGTGTATTCAGGCCTTCCGATTTTCATATTAAACCGACGACTTCATTTCAAACCAAAAATACTGAATTTCTCAGGCCCGGAGTTCACACTACACCTAGGAAACTGACAACCAAAGCGCATTCTCAGGCCCACATGCCACAGAAACAAATGCTCAGAATGGCTGAAGACCTTATTACTTTAATTAGGGGAAGCCAGCCTTCCCCCTCAAAAAGACCAAGAACTGATTTTCCTTCTGATTTTTCAGATCATGAGTCTGATGACTCTGATCCTTCTGATTACCAGGACATACCCTTATCTACCTATAAAGATTCTGATGCAGAGGATTCCATTCCCTCGGCTTTCCTGCCAGAAAATTTTTTCCTTTAGTGAAAACCTGCATACCCTTAGAGAGCATTTCCGGTGGAAGTGCAAGGACTAACCACAGTCTAAAAATACACTCAGGGAATTTTTTAAACTTGCCTCAGCACAGGCCCCTTGATATCCCTCCTGTTCTGGAAATTGTATATGATGTCTTTTGTGGAATCCGGCCTTACCCCTGATACTTTGCCTCCAGCTCCCAGGAAACCTGACAGGTACTACAGAGTACCTGACTCCCACAAATTCCTCTTTAAGAATCCTACTGTGGATCCAGGGACCATTTTCCAGGGACCTAAAGGCATTAAGATTACAACAGCCAAAAATCTTACCCCTTCGGACTGGGATGCTAGGGCTTTAGACAGATGGGGTAAGAAGGTATACACCTCTGCTACTCATGCCATCAGGGCTTTAAATTGCCAGTTTCATATGTTAAAGTATCATCAACATATTATGGAGCTAATTAAACAGAAAATTATGTTGATCCCTGATTGTGCAGAACATAAAGATTTACAACAGTTAATGCATTCTGCTAACCAAGTTGGAAAACATACTTTGGAATGTAGTTTTGATGCCTTAGAAGCATCTTGCAGGGCTGCTGCCACTGGCTCTGTTCTTAGAAGGCATGCTTGGCTTAAGGAACAAATCTTGCCAGACCAGGTCAAAGCAAAATTACTAGATGCACCATTAAACCAAGAATGTCTGTTTGACAATAAAGCAGAAGTCCTCAGAAAGATGGAGGAAAAAGCTAAATCTTTGCAAACTGTTAAAGATTTCCTACAGGTACAGCCACCTAGATTCAGTAGGCATTGGCCTTCTAAAAACTGGTCCTTTCCAGTTTCTCCCAGACCTTCTCATAACAAACCCAGGGGCAGCAGACCACCAAGACTACAGTCTCAGGGTATGCACAGATCTAAGCAATGGAGTGCTCCCACCTCTAAAACAGGGAGTAGTAAGCCATTATCTATGGTAAAAAATCACAATGACTTATCCTTAAGTCTTCCAAGCCTTGCCTAAGTACTTGCACCTTTAGGAGGAAAACATACCCTGCATGCAAAAATCTGGGAGTACATTACCCAGGACAGATGGGTCTTAAACATTGTATCCCAGGGATACAGATTCTACTTCCACTCACTGCCAGTCCCAAGCGGATGGCCAGACCTTCCCCCAAAACAGTGGGCAGAGGCCCAAAAGCAAGTACTTTCTCTTCTCAGTATCAAGGCTATTCAACCTGTCCCAGCAGAGCAAAGGTGACAAGGTTTTTATTCCAGACTTTTTCTGGTACACAGAAAAGAAAACTCTTGGTGCCCTATCCTGGATCAGTCTATTCTCAACATCTTTCTGGTGGTTCCAAAATTCAAAATGCTTACTCCCCCAACAGCTGCTTCCTATGCCAGCCAAGGACTCCTGGCTAGCCACCCTAGACTTAAAAAGAAGCTTATTTGCACATCCCCACAAGGGAATCTTGCAGGAAATATCTACGTTTCAGAGCAGGCTCTGCACTTCCCTTTGACTTATCTACCGCACCCAGGGTATTCACAAAATGCCTAGCTCCAGCCATTGCATATTGCAGGCAGAGAAAAATTCAAATTTACCCATATTTGGATGATTGCCTGATTCAGGCAGACAGTTGGAATTGCTACAACAGCACCTGACATTTGTAAAGAGATTTTTAACTTCACTGGGGTACACCATCAATGAAAAGAAATCACATCTGGTACCCAGCCAACAGATTGTACTCCTGGGAGCAAGCTTGAATACAACTTCCCAGATGGCATTTCTCACTCCAGAAAAACAGATTTATTTGACAAACTACTTCAATCTCCTGGCCACCAAAACCCAGCTATCTGCAAGAAAAATACTGCAAGCCCTAGAGTTCATGGCCTCTTACATTCTACTAATTCCATATGCAAGACTGCATAAGAGGAAACTTCAATGGTACTTAAAAAGTCTCTGGTG
Source organism: Protopterus annectens (assembly GCF_019279795.1). Classification (NCBI taxonomy): domain Eukaryota; kingdom Metazoa; phylum Chordata; order Ceratodontiformes; family Protopteridae; genus Protopterus; species Protopterus annectens. Next base: position 888,315,459 of record NC_056728.1, on the reverse strand, counting down.
TCAACATTCTCAGGACCTGGAAACAACGATTCCTATCATTCCTTGCCTAAGGACAGAGTTACTTTGGTCGGCAGAGGCCTGCTACCACAGCAAGGGACTCCCTTTCACTCAACCTCCTGCCATCCATACCCTAACAACAGATGCATCCGACTATGCATGGAGGGGGGGGGTCACATGGCAGGACAATGCATTCAAGGCAAATGGAGCCCAAAGCAAATGCACCTGCATATCAATCAAAAAGAAATGTTAGCTGTACAGAATGCTCTGACAGCCTTCAAATGCCTTATTCTTCCAGGGCAACTACTGATAAAGACTGACAACACCACAGTTATGTGGTACATAAACAAGCAGGAGGGAACCTATTACTACCCACTCTGCAGATTACCCATGGCTCTGTGGAACACAGTCTTGAGCAATCAAGTGCGCCTGCAAGCTCAATTTCTGCCAGGCAAACTGAATTCGCTGGCAGATGACTTAAGCAGAAAACTAATGAACCCACACGAGTGGAAACTGGAACCCAAAATATTCAGGCTTCTGATCCACAGATGGGGGGGGGCACCAGAGGTGGACCTCTTTGCTTCCCCTCAGAATAATCAATTGAGCAAATATTGCACCAGAGCTCCCCACAGCCAAGCATGTATGCCCTGTCCTTTACATGGGAAAACTTCTCAATCTATGCCTTTCCCCCTCTGCCCCTCCTCTCAAAGGTTCTACTAAAGATCAAACAGGACAAGCCAAGGACAATCCTGATTGCACCAGACTGGCCATGTCAGCACTGGTACCCACTTTTGCGCAGTCTGACAGTAGTGCCACCATGGCACCTGCCTCAGACCCCTTCCCTGCTGTCCCAGCAGGAGGGCCAGATTTTGCATCCTCAGCTACAGACCATGAACCTAGCAGCCTGTCTCATTCCCTGATCTCATCATCAGCAACCCTCAGTAAACAGGTGCTGGGTGTCACTCTCAAGGCAAGGAGGACTCGTACTAGGAAATCCTGTTCAGAAAAGTGGAAAATATACTGTTCTTGGAGCCATTCTCAAGGAATGGACACAGCTGTGCCCAGCTTACCTCACATACTAGATTTCTTAATAGAAATGCTTTACAAAGGCCTATCCTTCTCTTCAATTAAGATTCATACCTTTGCCATCTTAGCTCATTATAATACTGAGCCACCCCTCTTTTCTCATTCTCTGGTCAAACAGTTCCTGAGAGGAGCCAAAAATTTAAGACCCCCCATGGAGAGCTCCCACTCCAGCCTGGGACCTTAACTTTGTATTGGAAAAGCTCACACTTCCACCCTTTGAACCTGCTGCTACAGCAGAGTTAAAATTCCTCTCCTAGAAAACAGCTTTACTTCTAGCCATCGCTTCAGCAAGAAGAGTGTCTGAATTGCAGACCCTTATGGCTGTGGAACTCTTCATTATCTTCCATGTGGACAGGGTTTCCCTCAGGACTAACCCATCATTTATGCTCAAGGTAGTATCTAGTGTGGCTTTAAACCAATCCATTCATTTGCCAACTTTTTTCCCTTATCCTCAGAATATAGGGGAAAGGATCCTGCAATCTCTGGATGTGTACAGGTAGCTTAGGTTCTATCTGGACAGGACTAAACCTTTCAGAAATTCTGACCAGCTTCTAGTCAGCCTTGCTACTGGGGCAGAGGGCAAGGCCATCTCTAAGCAAACCATTTCTAAATGGATAGCACACTGCATCCATTTCTGCTACAAACACCATGGCAAGCCTACCCCATGGGGGATCAAAACACATTCCACTAGGGCTACATCAACCTCTAGAGCATTTCTCAGGGGAGTACCTACCAGGGACATCCTGGAAGCTGCAACCTGGAGCTCTGTACACACCTTCACCAAGCATTACCACTTACCTATCTTTTCTAAATCCAGAGCTGGATTTGCCTCAGCAGTCTTACAAGGCCTGCTTGCCAGCCTCCACCCATCCTCAGCTTTGGGAATCAACCCAAATGTGATGACTGCAACAGTGAAACATGTAGAACATAGTACAGTTGTGTGCACTTACCATAAATGTAGATGTTCAAGTGTATTCAGTGTTGCAGTCCTGGTTACCCTCCCTCCAGCCCCCTGACTTCTCTATACTTCTACCTATCCTTTTTGTTTGGACATATAACATTGGTATTTACTTTTTGCTGGAGGTGTTCCACACCATATAATTGCTTCCTATTCTGGGGGCTCCTGACATTTGGGGCAAGAAAAATTGATGTAATGGCATTGCTATATGTTTTATATCCCTGATGACCTGACGTCATGGAAGAAGCAAAAGCATCCGACACAGAAATCCCAAGACTCTGGTATTCAGGCTGACTGAGGGCTACCTGCAGGCAGATAACCCAAATGTGATGACTGCAACAGTGAATACACTCGACCATCTACATTTATGGTAAGTGAACACAACTGTACTTTTTGGCATTTTCCTTCCAAAGTATTTTATTGCACATTAAGTTTCTCAGAAACATCAAGTAAATTCATTTGTAAGTGTCCAAGTCACTTTCTTCCTACAACATGGAGATGTCTACAGGCTGTCTCTAATGACATGGCATATATTATTGATTGACAAGAAAAAATAGGCAGGCAACAGTAATTCTTAAACTTTTATGGTTAGCACTTTCGTCAAGTATTCTTACACTCAACTTCATCACGTCTGATGAAGTTGAGTGTAAGAATACTTGACGAAAGCGCTAACCATAAAAGTTTAAGAATTACTGTTGCCTGCCTATTTTTTGTTGTTTTTCAGTAGTTTGTTTGCAGTTTGACTCTACGCTCATATATTATTGATCGCAAAGAACAAGAAAGAGTACCACTCGCTGGCCAATATAAATAAAGAGGAATCAAATGAAATATCACACCAGAAACAGAATTAAATGTTTCTTTTTTATTATTTCAACAGCGGAATAATTTAATCACTTTATACTTAGAAATGGAAGCATTTAAATGGGTTGGTTTTCTGTTGAACCAGTAAAAGACTACTTTATGCAGTTTTTGTTGTGATTTTTTTTTATATATATACTATTGATGGGTTCATAGGTGAATACTACAAAAACTGCCCTTGCATGCCATTTTAAGCCTAGCCAATTATCCCATTAATTCAAATTACCCTTTCTCAACTCCAAGGCCTATATTTATATACCACTGACAGGACTTAGTCTTAGGTGAACTAGTGATTACTTCTAGGGTAATACCACTGAGTATTTACATGCCTCTGTCCCAAAGTAGTACAGGAGCAGTACTTGGGTAAATTTCCTCATTCACATCCATAGTTCCAAGTTATACTTGAATAGGGATAGGGATCCACTTTGCTTTACATGGATCGGTAGTGGTAACCTTTGAGAGATATACCTGTTTCTCCAAACCATTAAGTTGCAGAATAAGTTTAAATCCCTAAAACAAGTATTTCTGACACCATTTGACTTGAGGAGGTGCAGTTGGTCCATCAGTATTGGATGAAAGGATGCCGTATAAGCCAGAGTCGGGTCTCCTCTGAGTGGTCTGCAGCATACTGAATATAGTGACAGTGCTGTGGTCTGTGTAAGGCATATACTTTAGGCTTTGTATTTGTTTTCCTAGGGAATCTCTGTGGGCATTCAAGTTGTTACAAATGCCAGGCCATATACATACTAAAGGAGCAGTATACTCAATGAATGACCTGATGAGAGCAGGGGGGGTAATGATATCCCTGGACCTGGAGGTAATACCTATGCTTATAAGCTGTGCAGTACAGAAAGACTTTCTTAACCAGTCTGGACACATAAGGGTCAAATACTAAGTCATTGTCTACATATGTCCCAGATCCTGAACAACAGGGTTGACTGTTGGGGGATGTTGCCAGTTTGTTAATTTTTTCAGGGCAGTAGATTTCCCAAAGGAAGCTATAATGAACTTTTGGTACTTATTTTTAGTTCATTACTAGCATCAGTTATTTGTTTGGGACAAGCCTTCCTGCAGAATGGCTGAGTCACTTGAGTATTCAATGACTACTATCTTGCAGTCACCTGCAAACTTTGTCAGCCAGAGAATCTTGGTGTTGATTTTTTCTTCAGAGAAGTAGATGCCAAACAAGGGAGGTCCCAGCAGCAAGCCCTGTAGGACTCCACTGGTGACTGGTCTTTTTATGCAGGTAACATCCCAAATGTTGACTTACAAGTCCTATTTGTGAGGTAGCTAGCAATCCAGTGGGTGACACAGGGATGTATTCTTAGTTGGGTAAGCTTCTCCACTATGCCTGACTAAGGTATTGTGTCAAAAGCTTTGGCCAGTCTATGCAGGTGTGCATCATCTCCCCTTCATCCATTGCTTTGTTGACCTTTTTGAAGAAGTCTACTAAGCTGAGTAAGCAAGACCTATCTTTGATGAACCCAAACTGGGATAGGACTAATGTTTACAGTTTCTATATGTCCTTTCTGAATAATTCCCAAGATAAGTCTTTCCAAGGCCTTACAAATGAGGCTGGTTAGACTTATGAGTCAGTACCCAGGTCAGTGGATATCCCTCCATTGTAGAAGGGTAAGACTGTTGCTGTCCTCCATTTGATTTGTACAAAGCCTGTGTGAAGGTTGAGGTTAAGCAGCTTTGTTAGTGGTGTAGATAAATTGTGCTTCATGCTATTTAAGATACATCCTGGGTTATTTCCAGGACCCATTATTGCAGTAATCCTGGATTTTGGCAGCACTTTCAAAACTTGGTACTGTGTGAAAGCTGGACAAGTAGCTGACTAACCCAAAAAGAAACTAGCTGATGGAACAATTTATAATGATAGACAGTGTCAAAAGCTTTAGATAGGTCCAAGAAAATGACAGATACAGTATTATTTGTATTGCAGCTATGATTGATGCATATACATATGTAAGATAATAGAAAGAGGGTGAAGATGTAGCTGAATTTATCAGGGTAGTGCATATGTTATAGCTTCAGCTTTGGTGTAGGTGGTGGTGTTCAGACTCAGATCGACACATTGCTGCACAGTGCTCTTGAGGTAGTGAACCTATCTAAAAAAGCTTTTTGGATGCCATTTGCTTGGGTGGCTATTTATTTATTTATTTTCATTGGTTTACCAGGAAAGTCCGATTGGCCAAACAAGATCCTTTTCTGGAGAGGCCTGGAGAGAAAACTTCCATGAGAAATAGTAATAGTACATATATAACACACAGAATACTCAGGTGACATTTAGTAGCATTACGTACAAATCTCCATGAGTGCAATTTATTTATTTAACATTGTTTACTGGGGAAGTCCGACTGGGCTGGTTGCCCATTTTTAGCAGAGGGCCAGGCAGAAAAAGTCCACATTAAATCACATAAGGACACATAGTAGCACAATACAAAAGTTAATAAAGACAGCAAAGTTGTACAAATCATAGAATTAAGCATTGTATTGAGTGGAATTGCCACGCAGCAATTTTTGTCAACTAACATGAAAACTTACAGTTATTTTGACAAAAGTCAAGTTACAATTAGTTTGTAAAAAGTTAAATTTACCACAGAGATAAAGTGGATAGAGCAATATTGTAGGAGAAGCTGGGGAGGAGACAAGTACAGTAGGTTCAGCCTGGTGAGGAGCTGGGGTATATCCCATTATCATTTAGATGGCTCTTTAATTGGGTTGGATGTGTTTAGGAAGGAGTGAGGGGTAGAGTTCTATATTTTAGAGATGTTATTAGAATATAGAGAGTCTCCAAAGCTGTTGTTGGTTTTTGTAACTGTTAGCAGTAGTTTATCAGAGGATCATAGGGTCCTGCTGTGGTGGTGAATTTCATCTAGTTTCTGTAAGGCTGGACATTTGTCAAGAAGGTAAACTATGGAGCAGGGGGTTAGGGAAAGTTGGTTTATGGTCAGGAGGTTAGAAGGTGCTAACAGTTTGAGTTGTTTCAGAGCAAGACAATGATGGGTTCTGTAGGGGAGATTAGCGGCAAATCTAGCTATCTTGTGGTAGTATGATTCAAGTTTGTTTAATTCGGTTTTCTTGATGTTTGTGAGTATGACAGAGGTATAGAACAAGGTGGATATAAGGTAGATCCTGGTGATTGCTTGCCTGGAATAGTTGGTTAAGTAAGGCTTTATTCTATAAAAAGAATGTAATTTGATGTGTGTCTTTTTGATGGTATGTGAGATGTGATTGTCAAATTTTAACTTATCATCTATATTTATAACTAGTAGCTTAGTTTCCAGGATGGGTTCAATTAGGGTGTGATTGGATGAGGTGATTTTAAAGTCTTGGTTAAGGGAGCTAGTTTTATGGTAGTAGTTTGGAAGCAACATTAGTTTTGTTTTGTTGGGATTTAGGATGAGCTGATATTTATCTAGGAAAGATTCAATGACAGTAAATGATTTTTGGGTAACTTCTTCTAGTTGTGATAGAGTTGGTGCAGAGCTGGTGCAGTGCATACGACAGTGGAGTCATCTGTCTACTGTATAATGGTAGTGTTGTTAGTTGCTGTGTGCAGATTATTGGTGAGAACTGAGAAGAGTAGAGGCCCAAGCATTGACCCTTGTGGCACACCTACTGTTATGGGCAGTAGAGGAGAGAGGTCATCATGCCATTTGGCCACTTGATTGCAGTCAAAGAGACTGACTGCCTCATCCAGCCATGCTGCATGCCCAACCCCACTTCACGCCCAAGCCCAACTGACCCAGTCCTTAGAACCAATCCTTATCCCAAAGTTAAGGATCTGGCTTGCTGACTTCTCTTACCTACATTGTTCTAACATGCCAGAGGCTGTTCACCTTGGAGACCTGCTGCAGATATGAGTATGGCCCCCTGAGAGACTTACACCCTCTCCCCTGGATTTACAGTAGTGCTTATGCAACATATAGAATGTGCAGGTAACATTAGTAGCATTACATAAAAAGTGATGATGAATAAAGCAGATAATTATGAAATAAAGTATATTCTGATGTAACATAATCTGCACTGGGTGCAATTTAGCAGTAATACTTTAGTCAGATATAACTATATTAGATTTTGTCATAAGAAGAGTATAAGACAGAGAAGAGAGACTGATTGACATTTATGTGTAGATAAGTGAGGTAGTTTAAGAATAATGTAACCTGGGGAATACCAGGGCATGGCCAAGAGACAAGAAGAAATAATTTTAATTTATCTTTGAAAATATGAGTGCTGTTAAGGTGATTGATTGGATTGGGAACTGAGTTCCAGTATTTTTAGTTAAAGTTGAAATAAAGAGCATTTCCTGCTTTTTTGTGAGCTTTGTAAATTGAGAGATGTTTATCAGTGGAGTGGAGTGGAGAGCTCTATTGGTAAAGTGGAGTTGTAGTATATGCCTTGGGGCAGGAATTTTTTTAGGGTTAAAGACTAATGTGTGTGCAAATTGAAGTTGAGAGTAAGTGAGGATGCTTAAGCTAATTTATGTGCATGGTGTAAATACAGCAATATCTGGAGTATGGTTTGTTGGATGCAAATGTGCATGTTTTATCATAATGTTGCTTTAGTATAGTTGTCAAAGTGGACTGGGGGTTGGTAAAAATAGGAGAAGCATGCAGAAGTATAGGCCACTGATAGGTGGATGTTAAAGTTATTTGGCTGCTTTCAGACAGAAATTGTTTGGCTCTGTATAGCAGAAAGTCCAAAAACAAGTGGGTTAACTGCTCTCGTAAACTCCAAAAACCAAAAAGAAAGCAGTATTCAGCGATGAACAAAGTCCACTTAATAAAAAAGTTAATTTATTGATCCAATCAAAAACGAAACAAAAATAATAACAGTTCTACCATGAATGCCTTCATAAAACAAACACCAGCGTTTTCGTCATACAATTGACTTCATCAGATGACCAGCATAATTTATTCCTTCATTTTATATTCAAAATCAAATCAATAAACCAATAAAACTTCTTCTGTTCTTTTAAATAGACCAATAATTTTAGCAGCCAAAAAACTAATTAAAATATTTAAATTATTAAAATGTTCATAATGTGCATTAAAAAACAACATCATAATATAACTTAATTATTCTCTGTAAAATTTTTCATATCATTATTAAATATTTAAAAAAAAACATATTTATACATTGTTAAAAAGGTTTTAAGAATGTTTTCAAACATAAAAAGTTCAGTACTGCTAAAGCCTTTTCTGTATCTCTGAATCAAGGGAAAATTATGTTTGCAGAGTACTGGGATCAACAGAATGCCAACTTAACTCTACAACAGAAGACTCTATCAATAAAACTTACCCTTAAGTATTCTCCATTTAAAAAACTCATGTACACACAATTCATGATCACCAATAACCTATATTTAACTCCGGTTCGTATGAATAAATTTAACCCAAATGTCTCTCCTTCTTGTTCCTGTTGTTCCTTTCCCCAAGCTGATATTATCCACATTTTGTGGTTTTGTAGATACTCTCACAGTATCTGGTGCTCTCTCAAAGTAAGGCTCGATAAAATGGGATATCATAAATCCACCTTGTCCTGGGATATGGCCTTACTACACATCACCAGTCTTGAAATGCCTAAGCTGAAACTTAGGGCTCTAATTACACTCTGCCTTCTAATAAAATTCTATATTACTAAAAACTGGATTGACCGCTCTAAACTGACATGGAAGAACTTTAAAAATTTGGCAATCAAGTATATTACTTCCCAAAAACTGATAATAATTGATCCCCACAAACGAACAGCATATCAGGAATTATGGGACTTTATTTTTCTCCTTTTAACTGACTAATCCAGGACACTACTTATATAGTTAGTTTTGCCCCTTACTCATTACGTTTTGTCCTAAACAGACTTATTTGTTAAGGGAATTGTTTCCCCGGGGCGTTCCTAAGTAAGGACTCTATCCATTGTTGGCTTCTTAAATTCCCTTCATTTCTTCAATAGTTGGCAAGATGGATGGGATATCATGATAAGATAGATGTTATGCCTATACTACCTGTTAAAATCCAGCATTTGGAGTTTTCATTTGGTACAGCACTATACATATGGTTTTTCTTTTCTTTTCTTTTCTGGTACATATTGACACGTATGTATATAGGTTATGATTTTTTTTGTTTTTTTTTAACCATTGATGTATTAAGGCTCGATCATAGCTTAATAGTTGTGGTATTTGAATACTCTCTTTTTATTATTTCTGTTGTACTTATCAAAATAAATAAAATGTGTTTTGAAAAAAAAAAAGTTCAGTACTGCTGTTAGTGTGAATGTTAAGGTGTGTTGTTAATGCCCTCTACTGGTCATTCATTTTATCACATGTAAAGTTTTGCAGACCTTAATTTTAATAAGGGTAAAATAGAAATGCAGTCATTTAAACCAGGGGGTTCGTCAGCTTCCAGAGTAACTTGCCACCACAGTTCTCTGAGCTCTATTTTTTCCTCCCATAGTCCCCCCCAATATCACTCTTTACTTGTTCTAAAACCATACATTTAAATTTATATTTGGAGCATACTTTCAAATGTTTGAATAATGCATTACTTTCTTTACCCACTGATATCTCATATATATGTTCATAGAGCCTTCTTTTTAGTTTCCTTTCTGTCTTTCCTACATAGAAGGATCCACAAACTTCACAACTAGCTAAATATACTATACCCTTGGATTTACAGTTATAATATTCCACACTATTTATTATCCTTTTTCCATTTTCCAAATAAAAACTATCACTATTTAAAATGTAGGTACATTGGTTACAATGACCACACTTGTAGGTACCTTTCCTATTCTTGTTAAAATTTACCATATATTTATTTTATATTATAGATCTAATATTCTGTGAATTCCTGTATATCACTTTCTGTGGTATATTAGTTAAATTTTCTATATTAGAACGGGAGAAAAATTTCCCCCATTCTTTCAAGAAAATATTTTTAACCATATTATTTAAACCATTATATTCCAAAATTAAGGCCTGTTGAAAGTCATCTCCTTCTTGTTCATTATTGTTATTATTACTTTTTTTACTTTTTTATTATTAGTTTCCTTCACCTTTTGAATAGGACAGAACTTTTCTATTCTCCCTTTTAACACTTCATCCCTTATTTGGGTAATAAAATCCAAGGGATAACCTCTCTCTAAAAACATTTTTTCCAATAACTCACACTCTTTAACAAAATCAGCATCTGAACTTGTCTTTCGGCTACCTCTAACAAACTGTCCTTTCACAATATTTTTCTTACAGTGAAATGGATGTGCACTTTCATAATGTAAAAAAGAATTACAAAAGGTAGCCTTCCTAAATATTTTACTTTTTAAACTTTGTCCATCTTTATAAATTTCCACATCCAAATATTGCACATTAAACTCAGATATATTATAAGTGAATTTCAAAAAATTGGTTGTTTCTCCCATATATTTCATAAATTCATCAAATTTTTCTCTTCCTGCTATCCAAAAAATGAATATGTCATCCAAAAACCTCCGATATAAAATCCAGCAATTATTACATTCAGAATTTAATATATATTTCTCTTCCCAATTAGCAAGAATTAAATTTGCATAAGAGGGGGCACATGCTGCCCCCATTGCTACCCCCTGTGTTTGTTGAAAAAATTCACCATTAAAGTGAATAAAATTATTTTTCAAAATTAGTTCCATCAGCCAAATATTTACAAACTTATCATTTTGCGCCAAGGAAGCATCTTCATATATTATTTCTTCAAACATTTCTGTACCTTCCTTATATGGGATGGAGGAAAACAAGTCAATAATATCTATGGTAATGAAAATAAGTTTTTCTTGATCCAAATTGTCTGGGATTTCCCTCAATAAATCCCAAGAATCTCTTAAGATAGATGTCCTTTTCATCCATACATTCTTTAGTTTCTTATCAACGTATTTGGCTAAATGATAAGTTTTAGACCCCTCGGCCGATACTATCGGTCTAAGGGGGGATCCCTTTCACTTTTGTGGGTCTTAGGGATACCAAATATCATAGGGGTTCTAGGTTTTTTGACTTTTAAATATTTAAAGGTATTATAATCTATTAATTCCTCATCTAACATATTTTGCAAACTCATATCAATTTTATTATAAGCTATATTCATTTCATTTAAAGAAACAACTGAATATCTGGATTCGTCCCATAAAATAGCATTCATTTTACTTTCATATAGGATACTATCCATAATTACTACCCCACCCCCTTTATCGGGTTTCATCACCCTGATTTTTCTATTTTCCTTTATTTCATACATCAATTCTCTTTCCTTTTTACTTAAATTAGGTTTATACCTTATTTTGCTTTCTTGTTTTCTCACTTCAGTTTCAATTAATTTCTCTATATTTTTCAATTGGGGGTGTAAAGGGGGGTTGTAGGTACTCCCCATACGCTTGAACCTTATTATTGGGAAACATAATACTTAAATTCACTTTTCTTAAAAAACTTTTTATGTCTAATATACTATTTGTTATAACCCCTTTCCTATATGGTATACATTTGAGGCCTTTGGAAAACAAACTAAAATGTTAATTTTCTATATCCAATTCACTGAAATTATAAATAGTAAAATTTTTATGTGTACACTTGAAACCATCAATTATAATCTCATCTCTATTGTGCACAATAGGGCGGGGACCCATTAATATTTCCCCTTTCCCCTCCCCCCCTCTGGAAAATTTGGCTGCTGTAAACCTTGTTTATTTCTCAGCCTCTCCGACCTACGTAGAGGTGGAAATGCTGTTTCGTAATCCTGGTCACCTTCACCATAAAAATATCCTTCACCTTCATGATTAACAAAGTTATTCCCATCACTATTGTGTTTATATCCATTGTTGTAATTCAAACATTTTTGCTAGGTATAGGATAACATGTGTGACTATCATATTCCTTTATATCCCTCTCTAACTTTTTTATTTTTCTATTCACTAAATCATCACATTTATAGTCTATGTCTTTTCTAATATCAAAATATTTTTCTCTTTCCTCTTTAATAGTGCAAATTAAATCATCTTTAATATGCTGGTCAAGTTCATTGATGTCTTTTTGTATAACTTCTTGGCATCTGGTATTTTCCTTAATTATCAATCTTAATACTTCAATACCACATTTATGAAATACTGAACCCATAATAACATTATTGGGAAATTTAAATACTTGTAATCCCTTTGGGACAATGTCCCTCGATATACATTCTTTCAAGTATTCATTTTCTGTATCTAATGCCTTGTATTTATGCATCAATTTAGAAAGCTTATCAATTTTATTCCTATAAGTGTCATTACAACAATCTTGTTTACCATTGCCATCCATCTTAAATGTGTATTTACCTCTTAACCAATCCATAGCCTCTTTGTATTTATTAGAAAACACAGTACCTGGGTTTCTGACTCTATCGTAATTGAGGTTAGGTCCATTCTCGGTGTTATCTCCTCTATTAGAGTCAGTCCTTTTCTCCATAACTTTGAAAATAGCTGGAGTAGCAGCAGCATTAAAAGTTCCATTACTGGTTTTGCCAAGGTCGCCGGCATCCAAATCCCCGCCAATAAGCTCTCCTTGCTTTCCGTTACCAGCTCCGTTCTGTATATTCCACCCTTCGGTTCTATGGATTCGTGATTGGTTTACATTGCTGTAAATCTCCACTAAGGATTGGCTAAGTGGAGTAAGTAGTTCAATCAGGGCCCAAATATAAATATAAATTTATGGTTTTAGAACAAGTAAAGAGTGATATTAGGGGGGGACTATGGGAGGAAAAATAGAGTTCAGAGAACTGTGGTGGCAAGTTACTCTGGAAGCTGACAAACCCTCTGGTTTAAATGACTGCATTTCTATTTTAGCCTTATTAAAATTAAGGCCTGCAAAACTTTAAATGTGATAAAATGAATGACCACTAGAGGGCATTAACAACACACTTTAACATTCACACTAACAGCAGTACTGAACTTTTTATGTTTGAAAACATTCTTAAAACCTTTTTAACAATGAATAAATATAAGTTTTTTTTAAATATTTAATAATGATATGAAAAATTTTACAGAGAATAAATAAGTTATATTATGATGTTTTTAATGCACATTATGAACATTTTAATAATTTAAATATTTTAATTAGTTTTTGGCTGCTAAAATTATTGGTCTATTTGAAAGAATAGAAGAAGTTTTATTAGTTTATTGGTTTGATTTTGGATATAAAATGAAAGAATTAATTATGCTGTTCATCTGATGAAGTCAATTGTATGATGAAAATGCTGGTGTTTGTTTTATGAAGGCGTTCATGGTAGAACTGTTGTTATTTTTGTTTCGTTTTTGGATTGGATCAATAAATTAACTTTTTTATTGAGTGGACTTTGCTAATCGCTGAATACTGCTTTCTGTATAGTAGAACCTAATTTCTGATGTTTTTTTTATTCATTGTTGGATGTTGAGGTAGACTGTAATGTTGTGAACTACTATAACCACTAGTAATTTAGAATTTGTGACTGTCACGCTACCAGCCCAACTATCTGGAATTTTGTAAATAATTCTATGTGATTTGTGAATATTGATATGAATTATTCAGAAGTATATGTTGAAAAGGGTTTGTACAGTACTGAGCTTCAAAAAATGTAAACTGCATGCCCTGCTGGCTTAGAACAGAAATGTATAGTAACCATTGCAATTGTGTGACTGATAAATTTTTAACAGTAGAAACTAGAAGATACAGAGTTAACTTGCAAAACTTCAAGAAAATAAGTTGAATTTAAATTGTTTTACAATTGTGCTATAAATGTTATCTCTCAGTTTCAGTGTAGCAGACACAATGTCTAGAGCTAAAAGTTTATTCTATTGTCTTGAAAGAGAAATAATTACTAGGTTTGAGATGCATAAGTGTTTTATTGCTTTATGACTTCCTAGCAGCTGCACAGTTCTGAGCAAACATCTGAGAGATATGTATTTCTCAGACAGAGATGTTAAATTCAGTTAGTTTCTGACAAAAGAGGATTTAGCTTGGAAACTGAAGTCAGGTGACAAAAAGTGATGTTATCCAAGCTAACCCAGCAGTAATATTTAATATTAGTTTAAGAACTCTTTAAGAGAGAGACTGGGCATTTTGTATTTTGTCTTGGACCTTGCAAGAACATCAATTTATCATCACCATCTACACTTGCCTTGCTGTAAGTTTTTAGGACATTGTAATTATTTAGATATAGTTGGGAATTTAATAAAGATAAGTTTAGATCTTTTCTGTATTTATTTGAGACTGCCCTAAAATGTTGTTTTAAATAGTTCCTGTGATTTTGAACTCTGAAGTTACTGTGCTGATTTATTGAGGATTGTCTTTGTGGCTGATATCTGTGAGACAAATTTAAGCTCATACAGCACTTGCATAAGTATTTGATGACACTGTACAGGCCACTCCTAAATAGCATAGCTTGGCCAGACTACAATTTGGATAATAGAAACATTACACAGTAGGACTGGACAACCATTGTTAAGGGCCTTAAGTAGCTGATAAAAGGTTCTGGTGGATGTGGTAACTACATTATAGTCTGGGCAGGAGGGGGCATAGCTAGTAAACCTGTGCCGGCCTTTCCCAGGTGTGTGCATGTGTTTGTACATAGAACAAATCTCCAAGAGTGTGTGTGTCAGCTACATAGGCAGGGACACAAAGCAATGATTGGACAGAAAGAGTGTTAAGAGGATTTGGCTTGGAACCCTAGCTAGGGTCTCATCTCTATAGCTGTGCCAGTGGGGAGTCTTATTGGGGATCTGGAGAAAGAGGGAGAAACTAGCCCCAGACTGACTGTGATCTCTGTGTGTGATCTTAAAGGAAATTGCACTTTACTGTGTGTGTACTTGTCATCCTCCCAATGTGTAAGTTCATCACTGTTGCCAGTGGTGAAGATTAAGGCTCCTTGATTACTGGGCCAGTTCAGAGGTGTCACATGTTAATTGGTCGGCAGTGGTGGGATATCCACATTGCATATTAATTGGTTGGCAGTAGTGGGATAGACACATCACATATTAATTGGCTTGTAGTGGTGTGGATATTGAATTCCTGTAGCCTGTGTACAATGGTCACTGAAGGTGTTTGTACTCTCAATCAGCCACCCAGTGAGCATTCAGTGTTTCATATCACAGTTGTTTTATTTTATTTTTTGTTAGCTTAGTCAGGGAGAGCAAGCAAGCATATTACCAGAGGAGTATGGCAAGCTGAAAGGAGCCAGTTGACTGAGATGTGCCAAATTAAAGGACTGGTGCATGCCAACCAGACTGAAACTGAAATGATTGCAGCTTTAGACACAGCTGTGTCACAGGATAGCAACCAGGAGGACAATCAGACTGACCTTGGAGATGTACAACTCTCAGAAAATAGACATTTCAACCTTTCCATGGAGGACTTAAAAATCCATCTGGAGTTAAAGAGACTTGAGCTAGAGGCCAAGCATTTGGAAATAGAGGCAGCAGAGAGACTGAGACATCTAGAGGCAGAGGAAAATGAAAAACTGCAACATCTAGAGGCTGAGAAAAATGAGAAACTGCAATGCCTGGAAACTGAGAAGAATGAGAGGCAGAGGCAACATGAAAAGGAGATGCTGACTCTTCGCCAGAGTCATGGAGGCAATAGGGAAGGGAGTAATCGAACCACAGAAGCAACAAAGATCAGTAAATTTCTTCCATAATTTACAGAGAGGATACTTTTGATAGTTTCATTCATATGTTTGAAAGGGTATGTAAACAGTATAATGTTGACCTAGGGCTCTGGGTACGGTTTCTGACCCCCATACTCCATGGTAAACATGCAACTGCTATTTCTAAATTGTCTGATACAGGTTGCTTAAATTATAATATGGTGAAGAATTGTCTTTTAATGTTTTAAGTTTACACCTGAAGCTTATAGAAAAACGTTTTTTGAGCATAGATGCAAGGCAGATGAAAGTGTGTGTGAATATATTGCTGAACTAAGCACTTATTTTTATAGTTTAGTGAGTGGATGTCGGGTAGCCACTTCTGAAGGGCTGGCAGACCTTTTGATGAGGGAGAAAGTCCTTAGCACTTTGCCTAAGGACATGAGAATCTGGTTAGTTCATAGACAATGCAATACTGCAGATGAATTAGGGAAGAAGGGAGACCTATACATAGCAAGTAGAGCATCACTGCACAGGAAAGAGACACCCAGTGTTGCTCATGGGTCTAAGGGAACCCATGGTGGGCAGCCCAGACCTCCCCAACAGAGTCCACCAGTAGCAGAGGAAGCCACCAATCCAGGTACACATCAAGGACCAAGGGTTAAATGTTTTAATTGCAACCAGTGGAGCCATGTAGCATATAGATGTCCATGGAGGTGAGGTGGGGGAACAAAAGGTGGGAGAGCCAGTAAGAGAGAATGACAGAATGCCACCAGTAAGTTGTCTTGAAATAACAAGGGTACCAAACTACCACAAGAGGTTATATAGTATCTTAGTGAATGGAAAAGAGACCACTGCTAAGAGAGACAGAGTCTCTGACCTAACCATTGTGAAGCCTGCAATGGTTAAAGAGGAGCACTGCTTGCTTGGGCAGTCTACTCCAGTCAGAGCTTTAGGAGGGACCCCATTCCAAATATCTTTGGCTAGGGTTCACCTTGTCTCGGAGGATGGAAGAGGAAGCCAGCAAGTAGGTGTGTTTGAGGATATACTTGCAGATGTCCTGATAGGGAATGATTTTGATAATGCAGTTACATGCAGGCAGGCTTGGAGACAAGCATGCAGGTCTGGTAGCCTGGGGGAGACCCAGACAGACTGCACACTTGCAGCCAGGACTGGTGAGGTGGTTACTTCAGGAAGGGAGCTACCCTGTAGCAGTGAGACTGAAGGTGAGCCACAGCTGTTTGTGGGTACTGATGTTCCCTTGGACAGAGTGACTGCAAGGGTAGAGGTGAGTAGTAGTACACAGGCTGGCAGTGAGGCACTGTTGTCAGAGGATACCAGATTTCCTGTGGAAGGCCAGCTGGGAAGGGTTACAAAGAGAGAGTTGAGATAGGCTCAGCTCTCAGTCACTACATTACAAGACCTGAGAGAGGTAGCTATTGAGTCACTTGATTCTCAAGGAAAGAGGGAATCTGTATACTGAGCCAAAGGGTTACTGTATAGAGAGTGGACCCCTGAGGGAGACTTAGAGGGTGAGAGAATACAGCAGTTGGCAGTGCCCAGAGTTTACCATCTGGCACTTCTAGCCATAGCTCATAATATTCCCTTTGCAGGTCCTATGGGCATAAAATGTACAAAGAGATGTATTATTCAGAACATTTATTGGCTTGGGATTTCCAGAAATGTAACAGGGCACTGCAGGAATTGTAAGCAGTGCCAAAAGGTAGTCCAGGCAGGAGACAAAGTGAAAGCTCCTTTGATGCCTTTGTCTGTGATTGAGGAGCCATTTCAGAGGGTAACTATATATCTTGTGGGGCCTCTAAGTACCCCAAGTTCTACAGGGAAAAAGTATATCATAGTGGTAGTAGATTATGCTACCAGATATCCTGAAGCAGTGGCCCTATCCTCCATTGAGGCAGAAAAGGTGGCAGATGTTCTGTTAGAGATTTTCATCAGAGTAAGTTTTCCATAAGAAATACTGACTGACAGAGGTGCTAATTTCATGTCATACCTGCTGGCTTGCACTGGGTACTACAGAAAGTTTCTCCCCAATTATATTATCATAGCTGCTCCACTCACAGATCTGACAAGGAGAAACAGGCCAGATAATGCAGTGTGGACACCAGCATGTGAGCAGGCATTCCAGAAGTTTAAATGAGCTTTAGTAGGGCCCCTTGTGTTAGCCAGTCCAGATTACAGCCAAGAGTTTGCTGTGCAGGTGGATTCTTCAAACCGTGGGGTGGAGACTGTACTTAGCCAAGTCTCCTAAGAGGGAGAAGAGCACCCAGTGGTATATCTCAGTCATAGGGTCCACCCCAGGGAGGAATGCTATGCAGCTGTAGAAAAAAATGCCTAGACATAGTGTTGACACTGCAGAAACTTCAGCCTTATCTGTATGGAAGGAAATTTGCTGTAGTTACAGACCACAATCCCTTAACATGGTTACATTAAGCCAGCCAGCAAAATGCCAAATTACTAAGTTAGAGCATAGGGTTGCAAGCATATGATAAGATAGTGCAGCACCACAGTGGGGTTAGCAATGCCAATGCAGATGGGCTTTCAAGACAGGGAATGGGGCAAGGTATTACCAGATAGGCTCAACCCTCTCAAGCAACTTTTCTCAAGGGTCACTTGAAAAACTAGCTTGATTTTCCGGGGGGGGGGGTGTCACATTGCCAGTCCAGCTATCTGGAATTTTGTAAATAATTCTGTCATTTGTGAATATGGAGATGATTTATACAGATGTATGTGCTGAACAGGGTTTGCATCATACTGAGTTTCAAAAATTTAACCATAGCATGCCCTGCTGGCTTAGAACAGAAATGTATAGAAACTATTTTAATTGTGTGATTGTATAAATCTTTAACAGTAAAAACTAGAACATACAGAGTTAGCTTGCAAAACTTCAAGAAAATAAGTTGAAATTAAATTGTTTTCCGATTGTGCTATAAAGGTTATCTCTTAGTTTCAGTGTAGCAGACACAATGTCTAAAGCTAGAAGTTTTTGTATTGTCTTGAAAGAGAAGTAATTACTAGGTTTGAGATGCAGAAGTGTTTTATTGCTTTATGACTTCTTAGTAGCTGCACAGTTCTGAGCAAACATCTGAGAGATATGTATTTTTCACACAGTGATGTTAAATTCAGTTAGTTTCTGATGAAAGGGAGTTTAGGTTGGAAACTGAAGTCAGGTGACAAAAAAGTGATGTCATTCTAAGCTAATCCAGCAGTAATATTTGATATTAATTTAAGAACTATCTAAGAGAGTGACTGGGCATTTTGTATTTTGTCTTGGACCTAGCAAGAACATCCACTCATTATCACCATCTGCACTTGCCTTGCTGTAAGTAAATTTTTTAGGGCTTAGTAATTCTTTAGATATAGTTAGGAATACAGTAAAGATTAGTTTATATATTTTCTGTATTTATTTGAGACTGTCATGCAATGTTGTTTTAAATACTTTCTGTGGTTTTGAACTCTGAAGTTACTGTGCTGATTTATTGAGTATTATCCTGTTCTTTTATTATTTCTTATTAAATACATTTAAATAAATATTTGTGGCTGATATTTGTGAGACATAGTTAAGCTCTTACAGTACTTGTAAATGCATTTGGTGACACTGTACAGGTCACTCCTAAATAGCCTTGCTTGGTCAGACTGCAATTTGGATAGTAGTAACATTACACAGTAGGATTGGACACTCTTTGTTAGGGGCCTTAAGTAGTTCATAAGTCATTCTGGTGGCAGTGGTAACAACCTTATAGTCTTGGCAGAAGGGGGCATAGCTAGTAAACCTGTGCCAGCCTTTCCCAGGTGTTTGTGTATGTTTATATATAAAACAAATCTCCAAGAGTGTGTGTGTTAGCTACTTGGGCAGGGGCATAAGGCACTGTTTGGACTGACAGAATGTTAGAGGACTTGGCTTGGAACCCTGACTAAGGTCTCAACTCTATAGCTGTGCCAGTGGCGAGTCTTATTGGGGATCTGGAGAAAGAGGGAGAAACCAGCCCCAGACTGACTGTGTTCTCTGTGTGCTCTTAAGGAAAATTTCACTTTACTGAGTGTGTACTTTCCCAGTGTGTACGTTCCTCACTGTTACCAGTGGTGAGGATTGAGGCTCCTTGATTACTGGGCTAGTACAGAGGAGTCACATTGACTACTTTGATAGTTGTGTTATTTGCAGTGGTTATTTGAAAATTTGCTTTGCACTTGGTCTGAAGCTTATGAGTGAAAAGGAGATGTTTAATCATTTTTTGAGTTTAGTATTATGTGTGATTTTGCTAGCCAGTTTTCTATGGAAGTGAAGGGGAAGGGGAAACCGCTTTTAGATCAAAACTGCCGCATTTATAATTTCCATTCTTTTGAACTTACTGATTTACATGAAAATGTTTTAAGTAAAGGATTGTCTTTCATTTCTTTAGTTAATTTGGTTTTGACTTTAAAGCTTTACTCTAGAAAATGTAACTTGCATTTTATATATGTAATATATATAATATAATATATATATATAATATATATATATATATATATATATATATATATATATATATATATATATATATATATATATATCACATGATTTGCATGTTTTTAATTAGTTGCAATGTGATAGGGATGCTGCAGAAGTCACTAACAGCTATCGGGTAAAACACAAAATCTCACTCACTCACTCAGACTCTACATACCCCTACAGGCACTTTGGGTAACAGCAATTTACCTACTGCATATTGTTAAGAGATGGTAGGAAACCAGAGCACCCCAAAGAAAACTAATGAGGATGCTCTAGGGATATAAACCTCAACACAACAATGAATAGAACATGCTGGAGGGATAGATTCCCTTCGCAGAGACTTCCCTTACTATGGAACAGGGTTCCGATCTACATAAGACAGAGCCCCTCACTATCACTCTTCAAGAGGAACCTTGATGAGTGGATGGGTAACAGAAAGTTCACACCGGGGATCACACCAACAGCACTACTAGATAGGGGTCAAGGGTACTAGCTGCTAGTACAAGGGTCTAGGGAACTACTAAAGGGGCGGTGAATACTGCACAACATGGCTGGGCTAATATATGCCTTCAGGTAGATAGCCCAGTACCAACCTATGAACCTATGAACCTATGCCAGGAAGACATACAGAGTATGCAGAGAAGACATCTCAGCCAGTGAATGAACTTGAGAACCTCTTACTGTATGGTGGCTACAGAATTTACTGTACTGCTCTGTGTTTTAGTAGTAGCTGTGTCTGGTTACCATCAAAAAATCGTGTAATTGACATTAAAATATGCACACTTAATCCTTTATGTATTGCATCATCGTACCATTCCACTTGACACCCAGGGGGCAACTTAAATTATCTACTTGGATTATGCATGGTTCATATACACATATGAATGTTGCTAAAATTGTGAGCTATATATCTTGATATGACAAAAGTGGAAAGCAAGAATTAGAGACAATGTAATACCCATGCAAAGTGTATGGATAATTATAGTTTGTAGACAATATGGCATTTTTAGTAATCAGAATCAAAGAGTATTAATCTCAAGTTAACTTCCTTCATTGGCATGGCAAAGACAGGGTTATTCCATTCTAGCACAGCAGTCTTACTTCCTTAGTGTTGAAGGATTGTTACAGCAGATATATTGAAAATGTTCAATAAAAGGCCCTACAGCATCACTGGTGATAAAAGTACTAACCTCCATATTTTCCAGACCTGATATACTTAAACAAGTAAAGTATGTAGTTTACCAACCAGCAATTTGTGTCTTTTGCTGAAGAATGAAAGTTTAGACACATGCTTTTGTCAGATGGTCAACTGAAGACAATGATCTAAACACTAAAAAAAAATTCTTTACAAAATATAGGGCACAGCATATTTAAATGCCTCTAAAGCTGCTGTGGTTATTCATCACAGTTCCCAGTATCATACATGGTAACAAGTGATAACACATGACTGTGCAAAAGGAGTCAGAGACAGCTGTTAAAGCCACCTGATTTGGTTCCAGGTAGATCATTAGTGAGAAATAATCTGGACTCATCAGAGCTCATAGAGAAGTTACATATGAATTCACTGACTTCAGCTACTGAATTCTTTTCTGAAGCCAGACCAACTATTTTGCTGCAACCAAGGGACATCACTGCAGCTAACTATGCATTCTTCTTATTGTTTGTTTTTCCCTATATAGCATAGGCTGTGCCTGAAAATGTTCTTTGGACCAAATCACGAACCATTTAGCAAATGGTAAACAAAATGAATAAATAAATAATTTTAGTGGTAATAGCCAATGCAATTGGGTATTTGATGATTGAATATAGTTTTATGTAGTGTAGATAAGCAGAAGTGTGCAGGAAAATGAATGTCTCAATGAAAAAGTGGTGGTTGTGAAAATGTGCAATACTGTCTTATAGCAGTTGTGAATATGCAAGTGATTGTGGGTTAGGGTTCGAGTAAGGGTCAGGTAAAGGAGATAGATTCAGTGTTGTATATGTTTTACTTTGTGTGCCAACCCTAACCTTAACCTTACCACTGCAGCTAACTGCAACCCTACACATAACATTATTAAAAACCCTTTCCCTAGCATTATCACTACAAAGACAACACTTAATTTCAGTTTTGTAACCAGGTTTATTGATATTGTTTTTTTTTAGTGGGAGAGAAGTATTCAATATTTTGTGATTCACTCTTACGAATCGTATAGTATTTTGTTATTCTTTCTTTTGTGTTGTAGCACATGCGATTTTCTCTTTTGTCCCTGTATCAAAATAAGTGCTTATTATTATTTTCTAATTTGTTATACCCCAAAATGCCCTGAAAGGGGGCTGCCATGAGTAGCATGATTTAGTTTTACAGTCAATGCCTTTGCCTTCCTGGTGAAATTGCTTTTATTCAATCTCCAGGCTCCACATTATCTTAGTTGTGATACTGGCAATCTGACTGATAAGGCACATTTAAATCTCATTATTTAGGAGCCATTGCTTTCTAAAGGATCCCCCCATGTAATGCCTTCCCCCTGGTAAGGTCGGACCATAAAACTGTCTCATTCAAAGTAACTATTGAACCTCACACTTCCACAGGAGCAAAAACTGAACAACTTTTCCAAAGCTAACTTCAGCTACTAAGCAATGGCATAAAATGTTTTATACCCCCTGCACTCACAGACAACAATGACTGCTATGCAGAGGTATACTCAGATGCCCTGTACAAACAGTTAAGCAACTGTATAGACTTGGCTTTACCTGACCAGATCAAAACAATGTCGTCCTGAAAAAACAAACCACCCTGGTGGACCTAAAGCATAAACAGGTTATATAACAAGAGGAAGAACCTGATGTCTAAGATTAAGAGGGAAGTGACTCAGCAGAAGAATTCTCTTCTCAGCTTAAACAAGCAAATTGGAAATCTCATAAAGTCCTCTAAAACTTAGTATGCAGGTAAAATAGAGTGCTTTGCTAAGGATAATCATAATGCATTCTTTAATTACATCCAAAACCTAAAAGGGAATGCCCAGCTTTGTGCAAAACTGGTAATAGATGGTTCCACTCATACTGCACTAGAGGAAGTTACCAACCTGCTAGCTATCAGATTTGGTGCAAACTTCACCCCCTTGGCCCTACTGGCCATAACCCAAAGCATACCCAACACCAGCCCTCTGGCTAGTAACTCTAGAGATCAGGTCATATCTGCATTCCCCAAGGCCAAACATACAGCCTCAGTAGGACCAGATAATATTCCAGGATGCTTCTTAAGCAATCTAAAACAGTACCTAGCAAACCCACTTTGTTCCAGTAGAGTGGAGAACAGCAACAGTAATCCCCTTGCACAAAGGGGGGCCATCAAAAGACCCTGGGAGCTATAGACCCATACGTCTATCCAGTCTTATCTGCAAGGTCATGGAAAGATTCATCATGGACCTTATCAACAAGGACATAGGCAACCTTCAACTCTAGACCCAACCTTGTTTGGGTTCAGTAATGGTAGATCATGCTTATTAAACCTAGTAGACTTCTTCAGGAAAGTTACCAAAGCACTGGATGAAGGTAAGACATTCTGCCTATCTTGACCAGGACAAGGCTTTTGACACAATCCTCCACTCAGATATCATTGAAATACTCTCTGAGTTAGGGAAGTTGAAGTTATAGAATGCCTGTGAAGTGAAGGATAGTGTAGAAGGTCTAACACAGGTTACATCACAGCATGGTAAAACAAGTCCCCAAAGTAAGGAGAAACAGGAAGATCAGGAGACATCTGAAGAAGAAATATTGAGATGGGAAAGAAAAACAGATTTAATATGGTGTAATATTTATGCAAATGAGAAAGCAAAGCTAATCAATACAAAAAGAGCAGCACCAAAGATATTTGAAGATAGTAGGTGTTGCTTTACATTCTGCGAAGTTTTATGTTTATCTGATTGCCTGAGGGTCTATCTTTTGTTTTATACTTTTGGTATAGTTAAATTTCTGTGTAATTGTGCTCAGTAGCAGAGCTGTTTAGCTGCTTGTGACTGATCCTACAACCATCTGGATATACAAACCTGATATAATTATTTGCACTTGATCTGTTTCAGTGATAGTTAACAAAACTGTACTGAATTTATTTATTTGTTTCATTGAATATTGATTGAATATTGGTGGTCTCTGTCTACAGTTCATTTATCAGGGTTATTTTAGCACCTGAGCTCTAAGTCAGATGGTTACATAGCGGGTATTGTTTTACATTCTATGAAGTTTTGTATTTATCTGATTGCCCTTGGGTCCATCTTTTATTTTATACTACTGGTACAGTTACATTTCTATGTAATTGTGCTCAGTAGCAGAGCTGTATAGCTGACTGATTCTACAACCTACTAGACATACAAGGATTATATAAGTATACTTTTTGGACTTCTTTTGCTTCAGTGATCATTAACAAAACTGTACTGCATTTATTTATTTGTTTCATTGAATATTGATTGAATATCAGTGGTCTCTGTCTGCAGTGTGTTTCTCAGGGTTAGTTCAGCACTTGAGCTTACGCCAACCGGTTTCATAGTGAGAATTGTTTTACATTCTGTGAAGTTTTGTGTTTATCTGATTGCCTGAGGGTCTTTTTCTTGTTTTATACTACTGGTATAGTTGCATTTCTGTGTAATTGTGCTCAGTAGCAGAGCTCTTTAGCTGGCTGTGACTGATTCTACAACCATCTGGCTACACAACGCTGATATGAGTATACTTTTTTGCACTTGTTCTGCTTCAGTGACAATTAACAAAACTGTACTGTATTTAATTATTTGTTTCATATTGTTTGAATATTGGTGTTTTTTCTCTCTCTCCCTCTCTCTCCCTCTCACTGCAGTTTGTTTCTCTGGGCTAGTTCAACACTAGTAGAGGGTTGTTTTGCATTCTGTGAAGTTTTGCATTTATCTGATTGCCTCTGGGTCTATCTTTTGTTTTATACTACTGGTATAGTTAGATTTATATGTAATTGTGCTCAGTAGCAGAGCTGTTGGCTGGCTGTGACTGATTTTACAACCACCTGGATATACCAAGCTGATATACGTACACTTTTTTGCACTTGTTCTGCTTCAGTGATAGTTAACAAAAACTGTATTGCATTTATTTATTTGCTTCATTGAATATTGATTGAATATTGGTGGTCTCTGTCTGCAGTTTGTTTCTCTGGGTTAGTTCAGCACTTGAGATCTAAGCCAGCTTGTTTTGTAGTGGGGGTTGCCTTACATTCTGTGAAGTTTTGTGTTTATCTGATTGCCTGAGACCCTATCTTTTGTTTTATACTACTGGTATCATTTCATTTCTGTGTAATTGTGCTCTGTAGCAGAGCTGTTTAGCTGGATGTGACTGATTCCGAAATCATCTGGACATACAAAGCTGATATAAGTATACTTTTTTGCACTTGTTCTGTTTCAGTGACAGTTAACAAAACTGTACTGCATTTGAATATTGTTTGAATATTAGCGTTCTCAGTCTGCAGTTTGTTTCTCAGGCCTGAGGATCTATCTTTTGTTTTATACTACTGGTATAGTTACATTTCTGTGTAATTGTGTTCAGTAGCAGAGCTGTTTAGCTGGCTGTGACTGATTCTACAACCATCTGGATATACAAAGCTGATATAAGTATATATCTTTTGCACTTGATCTGTTTCAGTGATAGTTAAAACTTTACTGCATTTATTTATTTGTTTAATCAAATATTGACTTTATATTGGTTGTCTCTGTCTAAAGTTTCTTACCACCCTCCTGCCCAGGTTTTGTTGTATTCTTAAACTTGGTGGCTTTGGAATTGCCTGCCCCTACTGTAAATTTGTCTTTGGACAATCATCCCAGTCCCATATCATTTGCTCACTCAACTGAGTACAGTGAGATCATTTGAGAAGGACTACCCCCTTGCTTCTTTGACTTCAGACACTCCTTCTAGTCCCATCTCATCAGCTCTGTCTACTGTGTAAAAAGTAATTTTTTTGGGAAGCCAACCCCCTTAGTTTCTTAATCATGAATTATGTTCTGTTTCCTTCCTCTCCACTTAACAAACAATAAAAAATACACATTATTCAGCTGTTCTTACTGTAACTGTGTTATTCCTACATTATTACCTTATTTTGCTTTGCTATGTGCTTTTAAGTGTTCAAGTGCTTTTATTCTGTTGCATTTATTATTGCTTGTTAGTAGCCTGATTAAATATATCTGCTATTCTAAGCATTTTAGTTTTGGTTTTAGCATTTGTGCTTCAGGCCAGTTATTTTACATTTAAGAAGGTTTTTGTGGCATACACTCTTGTAGACAAACCCTTATCAAAACCCTCTATCCATAAGTCCACCCAAGTATTCTGGATAATTCCCATCAGTTTCTCCTGCCAGCCTGATCAACATGGGCATAGTGAGACAGTGTAGCAACTGCTTCATGTTCACTGACAGCCCTCTTCTCCTAGCACATAATTATTCTACTTGCAAGAAATGCATCTACATCAGTAACCTGGAATCCATGATATCTTGAGCCACAGTCAGTACTTCTGACAAAGAGTAGATTGCCAGCACAAACACCACACCACCCACATCACATAGCCAAGCACAACACACACCCACATACACAGAGCTTCTCAATAAAAAACGTACCTAAACAGCAGAGACCTCCAAAATGCACTCATAAACCTTCCACACATAACACCAAACACATCACACACAGCAGACAACACACCAGTATCTCACAAACACAGCCCATAATGCCTAACAATAAACCAATGCAGCCTATAAGTCATAACAATAAACCAAGCATACTAGTCATTGGAGACCCAATTGTGAGACACATCAATGTCCCCTTCACTAGGCTGAACAAGGAGTAGGTCATGTTCAGTTGTCTGTCAGGTGCCAGAATCTGCCACATCACACATGCACTTAAGTCTCTCCACAACAGGTACAAGTATGACTTTGTCATTGCCCGTGTTGGTGTGAATGACTTGCGACGTACCTTCCTGGACAATATGAAGAGAGACATTATTGAGCTCTCAGAGTATGTGTCCGAAGCAGGTATGACCCTAGCTCTAAGCACCATCCTACCTTCACCAAGAATGATACTACAATACCAACAAAAACTTGACTTCAACAATTGGCTTAGTTTCTGGTGTCCTTCCAAAGGGATCCAATGTCTGTCTGCTTGTGATGACATGGTTGATAGGCCTTGATGCTTTTCCAGAGATTGCCTCCACCTATCACCCCTGGGATTCCAAATCCTGACCAAGGCTCTTGCCTCCACAATTGTGCCTTTTGTAGGCAATGTCCCAAAGACAAACATAAAAGATCTGTCAAAAAGCAAAGTGAAGGTCATGATACTTAGCACAAGGAGCCTTAACCTGAAAATGTACCCATTGAAGGCTCTCCTCACACTGGAAGATGCTGATGTCTGTGCAGTCACAGAAACTTGGTTCAGGGCTGTGGAGAGCACCCCTGTCTTACCAGGATATACTTCATTCCACACATTCTGACCCCAAAATGAGGTCAGGAAGACTAAGGGTGGTGAAGTCTCTATCTTCATTAAGGACAGGGACACCTCCAGACTGGTTTGCCAGCATGATGCACTGGAATTATTACAGGTGCGGCTGACAGTTGGCAGGGCACCCATCCAAGTTATAGCCAGCTATGCCCCCCCCCCATGAATCTGGACACCCACTCCTCCAACCTGGTCCTACTTGACTCCATCAGGGTACCCCCAACACCCTGATCCTTGGTGACTTCAACTACCCCACCACAGACTGATTGAACTATTCCTGCACTGATGCACTCATCCAATGATTTCTTTACTTCATCAATTCTAACACAGTAGACCAGCTCGTATAATCCCCCACAAGGGCGATAATATTCTGGACTTGGTTCTAACTGACATGGGTGACTGCTGTACCACCCCCATAGCATGTTCTTCCCTGGTGAGATCAGATCATCGGTCTGTCTCATTCAAAGTTTCTATCCAACTCACCCCCCCCCCCAGCCATAACCAGGCTAAAACAATTCTCAAAAGCTGACTACAACCTCCTGTGGGAGGGTATCCATAGCTTCACATCACCCCTCTAGAGGATCCAGACAATTATGCTGAATACTAGTATATATTCTAGTATACTAGTATACTAGTATGAACAGTATGCCAATGCAGTATACAAACACCTGTACAATTGCATGGACTCAGACATACCCAACAGAACTAAAACTTGCTCCTCAAGGAAACACAAACCTGTCTGGTAGACATCCTCTAGCAGCAGGCTTTACAACAAAAGTAAGAAACTGTTGTCCAAGGGTAAAAAGGAACAAATTACAAATTGGGAAATCTCCGTCTTCAGCCTCAACAAGCAAATTAGACAACTAATGAAAACCTCCAAAGCCAATTATGAACTGAAACTAGCCTCCAAAACAAAGGGAAACCACAAAGCCTTCTTCAATTTCATCAGGAACCTCCATGGCAGAGCCCAGGTTTATTCCGAATTAGTACTTAATGGTACCACTTACACTAATCCTGCTGACTTATCCAACCTGCTAGCAGATAGGTTCAGTGCAAATGTCAACCATCTATCACCCCAAAGGCTTATTCAACATCCCTGATACTTGTCCCATACCTCACATCTCCATAGATCAAGTATTAAAAGCCCTATCCAAGGAAAGAACACAGCTTCAATGGGACCTGATAGTATCCTAGGCTGTATTCTGCACCATCTCCAGCAAGAACTAGCTTCACCATTTGATAGAGATTGTATAAATTATGTCAAAGGAAAAATCTTCAAAGACCAATACACGTAAGGTTCAGTTAAGGCACATTTAATAACTTGCAGCAAGGAGACAAAAACATGCAAATGCAAGATTTTGCCTAACTACTAACAGGAAGTATGCTATTCTTATACTGTTTTACAAGACATGGCCTTCTATAGCTGACGTAATCAAACACAACTTTCAGTATTGTTTTATAGCAGATGTTACTCAGATTTTCTGCTGACATGACTAGATTTGTGAGAAACATTTTGAGAAAAACAACCTGGCCTTGGTGGGGACTAACCCGTTACAAGCTTCTATTGTATAGTTCTAATGCATGTGTTACATTGCAAGGTACTTTTCTAGCTCAGACACAAGCAAATGCTGATTGCAGTTCATAGTTTCAAGCAGTCTTTGTTCTAATTATCTATAGCTTCTGCAGCTGTGTATTTTCTCACAGCACAAGCGGAACTCCTTGTCTAAGTTTCATAACATTTATACAAGTGGTATTGTTCTATTCATTATTTTCCTGACACAAGCAGAAATCATCTGCTTCTCAGTAAATTTCCAAGGCATAAGCAAAGATTTTAGCTGCACATATTTCATGACTATACAAGGTCAGAAAGCTTCTGCAATTTGTACAGATTTATGCAGTGTAAAATAGAATAAATGTGTTACCCCTTTTCAAGCTCTAAATGCACTAAGCACATTACTAATACATATACTAATATGTATTTTTCTGACATTACCCCCCTTTTAATACTTTTATTCTACTTTCAAAATAAGCATAAGCAGTTTTTTTTCTTCTCCTATCCTCTTCCAACTCAGGATTTGCAGTTAAGAGAGTCATTCAGTTTAAACTTATGAAAGCATTTCAGTTTTTCAATAGTTTTTCAAACTCAGCACTTTGATATAAGGTCTCAGAAACTGACATGTCTATAAAGTCTTTAATCAGTCTTTTCATGCGGGGGATGCCACAACAAACACATACTCCCAGTAGGAGCATTCCTACAAAAATGGCAATCAGGATGTTCATTAGGATGGTACCCCACCCCCCAAACCATTTCTGGAAAAAGTCCATCAGTGGGTTTGGGCCTGGTTTGGTCATGGCCGACACTTGCTGAATTACCTCAAGATGATTGTCTATCTCATTTTTATGGTCAGGAATATATGAACAGCACTCTTCCTGGATTAAAGCGCAAGTACCACCTCTCGCCGCTAGGGTGAAGTCAAGAGCCATGCGGTTTTAAAGCACTACAGTTCTCATGGCATTCAGTTCATCAGCCACCAATTTGAGAGTGGAAAAAGTTGCATTGCTCATTACTTCGAGAAGTTTAGACAGTTTTCTCAGCTCCCAGATCGATTTCACTGCTCCATATGCTGGTAATATGCCTGCCCACGATATAAAACACTATCACTCAAGTCCATATGTGTCAGTCCATTGCCTATAGAATGATGGTTTTTCCAACGTGCATCGATTTGTCCCACTGGATTTACAGGTTTCTTGACGACCTCTTGGACATTTCGAATTTTTCCTCAAGACAAAACTGCAGTGTGTCGTATGGCCGGAACCAGGTAACCCAAAAAAACAACTGCCGGAGCAATTCTCAGGTAACCACTTGTATACCTTTCTGCCACTTACAAAATAACAGTCCTTTACTTTAGTAGTAACCTTATTGTGAATATACACTTGCCCTGCATGAAACATTTTTCTATCAATTACAGACAGTTGCTTATAAAGAACAGAATTATGTTTTACTTCATCAAGTGTTTTGTGCATCAATCCAAGAAATGAAACATAGTTTGTATTACAATAAAAATCTGCATTGTTACCTTTAGTGTAGCATTTATAAGGAACAGTCACATTGCAATTGCTCCAACCCACCTGAACAGTATCATTTTTATAAAAACACACAGTTCTCTTTTGTGGAACAGACAAGTGCAATGCTATTTTATCTTGTGATGTAATGGTTGAGGTATCATAAATCAAATTTTCCCAGGTCTCATTGACCCCTAGGGGGACCATAGTCATTAATAACCCCCCCCCCCATATGCTGTCGGCAAAGCTGTGCAAATCCAGCAATTCGAAACATTGAAAGTCTCAGCATACACATATTTAATTGCCTGGTAAGTGTTAAAGTTTGGATGCCATTCTATGAGTAACACTTCACGTTTATTCAGTTCAGTCTGTGTGGCTGGGAAAAGGAAAGGCCACAGCAAAAAGATTATTGTTACTAGTACAGTTAACAGGATGATTATTTTATTTATTTTATTTTACATTTGTTGACCGGGCTAGTCTAACTGAATATATGTCCATTTTCAGTAGAGGCCCGGGGAGAAAAGCTCCAAAGACAGATACATTATAACAAAATCTATAAGGTAACAAATACAAAAAGTGTTTGTCAGGTTACAATCAAGTTAACATAGCAGTAGATACAAGCATTTTACAGTTTATTACAAGACAAATATTTACAATAATATGGGATAACATATTCACGTGAGGTAGATTAAACTTAAGGTTTACAAATTCATGAGAATGGTTGTATAAGAGTATTGATAACATGTTGAATGAGATATCCATGTGAGGTAGAACATCACTAAAGTGGGTTTGCTATTTTTCTAAAGTTTGCAGAAAGAGCATTAAATTATAATTGAGGAGGAGTTAGGAGAAACTTAGTCACTTGAAGTTATATGTTAGTCAGGGTTAGTGCAAGGGCACAACCAGTGTGTTCTAAGGTGTATTTTGAGTTTTTGTTTGAAATGAGGTAGGGAAGGAAGTGATATAAGATCACTAGGTAGAAGATTCCAGTATTTCCCAGTTGTGAAAGAAAAAAGAGAGTTTCCTGCTATGTTATTAGACTTATTAATACTAAGTAGAGGTTTGTTAGCTGAGTGTAAGGAATTAAGATTTTTATATGGGGTAATGAGGTTTGAGAGTATAGGAGTGTTGTTGGGCTGGTTGAGGATCTTATGAACAATGGTTAGTTGGTTAAAGTGAAGCTGATTTTGCAGTTCAAGCCATCCTAGTTGTTTTAGATTCTGGCAGTGATGAGTTCTAAAGCGATTACCAGTAGCAAATCTGGCAATGTTGTTGTAAGATGTAGTGGGTTTAAGAAGATTCTTCTTGGATAGGTTGGTGTAAATAGGTGAGGCATAGAGGAGTGTTGAGATTAGATGAGAGTGGGCAATAGTAGTTCTGGCGGTTGGAGTGAGAAAATATTTAATCCTGTATAGGGAGCCCATTTTTCTGTTGACTGTTTTTATAGTATTGTTAATATGGTTATCAAAGCTGAGGTGATTGTCTATCGTTATTCCTAGGAGTATGGTGGTTATGCAATACTTCTGAGGAAAGGGTTGTTCTGCATTCCTGTTTCTTCTGGACTCTATCATTTTTACTCTTGGCATGTGACAAGATTTTTGTCCAGTTCAAAGTTTTTGACTAGTTTGCTGTGTGTCAGGTGGATACAGGAGGCGTGCTCTGCTATCCTGACTGCAGTGGCTGTCGACAGAAGCACTTGATATGGACCTTCCCACTTTGGTGACGCCCAATTCTTTTTCTTTATTGTCTTCACCCAGATCCAGGTACCTGGGACCACTGCCACTTCTGACGGTCTGGTTTGTTCTTTATCTGAAACAGAATTTGACTGCAACAAATGTTTAGAATTTAACAGATTTCTCATGTACTCTGTGAGTGTACAGTCGGCTTCTTGGTCTGCGGGCATGAGAGGTTTCCACTGAGGTATATAATAAGCCCTTCCAAATATCTTTTCAGAAGGAGTCAATCCTTTTGCATTTGGAAATGTTCTCATGCTCAACAGTGCCAGGGGCAGACAGTACACCCAATTCCTCTGCGTTTATACTATTAACTTCCTTAGCTTACTCTTTAAAATCCCATTATGCCTCTCTACTAGCCCTGCAGATTATGGGTGGTATGCACAATGATTTTTTAAAGAAATACCAAAATGTTTACTTAACTGTTGTATGGTCTGGTTTACGGAGTGTGTGCCATTATCACTGTAGATCCTTTCCAGAATGTCAAATCTAGGAATGATTTCTTTAACGAGAATTTTCACCACGGTTGCCGCATCTGGATTTTTAGTCGGAAAGGCTTCCACCCATCTGGAAAACATATCTACAATGACAAGACAATACTTCTTATTTTCACATTTATTCAATTCTATGAAATCCATACAGATAGTATGAAATGGATACGGTGGTGTAGGGAAACTCCCTTGCTTGGACTTTAACTCCCCTTGTGCATGATGTTTATTACAAACGTGGCACATCGAACACAATTTTTTAGAGTAATTTAAGAATCCGTATGTCGTGAACACTGCTCATGGCTCAACAAAGCTGCATATCTAAACAAATTAGATGACAATATCGGTTTCCCTTCTTTAGAGATGTACAGCCCCTTTTTCGAGAATTGCTCCTCGTTTTACCCATCTTTGTTTTTCAGCTTGCGTAGTAAGTGTCTGCATTGTTTTTAACATTTCTACATCTAAAATCTCAGAGGGTTGTAATTCCTCATTCAAAAGAAATACTTCTGAAGCTGCCTGCTTTGCAGCTGTATCAGCTCTCACATTACCTTTTGAAATCCTATCCTGTTGCTTGGTATGAGCTGTGCATTTACAAATAGCTACTTTCTGAGGTAACTGAATAGATTCTAAAAGATCTAAAATAAACTGTGCATGATTGATTGGTTTGCCAGTAGATGTTATCATTCCTTGATTTTTCCACTGTTGTGCAAAGACATGTACAGTAGAGAAAGCGTACTGGCTGTCAGTAAAAATGTTTACACATTTACCCTTTGCTAAGGTACATGCCTGTGTTAAGGCAATCAATTCTGCTGCCTGTGCAGATAAATTGTGTGGTAAAGATTTTGCCTCTATAATGTCAGTATCAGAAACTACTGCATATCCTACTAGGTTCTGTCCTGCAGGACCCCTTTTGCACGAGCCATCCACGTAGTATGTCACCTTGGCATCATCCAAGGGGACATCCGTGAGATCTTTTCTAGGCAGTGTCTTTTGCTCAATCACCTGCAGGCAGCTGTGTGGTGTGCCATCTGCAGGGGTTGGGAGCAAGGTAGAAGGGTTCAAAGTCGTACATCATTCAATTGTCATATGAGGTTGGCTCAGCGATATAGTCATACAGGAAAGATGCCTAGCAGGGGAAAGATATGCTACCTTCTCTTGCAGTAAAATAATTGCGACTGCATGAGGCACTCTCAATGTGAGAGGGTGGAACAAAACTACTGAGGCCGAAGCCTGTACTGCCATTGCAGCTGCAAATACTGCTTGTACACAGTGAGGTAAAGACCGTGCCACTGGGTCCAGTTGTGATGAATAATAAGCAATAGGGTGTTGCTTGTCCCCATGCTGCTGTGTTAACACTGATGTCATATAACCTTGCTTACAATCTACAGTTTGGAAAAAACATTTATGATAGCTTGGTAATCCCAAATCTAATGAGGACACTATTAACTGTTTCAGTTTGCAGAAAGCAGATTCTGCTTCTGGTGTCCATTGTAATAAATCCTGTGCTGCCATAGGCTTTTCATAAATCAGGTTAGTCAGCGGTACAGATTCCAAGGCATAGTTTGGAATCCAGCTCCGACAAAAATTAGTCGTACTCAGGAAGGACATAATTTCCTTCTTGGTAGTGGGTTTTGGTGCTTGTAAAATCGTTATTTTTCTGTCCTCATCTAATGTCCTACCCTCCTTGGATACTACATATCCTAGGTATTTAACTTGTTTTTTCCAAAGCTGCAGTTTATTTTTGTTTACTTTATGTCCTTCGGTAGCTAAAAATTGTAACAGCGCTATGGTATCTACTTTGCAATCTTGCTGGGTGGGGGCCGCCAGCAGGATATCATCAACATAAAGTAAAATCTGACTACCTTTTGGTGGGGTAAATCCCACCAAGTTGCTTGCCATTTCTTGTGAGAATATTGCCGGACTTTCACAATATCCCTGTGGTAGTGTATACCTTTTCCCCTGAAATGTGAATGCAAACCAATACTGGCTGTCAAGGTGTATCGATATCGAGAAGAAAGCATTACTAATATCTACCACAGAAAAATATTTCTGTTGAGGTTTTAAATCATTCAATAGGGTGTGTGGGTCTGGCACCGTAGGTGCTCTTGGTTTTACTTGATCATTTACGGCTTGTAAATCTTGGACCATACACCATTCTCCATTTGCTTTCTTAACAGGAAATAAGGGCGTGTTACATGGTGAATCAGGAGATTCCACCAGCACCCCTTCCTTAAGTAAAGCTGCTATAATAGGTTTGATTCCTACCTCTGCATCTTTTCTTAAGGGATACTGTCTTTTTTGTGGTCTAAATGCTGACTTTGGCGTAATAGTAACTGGTCCCGCTGTACGAATAAGTCCTACATCTGATTTTCCTGTTGACCAGAGAGTTTCTGGTATATTCTGTAAGGCATTCTCTTCCTCCTTCAATAGGAGTGCTAATCAGCTGTCCTTGCTAGACTGCAAGTGTACAGCTGGGTGGGTCTGAGTTATCCAATTCAACTTCTGCCTTTGTATTCCCTGTTCTGACAGTTCTAACTCTGTCTGTTTTTCCCATCTCGTGACCATTTCTCCTAGGTCTACCCATTTTACATTCTTGTTCTTAGTTAAGCTAACATGTGGTAATTGATTAAATTTATAGAGTGCAAAGAACTCCTGGGGCAATGAACAGCTGGCTACACTGTTCCCTTGTGTGTCCCAGTACAGATTACGTAATATCAATCTGTTTGCACGATTTCTAAACAATTCTTGCTCATATTCCTTATCAGGTCCTGGTGTGTTACAATAATACAGAGTTCAGTGCAACAAATGCTGTTTATCAATGTCAAGGGAGGGGAACTTGCTGATGGCTACGTTCATTAACTCCTCGGTCACCACCCCTGGACCAGTCGTAACCAAGTCCTGGCTGTACCAATAAAACATTTCACCCTCCAAATGCACTGCAAAGGTGACAATTTGTTGCTGTGCTTCCATACCCTGCATAGTCGGAACTACTGCTATGCTAAATAGCTGTATAAGGTCTCTACCCAAGAGATTTACTGGGCATTTTGCAGAAACAACAATTTTGCTTTTCTGGGTCAATCCTGAAACAGGATCAGTTATTGCAATATTATGGGAGAGGGGTTCCCGATACAGCTGTCCATTAGCTGCTTTCACTAGTATGTAATCAGGTGACTCTGAATTCTCTGGCAATTTGAGGGATGTATCAGGGTCCGTGATGCCCCTGAGTCACACAAGAATTTGACTTCCCTCCCTTCTACCAGGAGTGTAACTTCGGGTTTCATGTCTGCTAAATAGAGCTCTAAGCTCAATAAAGCTAAATGCAATATTTTATTTTCTTCACTATCCGTAAGTTCCTGCACTTCCTCTATTTCTTCTGTCACATTCTCTACTCCCTCTATCACATTCTCATTTGTCATTTCTCTGCTATCCCCTTCTAGTGATTCCTGACTATCATATAGTCAGTCCTCACCCTCCTTGTCTTCCATGGTTGCCTTCTTGTTTTTCTTGCAATTCCTTGCCACATGTCCCTTTTTACCACATTTGAAACACTCACCCCTTTTCTTTCGCCCTTCAAAGTCCTCTGATCGCTGATCAGATTGTTTGTTTCCCTGGGCATTTCTCTTGCCCTTTTTCCCGGACTGTACTACATAAACTTCTGCTCCATCTTCTACAGAAAATACTTGGGCTTTCTTTTTCTTTTTGCTATTAAAATGCCTTTCGGCATGCCTAGCATATTCAAGTAATGACTGTAACCTGCTTGTACGATGATCTACCATGTGCTTTGTAATAAAACTGCTTATGGGTGCAATACTGCCTTTCAAAAATGCATTTTTAACTGCTGCTTATATGGGGAATCTTGTGTATGATCTTCAGGAACCTGCATTCCACAATGGTTATTAAAACATTCTAACAGTCTGGCATAATATCTGTCAATAGTTTAACCTTCTTGTTGGATGCATTGATTAATGCAAGTCCAGTCTGCCCTAGGCTTCCATTTCTCAGAGATACAGTCTGTAACACCTTTCACTCTGTTGTCTAGTTCTGCGCTGCTATGTGGGAGGGGCCTGAGCGCAGCGTCACGGGGATTCCAGTCGCCACTAATCATGTGCCAATCTGGTCCCACAATTTGTCTGACTACTTTTTCTACCTCTACTCCGTTTAAATTATAACTCAGTCTCATTCCTTGCAAATCTTCTAAGAACTTTCTAAAATTAACTTTTGGATGGGGAATTCCCTCAGTGGTTTTCTGGATGTCTTCCGGAGTCCAAGGTCTATACACTAGTATAGTTGGGTCCTGACCTTCTTGGTCTGCCTGAGAATTAGGCACTTCTATAACCGGGCATATTTCTTCTTCACTCATAGATCGTGAATTCCTACCCATTTGATATAGCTCAATGTCCCCTTCTGAATTACCTGCCCGTGTTCGAGACCTGGTCTTGACGGGATATCTAATAAACGGTTTTGCTTTTGTAGTATTTCTATTTACAGTGATAGCAGGATATCGCGGGGGTGGACTAACTTGTTCACTTGCTTCATATTCTGGTAAGGGAGGTGGAGGGGCTGATGCTATTACTAAGTTATTGTCCTCCTTATCTCAAAACATTGCTTTTGAATTATTGCTTTTTTGTTCCCTACGGTTTACTTCCTCAATCCACCTGTGTGCTTGAGGAATTCCTAATTGATGTTGCTTTTTTACCCGACCTTTAGAATCGGTTTTAAGCTGCTTGACAAGTTTGATAAGCGAGGATTTTTCTAATTTACCGTCAAATTCATACTTATTAACCCATTTTGAATAGTATTTAATATTATCAGCACGCTGTGACTGCATGTATTTCGCGTCTTCAGTTAACGGCAGATTTTGGGATCTTTTTGTGCAATTATTACCCATTCTGTTCTATCCTTTTAATCATTACGTAGCTCCTTATTTTTTAATGTGGTTCCACGGATTTTGTTATAGTCTCTTCAGAATGACTGTCTACTTGCTCTGTTTCCCTGATCTATGACAAGACAGCAATCTTTTTTGTCCCTGACTTATAAAAATATAGTCCTGACAAAAACAATGCAAATCTAGTCCCTGATCTAAAACAGAAAAAAAAAGGTAGATTCACCTTACCTGAGCCTTCATGATTGATTACCTGGTTCATGTAAACCCATCCTTCAGTCACAGATCAGAAAGTGGCTGGCCTCTTTTGAACGACAATTCAGTCGGAGGGCTTTTCAAATAAGAAGAACCGATGTGGTTTCTTCCCCGTACAGTTTCAAGCCTCCTGGCCTGTCTGATCCGAGGCGAAGTGAGGGTTTCCGGCTCAAAGGACCAATCTGTCAAAGGAAAAAACTTCAAAGACCAATACACGTAAGGTTCAGTTAAGGCACATTTAATAACTTGCAGCAAGGATACAAAACATGCAAATACAAGATTTTGCCTAACTACTAACAGGAAGTATGCTATTTTTATACTGTTTTACAAGACATGGCCTTCTATAGCTGACGTAATCAAACACAACTTTCAGTATTGTTTTATAGCAGATGTTACTCAGATTTTCTGCTGACATGAATAGATTTGTGAGAAACTTTTTGAGAAAAACAACCTGGCCTTGGTGGGGACTAACCCGTTACAAACTTCTATTGTATAGTTCTAATGCATGTGATACATTTCAAGGTACTTTTCTAGCTCAGACACCAGCAAATGCTGATTGCAGTTCATATTTTCAAGCAGTCTTTGTTCTAATTATCTATAGCTTCTGCAGCTGTGTATTTTCTCACAGCACAAGTGGAACTCCTTGTCTAAGTTTCATAACATTTATACAAGTGGTATTGTTCTATTCATTATTTTCCTGACACAAGCAGAAATCATCTGCTTCTCAGTAAATTTCCAAGGCATAAGCAAAGATTTTAGCTGCGCATATTTCATGACAATACAAGGTCAGAAAGCTTCTGCAATTTGTACAGATTTATGCAGTGTAAAATAGAATAAATATGTCAACCCTTTCCAAGCTCTAAATGCATTAAGCACATTACTAATACGTATACTAATACATATTTTTCTGACAAATTAAAATGCTTTTCCCCAAGAAAAGGTTATACTGTGTGTGCAGTAAGGAAAAATGTGCAAGGCTGAAAAGCAGTTTTCAAGATAACATGGCTTGCTTTGCAAGAAGAGCTCAGTGACAAAAATGGCTTATGACCTTTATTAGAGACTTATTGTAAATATCTAGTTCAGTTATTAATACATGTTAATACATGTAGCTGTGGGCTTACTGTAAATGGCATCCTGTTATACAAAAAAAGAAGTTACATTGACATTTCAGACAGGAACTTTTCATTTTAGGAACTTTTCATTTCAGGGACTTTTCATTTCAGAAATAATGGGGACTTTCCATATCAAAATTAACAAGGGCCTTATACTTGACATATCAAAGGAGAAAAACAGAAACTTTCCATACTAGAAATAACAACTTGACTTTTGAAAGGAGAACAAGGCGACATAAACAGAAACCGGAGAAACAAATCGCAAGGACATTAAAAATAACATTGTTTGCCCTTTAAAAAGGGTATATAAACTAGACATATTTTCTCTTCTTTAGTGATGTCTTTGACTGAGTGTGCATCAGTCTGTAGTTTGTGTGTCTAGCTGTGTTATAATAGAATTGAAATAATTCTGACACTTAACTGATTGGCAAGAATTTGTACTAATACAAATAAATAATAATGGATACAGTAGTAATGTGTATGTCTGGTCACCTCTAGCCATTTTTAATAGTGGCAAGCCAAGACCTCTGGCTGTGACCTTTTATCCATTACCAACAATTAATTTTTCATAGGGCCCTACTATTTTTCTACATCAGTTCAACTGATTGACAGTTCCAGTGCTCTAACAGATCAACAGTTCCATTGCTTCGTAGGTGGATACAGAGTGATGCAGAAGAAGCTGTCCTGCAATGGACCATCTACAATTCATCTGTGGAGAAATGCTGTCTCTTTTTCCAGACTGACTTCAGCCTGATCACCTGTTTGTCTTCTGCAAAAACCATGGTAATTCTTTACAGTTATAACATGGATGCCATAAAAGACATTCGTTTAAAATGCCCACATTCTGTGCAATTAAATTTAAATGAAACACCTGATAAGGTCTGATCATATTTGCAATCATGGTTTGAATCTTCTATGTTAGACATAAAATCTAAATCTAGCATTTTTAATGCACAAAAGATAGAAACAAGTTGTATCTGTAAATGAATATATGTCTATTCTCAATACATTGCTAAATCAAGAGTTATGCAAAAAGAGTGTATTTTATGTGATAGTAAATTTCCATAAATTTTTCTATTTTGCTATGAAAGTCTAGTCTGTAAGACATATAAAAAATGTATCCTGTTGTCACAAAGGAAACACTTGATTCTGATGTTGCTAGTTCTTCTGATATAAAACCAGTACAATGACCTTCTGCAGTTATGCCTTTATCTGATGTCGCACAAAAAGTCACTGATTTTTTAGCACAATTGCAAGGCATGAAAACATTTGATATAATTAATATGCATGAAGATTCCTGTAAAGAATGGAATATGTTACATAACACTGTTACTGATGCTGAACAGTTAACTAAAGCTTTACAATCAATTCAACAAGAGTATAGACAGGGTCTTGCAAAGGCACAAGATGAATACCTTGACATAGTTGGGACTATTACCATACTTTTAAAGGAAGTTCTAAAAGCTTTTCAAAAACTATCGAAAGACAGTACAACAGAACAGATACACCACTTAGAGGCAGACAAACATTAAAGCAAGAATTAGAAAAATTTCATTAAGATTTACTGAGGGAACAAACTAAGGGCCCTGGGCAGGCAAAGAGTCAAGTCTTACAGACTCAAAATCAGCTTTTACAAAATGAGTTGGAATACTTAAATAAACAGATGAAACAAGTCAAACAAGATTTATTTCAGGCACAGAACAGCCCAATTGATATTGGGCAGGAAACCACGAGTATGGCAGTCATTTCCCCCACTGAAATCTATCAACAGTCACATTTATTGCAAACACTGCCTCAGTGCAAGACAAAAAAGGAATTTTTTTCAATATGTTGGCATCTGAAGAATGGTTAACATACACAGTAGGGTCTACATGGAATGATGCCCTGTGTAGATTATTTTTTTTGCATTTATCCCAAAATGTTTAAAGTCATACATAGAAACAGAGAAACATTCTCTAGACAGTAGAACAGCCCACACGGCAGCTATTCTTAAAGCATATACTCAGAATCAACCCTTGACTCCTGAATTACTTGATCACTTTAACATTAGCATTACAGATAAGTTAATAGAGCAAAGTGATCACTTTAAGCTTGCCTACCAGGTAGTATATGGTAAAACCGATGACCAAATGACAGACCCAGAGGTGCAACAATTGCTTATACATACCTTTTTAAAACAAGTGAAGGGAGTCTCAGGTGATATCAGGCATATTTATGGCCTAGGTTCAAAGACTCTAGAAGAAGTGGCCGAGAAACTCATTATAGGTAAGACAATGGGAGATGATGGAAAACTTTATACACATAACATTTTTGCTGTAGAGGGAGAGCAAAGTGTATATTTCATTGGGAAAGGAAGGGGACGCAATACATGGTCTGATAAAAAATAGGTACAGGGGAACACGAGCAGTCTCTGCTCCACCAACATTACAGACACACAGTGTAGTTCAGAAAAACAGGTAATATGCTTTACTTGTAAAAAAAATAGGTCATATCAAACAGGAATGTCCATATTACAAAAGAAGGAAGGAAAGCCAAATACAAAAAGGTATCTATACAGACAATACTGCTTTTTCAAAGCCCAAATATAGGGAAATAAGTCAAGAGAAGGAAAATACACCAAGGGACAACCAGCCACAGGATCAAAGTCAGAGGGATTCAGAAAAAAATAAAGTATATCTTGTAGAATACACCGAAAACCCACCATACAATCCCACACATGGTGCAAGTCAGGAATTAAAATGTGAAACAGAAGGTACAAAGTACACATTAGACAGTGAGGATACTAACAGTCAACAGGGAACAGAACATGCCGTCTGTGTAATCAGTGATATACCCAGGAAAGCAGATCAGAATGAATATGATTCCGATTAGGGGTGTGCCTTTCCACCCAAGTAACCTTTCTGACCAATTTTAAATGCGGAAAGGACGAACACCCGTCAGTAGATGTATGGGTAGAGGGAAATTTTGGAAAGATGTCTTGCTTGATACAGGGGCAGCAGTCTCAGTCACTAATAAACAGTTACCTGTAAATCCATCCCAAAGAATCTTATATTCAAGGCTTTGATGGCAGTACTTTCATTGCCATAAGCAGTAAGCCAGTCAGAATATGTTTCACAGAGAATGGATCTTCAGTACAGGGCACATTTCTTATGAATTCCAGTTGTGGAACAACAATCCTTGTGGGTTGATATCCTCGGTAAGCTGGAAATAGTAATTGATTTCATTAACAGAGTTTTGTGGTCTGCCACTGTGGAAGACAGTTGGGATACACTTCAGCAATTTTCCTGCTTTGTAATTGACATAAATAACTATAACAAAGACATTACCAAAAGATATTCACAATTGCAGGATAAATGGGAGCAAATCAAATTACAATTTCAGCCCTTGTGGGCTACATTGAAGGCAGATTGTGGTAAGCTAGCAGTACCAGTAAGTGTAGACAATCCTTCTGATTACATTCCTCCTTTTCAGAAGCAATATCCAATTCCCAAAGAGGTGGGAGAGGACATGAAGAGGTGTACAGAACAGTGGGAACAGGCAGGCATAAAACAAAAAGGTCGCAGTCCCACAAATTCACCAATTTGGCCAGTCAAAAAGAAGGATGGTAGTTACAGATTAGTTACTGATTTATGTAAGGTCAATCAATTCACAACTCCTCGTGCACATCTGGTTCCGAGAGTGCCAGAATTGGCAGCGAGGATAAAACCTCAAAGTAAGTGGTTTACAGTTATTGACTTAGCTAATGGATGTTTTGCAGTTCCTTTACAAAAGGAAGATTGGCAACGGTTTGCTTTTACCTTTGACAATCAGCAGTATGTGATGCTGAGACTGCCACAGGGATTTCAAAATAGCCCTGTAATTCTTCACCAAGTAGTAGGGGAAATTTTAAAACCCTTAGAGACAGATGATAGTGTCATTCATTACATTGACGACATTCTCATACAGTCAGAAACAATAGAGCAACATGAAACACCTTAAAAAAGTTCTAGGTACTTTACAAGATGCAGGATTCAAGGTCAGCAAAGAGAAGGTTCAGGTCTTTTCACAAGAGGTGAAGTTTTTGGGAACCATTGTTCATCACACTGGCAGATCCCCTTGTGAG
Source organism: Protopterus annectens (assembly GCF_019279795.1). NCBI lineage: Eukaryota > Metazoa > Chordata > Ceratodontiformes > Protopteridae > Protopterus > Protopterus annectens. The sequence goes on along the minus strand of NC_056728.1, from coordinate 888,272,329 downwards.
GAAAGAGTGAAAGGAATTTTAGAATTGCCTCAGCCACTGACGATTTCAGATTTGCATAAATTCTTAGGAATTATGAATTATAACAGAGAATTTATAGAAGATTACACGGCAGCTGCCACACCCCTATATAAAATGTTAGTGGAACAAAAAGAAGAACCCTGGTTAAGCTGGGTACGGAGGGAAGAACAGGCTCTTGCACTGTTAAAAAAGAAATTGACAGAGGCTAAGGAATTGGTAGCACCTGATGGACAGCAAGACTTCATTTTACAGGTAGCAGTCTCGGTAGTCCTCCTGCAGTATTGGCAGAAAGGACACTTCGACCTGTGACTTTCTGTAGTTGAAAGTTAATCCCAGTCAAAAAAGGATATCATCCATGCATACAACAATTGTTAGCCATTTATTGGGGAACTAAACAGACAGAATACTTGACATTTTTTTCAAAAATAATTATACGGACACCACATCAGTTTATAAAGATTATCTTAAATTCTATGGAAATGAATAAAATCACAGAAGGAGTGAGTTAAACCATTTTAGCAAAATGGATGACTTTATTCAGTACAAAGAATGTCCAAATTCAGACAGGGGATAAGTATTATCTCTCTGATCTGGTTAACTATAAGGGAGGACCTCATAATTGTGTTTAGAGCTTACAACATCTGGAAATTTCTCCATTGAAGGCACATTTTCAAGTTGGCTTACCCACAGTTTAAATAGATGAGGCTAGGTTTTGGAAAGATGGAAAATATTTAACAGGATTTGCAGAAATCCCAGGAGATGGTCAAGAGCCTATCCTAAGGAAATTGCCAGGTTATATGTCAGCCCAAAGGGCAGAATTAGAAACAGTCAAATATGTTCTACAACATTTTGAACCAGTCAACATTTACACATGGCAATTTGGGCTAGGAGGGGATTTGTCGACAGTGTTGGCTAACCTCTTAAACATGCTCCAGTATTATGGGAATTATGGGTGTTGATAACCCAAAATGACCTACAGGGAAAATTTAGTATTTTAAAAATTAAAGCACATCAAAGATGTAACACAGCTGAGGCTAGAGAAATGCTTTGGCAAACGCCAATGCGAAACAGACGGCAGAAACAAGTGACTGATTAGAACCTCATGAGTGGTTCGAACATGCAGATCAGGTAATATCTGGCTTGTAGAAATACAGGATTTAGCAACCCTGCAGAAAGAGAGAGGGATTTCCCAAAGAACTGGACAGCTGCATTTGGGAAGGGGATGGCAATCAAGAAATATTTGTATATCCCATGCCGGATGGAAAGAAAATACCTTTTCTCCCAGGGGACTTGGCCAAGCAATTGGTCGAATACAATCACAAAATTCTAGGCCACATAGGCACAGAAAAGTTATGGTGTATAGTTGAACAGAAGATGTGGAATCCATGTCTAAAAAAGCTGTGTAAAATGGTTTTAGAGGGATGTTTGGTCTGTTTACAAATCAACTCCAGTATAAAGAAACCTCAGTTGCATAGGGTGCCAGTGGCAGATGGGCCATGGTATGCTATCCAGGTACATTATGCAGGGCACCTCCTAACTGCAAAGGGAGGATACAGATACCTACTAGTAGTAGTTGATGTGTTTTCAAAATGGGTAGAAGTAATTCCCACTAAGAGTATGACAGCTAAAATTACAGCAAAGGCACTATGGAAAACATTTTTGTCCATTGGGGATGGCATCAAATCATAGAGTCAGATAATTGACCACAGTTTACAAATCAAATAATATGGCATTTATGCAAACTGCTGGGGATCCAGCACATATTTCATATTCCCTACCACCCACAATCCAATGGGATTGTTGAAAGGATGAATCAGACAATCAAGGAAAGATTAAAAAAAGGCATGCCTGGAGAAATTTAAGGACTGGGTAAGACATTTGCCAGGGATTTTACTGGGCATTAGGCCACCCCTAACAGTAAAACAGGCATTTCACCTTTTGAAGTAATGACCAGGAGGAAAATGCCCCTAACACTTCCCTGTGACCCAGAAACAGTAGACAACTGACCGTTATTGACAGCATTTGAACACCAGAAATGGTTAAAAGACTATTGCCAGAGAACAGGCTCACTGTCTGTGGAAAGAAATGCCATACTTCCTACAGAAATTATTTTACAGAATGGGGATGAGATCCCCGTAAAGAACTTCTTAAAGGAAGGACCATGGGACAGCAATTGGCAAGGGCCTTACAAGGTGGTTGAGCAAATGTGACCATTAGTGTACAGAGTCCAAAGGCTAGAAAAAGAAAAAATAAATCCCAGAAAACAGGCAACAGTCAAACAAAGAAAACATACTATGTTAGTACATAGAGATCAGTGTAAATTGATAAAGAGTCACACAGAGATAAAAAAGTAATGTTTCTTTCAAAATTATTTCTAGATGCAGGAGAGCCCAGTTGTTCTTCTTCTTTCGGCTTTTCCCAGTTAGGGGTCGCCACAGAGGAACTCCGGTCCACTAATGATTGGCAGTAGATTTTTATGGTGCCGAGGTGCCAGCTCGATGCCCAACCTTCAACGAAGGCACGTCCATTCCCACATGTCTTTCGAATGCCACTCGACCACAGGGAGGACATGCAAACTCCACACAGATGGCGCTCCAGCCAAGAATTGAATTAGAGAATCTCTTGCTGTGAGGCGACAACACTACCGCTGCACCACCGCGATGCAGGAGAGCCGAGTAAACTCAGAAATTCTGATAGAACAAGAGAGCCCAATAAACCAGAAAAATCCATTTAAACAGGAAAGTACAGAAAAAGGACAATCAAAAAAGACAAGAAAGACAAATTGTTATGGAGTACCGAGGGTATCTGGGCAGCCATGGTATTGATGATAGTAGTGTACATTTTTTATACTTGGTATAGTATAATATAGAAATATATAAAGATGCTGAAAATCAATGGTAAAAGAGCTATGAAAAATCAATTGAATGGTAGAAAATACAGCCAACGCATAATAGGACAATTAGTAAAGGAAATGTATCTACGAGACAAGGTGTAAATAAAAGGAACCCAACTAAATACATAACAAAGTATAGAATAGTTTCAGAGGCATGGCTGGGGCCAGGACATTTGATAATGCAGGAGGTAAAAATACCAATAAGACCAAAAAAGAAAGCTAAAAAAGGGAAAATACAGAAAAATATGCATATGCCCAGAGCTGTTACAAAAAAGGTTGTAAAGAAAAAATGGGGGTGATACTCCAATATAATAAGTCGCGAGAGCAGGGGCACCATGACTGGGCACCTGAGGTTAATACATTTCTGGCCATGTAAAGATTGTTTGCAAAAATAATTAATCAAATTGTTGGGTTTGTAGCCACATTCCTTGCAGGGGAAAAATGCCATTACATGCAGTTCCAGTAAATATTACCAATACAGGGTTTATGTTTAAAGGATCTTTTAAGAACAAAGTTATAAAGCAATCAGTCATACAGGAACATCTACAATTAATGGAGGAGGAAAGGGGAATACTCTGTTTTCAACAGAAAGAGACAGTTAGGGTGGGTATTAGTCATTATAACTATTCCATCACCTTATATCACCTATGGTCATGAGATAAGCTGGAGTAGCATGGAGGAGTTGATAAAATAAAAACAGATTGGGAATCAGTACATAATACTTCCTTTAAGGAAGACATGAAACAATTTTTCAAAAACAGAGCTATGAATAACCTAATAGGCCAAGAAAATGTTACAATTCTGGCTAGCAGATTCTTTTTCGTATGTGGAAAAAATGCATATAAATGGCTGCCAGTAGGCTGGCAAGGATTGTGTTACATAGGGTTCACAGTTCCAATGATGAGAATTACTCATACATTGTCAGAAGAGAGGGTTAGAAATCACTGAAGAAAAAGGGAGGTTCATGATAGTTTCTCCAAGCTTGGAGAAGACTTAAAACAGCTGGATTTAGGCGATAGCGTTATCTCAGGGACTGGAATTTTTCCCTGGTATGGTGCCACCAAGGCAATATGGGAATTAAGAAAGATTGCAAAGTTAATGGAAGTTTTAGCAAATGCAACATACGGGGCTATCTTAGACATAACAGAAGAGATAGTAGCAATGAGGACAATGGTCCTACAAAACAGAATGGCTTTAGATTATTTGCTGGCTAGCCAGGAGGGTGTGTGTGTTCTAATCAAAACAGAATGCTGTACATACATTCCTGATAAGCCAGAGTCTATACATCAGCATTTAGAGAGAATTGCTGAAGTTTCCTCAAAAGCTAGGAAAATATGGAATACAGAATGGTCAGATTGGCTAAGCGGATTGTTCTTCAGGTGGTGGGGTACTATAATTTCCACATTAATTGCTCTTATTGTCATTATCTGTTTAATTACAAGAATTTGTATGTGTGCTAAGAAGCAGCGGCCTTAGGTCAACTGGTGCCCTAGGCAAAAGGGCTCCACAGCGTCCCCCACCACACTACTTGGTGCCCCCATCCTGGTCTAACTGCATCAAATAAATACTAGAAAAGTGCCCCTGCTAGACTGGCGCCCTAGGCGGCCGCCTAGTTGGCCTATGCCTAAGGCCGGCTATGTTAATAACAGTATTAATCAAGTAGCAGCCATTGGCAATGGAACAATGTATGAAGAAATAGCATTAAATGCAAGGGATCCATATACTGCAATGGGACGAAGGGTTCAAAGTACTGAAGAGCTTATTGTTTTTCAAACTGCTTTACAATTTTATTGGTTTTAATTAAGAAGGGGGAATTGATAGAGATTGCATAAATTAAAATGATTTTCCCAGAGAAAAGGTTATACCGTGTGTGCAGTAAGGAAAAATGTGCAAGGCTGAACAGCCGTTTTCAAGATAACATGGCTTGCTTTGCAAGAACAGTTAGGTGACAAAAATGGCTTATGACCATTATTAGAGACTAATTGTAAATGTCACTGTGGACTTACTGTAAATGGCATCCTGTTATACAAAAAAGGAAGTTACATTGACATTTCAGACAGGAACTTTTCATTTCAGGCACTTTTCATTTCAGAAATAATGGGGACTTTCCATATCAAAAATAACAAGGACCTTATACTTGACATTTCAAAGGAGAAAAACAGAAACTTTCCATACTAGAAATTACAACTTGTCTTTTCAAAGGAGAACAAGACGACATAAACAGAAACTGGAGAAACAAATCACAAGGCCATTAAAAATAACATTGTTTGCCCTTTAAAAAGGATATATAAACTGGACATTATTTTCTCTTCTTTAGTGACATCTTTGACTGAGTGTGCATCAGTCTGTAGTTTGTGTGTCTAGCTGTGTTATAATATAATTGAAATAACTCTGACAGTTTAACTGTTTGGCAAGAATTTGTACTAATACAAATAAATAATAATGGATACAGTAGTACGGTATATGTCTGATCACTTCTAGCCATTTTTAGCACCATTGAGCACCCTATTCAACCAGAGCCTAAGTACAGGTTTCATTTCAGCAGAGTGGAGAACTGACATTTTCATCCCCTTGCACAAAGGTGGTGCCACTACTGACCCTTGAAACTATCACACCATTAGCTTGATAAGTCTAATATTTAAAGCCATGGAGTATATTATTATAGATCTCATAAACAAGTACATAGGCAGTCTCCAAGCACTTGGCCCCACCCACTTTGGGTGAGTCAAGGGCAGATTTTGCCTGTTGAACCTGGTTAACTTCTTTAAGACTGTCACCAAGGCCCTGGATGAGGGAAAGTAATTACATATAGCTTACCTTGACTTGGCCAAGGCCTTTGACACAATCCTCCTTTTGGGCATCATCGGAAAGCTATCCCAACTTGGCATAAATCCCTGTCTCATGAGATAGGTGGCCAACTGGTTCACTGATGGGACGCACAAGGTCAGAACAGGTGCCTCAGCCTTCAACAGCAGACTTGTCACTAGTGGTATCCCCAAGGTTCTGTCCTGGGACGCCTACTTTTTGACATCTACTTCTCAGAGGTCCAGGCAAAGACAAAAGGCCTGTGGCTGACTAAGTTTGCAGACAATTGTAAGCTGGGTGCTGTCACTGACTCGCAAATGATGTTAACATACTGCAATAGGGTCTTACAGCAACAAATGACTGGTGCCAAAGTCATGGCCTTAAGTTAAACACAAAAAATCTATTATCATACCATTCGGCAAAAACATGGCCCCTACTAATTACATCGACGGCAAACTCCTAAGCATACAACCTGTGGTGAGACATCTGGATACTCAGGTTGACAACAGTCTCAGATTTGACCATCATGTAGTGGCAGTGGTCAGAAAAGCCTTTTACTTTGTTCATCTCATAAGTAAAGGGATTGCATCCAGAGAAAAGGAGATTATTATCTCTCTGTACTACTCCCTCATTAGGCCAATAATTGAGTATAACACCCCGTTTGGTATGTACCTCTCCAAACACCTGCACCAACTAGAAAAGCCACAGAAATACCTCACAAAGAGAAACAATGACCTCCAACACCTGTCTTATGTGTACAGGCTCAGATTACTGTCACTCTACTTGGTATCATACAGATTGCTCAGAGGTGATCTGTGTCTCACCTACAAGACAATATCTGACCCTGCCCTACTAGAAATGCTCCATATCTGTAAGTCTAAGTCCCTGTGCATTCCTAGCTCGAAAGACCTATATCTAAAATGCAACATCAACAAAACCTGCTGGAGAGACAGGTTTGTCTCCCAGAGGGTACCCTGTCTCTGGAATAGACTTCCCACAGATGTCAAATAGAGTACCTCACTGACCCTCTTCAAGGGCAACCTTGATGATTGGATGGGAAACCACAAATCTGTCCAAGGGGTTCCATATGTGTCCCTCACTGACAGGGGTTGACAGGTTCTGACTGAATTTTCTTTTTTGGAGATAAACTCTTGGCTAGGCTTGTAAGGGCCCCAGGGCCATTATACTAGTAACCTCCTATGATCTTATGATCCTATAAGAGAAATACAGGCAAAGGAATCTGGACATGGAAAACTTTACAATACAAAAAATAAGAAGACAAAGAGGAAAAGTAGAAAAGGAGATTAGTAATGGAGAAGTTAAAGAAATAGAGACTGAGATTATGGAGTACCTGCAAAGTGAAGGATTCAGTGTAGAAAATCTTAACTCAGAAAGAACCACCACAGGATAGAGCAATAGACATCCAAATTTATGAGAAATCAGTGGAACAGGAAGCAACTGGTCAGTTGTTATATGAAGATATTTTGGAGCCTTCCACAGGAAACCAGTATAAATGTTCGCTTGAAGCTGGACAGCAAGGGAAGGAACAGGAAACCATGGCAACTGACGCAGTCAATGTTGAGGAGTGATAAATCAGCGAGTTCCCATATGACAGAGCAACAGATTACGCAGAATGAAATGGAAGAGAATGCGCCACAGGAAGATGCTATAGAGCTTTCTATGGAATGCCCGCAGAAAATGGAGAATAAAAAATATTCCCTCGGTTTAGAAGAAAATGAGCTAAGAGAAACGTTGCTTGATTTAATAGAGATAGATAATACTTATTAAGAATAATAAAAGAAAACAAACACAGTAATTAGGACTGTCTATAGAGATCCATGTGATATAACAGAAGTAAACAGGATATATTACTGTGCAGCTAAATTAATAACAGATAAAATTCTATCACAGGAACACAGGGTAGTGAGGGAAAGGAAGGAGAAATCAAATACTGTCATGGAAGTATCAAATAGAGAAAACTATAAAGCAGTTAAGACAAGAAGTGTCACTGTTAGAAGAGTATAGAAGAAGGAACAGATCAACAAAAATCAGAAAGCTAGACATGATAAAAGCAATGCACCGGATTTATTATGCACTATCACAAATAATAAACTAAAAATATCAGCACGGGCAGAAAAACCTAGAAGATACACAGAGAAATATAAAGAAAAGTACAAAATAAGCAATTTATTGATGCCCCAAAAAAGTTTTATAGAAAATTGGGAAACAGGTTAAAAGGAATAGAAAGACCACCAAAAAAGAAGAAATAAATACATTTTGGAGAAGTATTTATGAAGATCTTGTGGAACATAACAAAGACGCTAAATGGTTAGAAGAAGTAAAAGCAAGAATAAGAAGTTCAGCAGTGCAGAATATGAAATGGGATGAAGTAACAGCCAGAGAGATTGAAACAAAGTTAAGAAAAGCCTGTAACTGGAAAACCTCAGACCCAGATGCAGTATCTAACTTCTGGTTAAAAGTCTTAACATCTTTGCACAAAGAGTTAGCCAAGAGTAAGAACTATTTATATGCTTACCCTGAATAGACACCAACCTGGCTAACAACAGGAAAATAATGCTTCTACTTAAGAATGAACCTGCAAGCTACCCTAAAAATTATAGACCAATAACTTACCTTCCGATGATGTATAAACTATACATGGGAATTGATGCTGACAGAGTTTATAGTCATTTAGAAGAAAATTCAGTTATGGTAATAGAACAAAAAGGCAATAAAAGAAAGTGATATGGAACAAAGGATAATTTGCTATTAAATATAGTCATAGTGGAAAACTGCAAAAAGGGGAAGAATCTAAGTATGGCATGGATTGATTGACTACAGAAAAGCAGTTGACAGTATTCCACATTCATGGATAAAAGAATGCTTAAAAATGTATAAAATACACCCGGCACTGATAAAATATAATACAGTGACCATGAAATAGGGGCAAACCACTGTTCAGTTAAGCCATGATAAAGGACAAATTATTATCTCAGGGATAAAAATCCAAAGGAGGATATTCCAGGGTGACTTTCCGTCACCATTGCTCTTTTGCCTTGCCCTTAACACATTAAGCTGTCTGCTTAACAGATTAGGTCATGACTACAATTTGACTCCTAGAACACAACAAAATGTAAAGTCTTCTGATCTTCTTTTTGTCAGTGATTTAAAACTGTATAGCTCATCAGATGAGGAACTGAAAGCACAACTGCAAGGAATCAAAACTTCTTCAGATAATATAAGAATGTAATTTGGTCTTGATAAAAGTGCAAAAGCAACCTTTAAAAAAGGAAAGCTGCAGCACTAAGAAAACATCAGTTAGGGACAAGAATGTGATATAAAAGAACTTGAGCAAGAGGGAGTTTATGAATATTTGGGAATAGATGAAAGATCACAATAAAACATGAACAAATGTGAATAAAACTTAATAAAGAAGATTTTAGAAGACTTAAATTAATCCTGAAAACAACGTTGACATCTAGGAACAAAATTCAAGCTATAAACCAATTTGCTCTTCCTGTCCTAACTTACAGTTTTGGAGTGACTGACTGGCCCCAAAAGGTGTTGGGTAGATTAGACAGGAAAACAAGAAGGATGCTTCATACTCATCAAATGATTTATGCAAATCAGTGCATACCAAGATTATATATTCCCTGTTCTGAAGGAGGTATGGGCTTACTTGAAATTGATTACATGTATAGATCTGCAATTGTCGAACTGCATACTAGAAACATGAGGAGAATAAATCTAAGATGACTTCCCTTCTTAGTCTAGCAAAAGAATATTGGCATCAAGCAGGAATAGAAATCAGACCTACCTAAAGTAAATAAAAATCAGGCAGCAACTGAATGTGCCCAAAAACAAAAGAAAGAATATCAGGTGACAGATCAGATGAGAAGGCAAGAAATGAGGAAAATGCCTAAATATAGTTGTAAGTAGAGAAAACTCCTGTAAGAACCTCGTGTTGATCTGGATTGAAACAGGAATGGTTAAGGAGAGGCAAATTCAAACCAAAAGATGAAAGGTTCATATTGGTGGCCCAAGATAGTCGGCTACATACACATTGGTTTGCAAACCCCATTGAACATGTAGGAGAAACAGACAAATGTGGGTTTTGTAAAACAAAATTGGAAACAGTCGCACACCTTGCTGCTGGTTGTGATATACTAATGGCAGAAGGACTGTATACTGACAGGCAAAATAATGTGGCAAGACTGTTGCACTGGGGATTGTGCAAACATTGTAATACTGAAGTAGCTGAAAAACACTGGAAATGTGCCATAAAGCATCGTACAGAATGATGAAGTCTACTTCACATGGGATTACCCATTACCAACAGTTCAAAACATAGATGCGAGAAAACCCGATATAGTAGTCCATGAAAAGAAAACAAAAATAGCATTGATCATAGAAATCGCTACATCAAGTGACTACAGTGTCTTGCATACATAGAGACACAAAGTCATAAAATATCAGAATTTTCAGGCAGAAATGAGTGCAATGTAGAAGAAAGATACCCAGACCATTCCAAGTTCCAATGGTAGTAAGAGCAACAGGTCTTATAAAAAATAATCTACAGTCGTATTTAGATATGTTACCAATACATGTAGCTCTATATGAATTTCAGAAGGAGTCATTACTGGGCACATTGCAGGGGCTGTGAAGAGCAGTTCTGGCTGAAATCCAAGATTGAAGCAATACTGATTTCATGAACTTTAATTATACTTTGACTTAGGATTGGGATCCATTCCCAACGTGGTATTAGAAACTCCAAAGATTTGGAGAAATTAAAAAAAAATAGGGATTAAACCTTACATCACTAGATGGGTAGCCACTTGGCTCACCAACAGAATACATACTAAGATGGTGACTCCACCTCTCTCAGTAGACCTATCACCAGTGGCATACCACAAGGTTTTGTGCTGGATCCTTTACTGTTCAGTATCTACCTCTTGGAAGTTCGGGCTAAATTAGACAGCCTATGGCTTACCAAGATTGCTGATGACTGCAAATTGGGTGGGATCATTGAGTCTCCCAATGATGTTAACATACTACAGGAAGGCCTAACACAGACAAATGACTGGTACTAAAGCCATGGTCTAAAACTAAATACAAACAAGTGCATTATTATTCTCTTTGGCAAATTAGAATTCCCTGCTAACTACAGTATTGACAACACCCCTCTACGCTCAAAAGCAGTGATTCAAGACCTAGGAACACAGGTAGACAGCAATCTGAACTTTAACCACCAAGTTTCCTCTGTGGTAAGGAAAGCATTCTATGTTGGGCACCTCATAAGTAAGGGCATCAAATCCAGGTCTAAGAATGTTATAGCCCCACTGTACTCAACCCTTATCAGACCACTAATAGAGTACAGTGCTCCCTTTTGCATGTACCTCAACAGATATCTGCAGCAGCTGGAGAGATCACAGAGGTTCCTCACTAAGAAAATACAGGGCCTCCAAATCATGATGTTCATGGATAGACCGAGAGCCCTGTCACTGTACTCTGTATCATATAGGTTGCTGAGAGGAGACTTGTGCCTGGCATAAAGGGCAATCTTTGACCCTGCTCTAATGGATATGCTTCACATACACAAATCTAATGGCACAAGAGTCACTCACTCTAGGAATCTTAACCTAGCCTGTGATATTAACAGCCCATGCTAGAGAGATAAATATATCTCCCAGAGACTGTAGCTCCTCTGTAACAAACTTCCATTTCACATGAAGCAGAGCTACTCACTGACCCTATTCAACAGCAACCTGGACAAATGGATAAGAGACCACAAATTCACCCTGGGGGTGGTACTCATGTCCCTCATGTACAGGGGGAGTTGGTGTTGACCACAGACTAGCTCTGCAAAATACATTCAATTAATAAGGACAGATGGGGCAACTTGGGATTAAATTGGCTAGGCTTGTAAGGCCTCTGGGGCCACTAATATAGTAACCTCCTATGAATCTATGTAGTGTTGAACTGTAGGGAAGAAAAATCACTTTTTGGAAAGAAAATCTTGGCATTTGAATAGAGTTCTCTTTTTCAAGGATAATGCAGGCTATCATAAAAAAGATGGGAGGAAAAATGTTTCAAAAATATATACTGATTTCAAAGCACAAATTCAAGTAGCAGAGAGCCAGTTCTGTGACACAGAGGAATAAAGCCCTAACTACAGCACAGAAAATCTGAGTAGAGTTGTGGTTCTGTTGTCCCTAGGACCTGTCTGGGGAATATAGGTGTGAGTGGATGCTGATGGCTCACCCATTCTGATGGGATAGAGGCAGGTTTGGCTCAGCATATGAGTGTTGCTTACTAGGAGCACTAGGTGTTACAACCAGTGGTGTCCCAAGTCTACAGAGCTAGTGCTGTGTCACTGTTTCTCACTGATAAAACTTAGGGGACCTTAGCATACAGAGGCATACTTTCTTTCAGAAGACAGTGATAACAGAGCACAGAACAGCTCCTTAGGAAGAGGAGTCACACCATGATGAAAACTTTCTCAGAACAATTCAGAAAGAAACAAAAACACTAAGAAACAAAAAACCTCCCAAGATGCCAAAAACAAGAAACACAAACTTATTTGTTTGAAAACCTCCATGAAGACAAGGTAGGTTGTTCTACATCACCAGACCAACCAGATTTCTACTACAAAACCAGAAAATAGAGGACCAATTGGGATTCCCAATAGGAATGAATGAATGGGCTGTAGAGCTCTTACCTGGTCCAGGAATGCCCAGTTATTGTCCAATCTGAATTAATGGAACAATTAAATGCAGGTCGAAGAGCCATTAAGTGAGGTCTTGTGCTGTCCAAAGAAAGAAAGAAAAAAAAATTAAGAATATAGGATATATATATATATATATATATATATATATATATATATATAGTGCATGAGGGGCAGATATTGATATACATGAGGTACAGTATGCTGAGATGGGTAATAATTTCAAGAGGCTAAATATCCTTTTATAGCAATATAAGTATGTGAGGTTTAGTTACTTGGTTACAAATCATGCAATTCTTTATTCTCTCATCTCCCCTTGTTATTCAGCAGAAAAATGTGCAATAAAAATCTACAAATTATGCATTCTTTAAGTGTAAGGATATGAAATTATGTAATGCCAGCAGAGGAGAAGCACCTACTTTTCTTTAATCTAAGAAGTAGAGTTTAGGTCTTTGTGGAATTTTCTGTTTTTCAAAATGGTTTCACAGTTGTTGAAGAAGAATTTCCAGGGTTTATATCACAGCATAAAAATATTGCATTCTGCCTACTGTTAGGAGACTGAGGTTGTAAGTGGAAATGAATAAGAGTTGTACTACCACGAAAGAAAAAGGGTGCAAGCTTGACAGGTTTGTATAATAAAAAAGTTAGGATGTCTGTCTGCTCTTGCATTGGGAGCCAGTTAGCTTTTTTTTTTTTTTTAGTACTGAGCAGTGGTATTACAGCTGAGGTACAGATTACGACTGAACTGTAGGGAAAACATTTTTTGATGATGCTATAAAGGAAAGTGCATACTCTAAGCATGCTTGTAGAATTTATTTCCTGATTGTGCTCTCCCTTTATGGGCGAAGGATGTAGAAAATGTGTGTGTGTTCTGAGTCCATGAGAGCAGTCATTTCTTTGTCAGTTCAATATGATGTTGGAATGTGAGGTGGACTTTGTCAGAAGCTTGTTTATTTTTGTGAGGCTACAGTCTGTAGTGGAGAATAGCTGGGGTCTGATATTTGCCTGTTTGAGGTAACTCATTTCAGTTTTTACCTGATCTCAGAAAACATGGCCTTTGCTTTATTGCAATGTACTTTTTTATTACAAGCTGTTCTCTCAAGATGCTATGTGATACCTGAAATAGAGTGAGAGTAGTTGTAAATGACCTTAGCACTAGCATAAATTAGCATGTTATTGTTTTTTTGTCATTTCAGAGAAGAACAGAGGAGGTGAGATAGAATTCTGTCAGACATGTATAAGGAGAAAGGAGGTCTTGAATGCAGACTGAACAATTTATACAGGTAATGTTCTACTTTTGACATAGTTTATAAACCATTTGATGGCTTTAGGCCCAAGTCCTGCTTGGAGTAGTCTAGTTAGAGAAAGCAATGATTATCAAGTAGTTTGAAGGGCTTAGTTTGTGCTACAAAGATCACTCTTTTCATCAGTGTTCTGTGGGAAGACATCTATTATAGACTAAATAGCTGCCCAAAACCCATGTTGATACTAGAAAGAAGACCTTACTGAGAAAGAATACGCACATTTGTGTGTGGATTAGATTCTGAGGTATCTTTTTCAGTTTGAACCAAAGAAAGGATATGGACAGGCAACGATAAAAGCCACAATTTATTGCACTTGAAATAAGCACATAGAAACTTATAAAATCACAAATAACCTAATGAAATAAGCGCTTTCGTTTGGCTATGCCAAACTTCCTCTGACAAAAATACCATAAATTCCTGTTGTTTAAATGCAATCCAAGATGGCCTGTAGTGCTTTTTCATTAGTCAATTCCCCTCCCATGTACAATTAACAAACAAGTAAATTTCAATTAATACATAATTAAAATAAATAATCAGTAAGACATACATTAAGTCTATTTAAAACAAATAAAAAAGTATAATATAACTACAGTATATAACAACATATTCTCTCTATATAAATACTAAATATTGTTAACAAATCACAGGAAGTATAAGATATATAGTGCATCAATATACTCCCCTCTATAATGAATATATATTATATTAAGTTAAAAAACTGTTGTGTGTTAAAAAAGACAATAATTAATCTTACTATCTTTCAAGGGAATTCAATCTTAGGATGCTTCCGACAGACTACAGAAACTACAAGAAATATTGGTAGTGGCAACATGTACAAGTGTGGTAGATGTAAATACTGTAGGTACATTTTAGAAACTAGTTTTGTTTTTATTATCGGTCATAGCATCAGAATTTTGGGGAAGATACTGAAAAAATAGTTTATTGTGCAATATGTTCCTGGTGCACAAATGTTTACATTGGGAAAACGGAACATAAGTTAAAAGATCGTATGGGTGAACATATTCAAGCTATTTGTGCTAAAACTGAAACAAATGCCTTAGCCAAACATATAAATACATATCCTTCACATTCATTCAAAGTTGTTATTTTGCATACTTGAAAACCAAATTGGAGGGGGGGTGCTTGGCAAGCCTTTTTAGAAAAAATGGAATTAGGATGACAAATTTGGCTTGGTGCACATTCTTGGCCGGGATTGAATGGGGCACTTTCTGTTGGTAGCTTCCTAAGATTGAAGTCCCTTGAAAGATAATAACATTAATTATTGTTTTTTTTTTAACTGACAACAGTTTTTTAACTTAATATAATACATTTTCATTATAGAGAGGAGTATATTGATGCACTATATATCTTATACTACCTGTGATTTTTTTTAACAATGATTAGTATTTATATAGAAAAAATATGTTGTTATACACAGTAGTTATATTATAGTTTTTTTATTTGTCTTAAATAGACTTAGGGCTGGATTCATGAAGGCTTGCATGGAGTCTAAGAGTAGAGTAAGGTTCCAGACAGCCAATATGTCTGCCGAGCGATCCAGGAACAGCCGGCAGGGGCGTGCATGAGAGCTCCTAAAACTACCCTTGCACGGTCAGTGTTATGTTATGCAAATTACCTTATTTGCTGCTGAAAGCTATGCAAATGAGGTAAATTTGCGATCCGGGAAACACTAACCTATCCGAGTAAGAGTAGTGTTATTTTCAGAAATGTACTCCATTGGTAACAGAGTACCGTTCTGCAAATAGCAAAACGGAACTATGACAGCTCCAAATAAAGGATGCATCCAGTTGACGAAGCATGCCAATGGCCAAATATAAGGCCATTGGCATTTTTATCTGTTGCAAAATAATAAAAAATTAATATTTTTTCCCTGATCTTCGATGTTTAAGCATAGCGCAGCGCCGCGCAAACGTGAGGTGCTCTAAAAACCAGAAAAAAAATATATAAAAGCCAAAAATAGGCATTCTATTAAAAATATTCATCTGCCATGCAGGTGAATGGCAGGCTGAAGACAACATGGCTATTGAGTAGTGGATGCTAAGCGGGGAAGCTCAGTCTGAGAGATGTAACCAAGCATTAGTAGGCAATCCTATGCAAATGAGGATAAGGATAGTGAATCCCAATTTTCCCTGCCATGTGAACCATGTCCCTAGAGTGTAAGAGTAGGATTAGGGGAGTAACAGAGTAGAAAACAGGTGACATCATGAGGGGGTATGTATCAAAGAGTGTAAGCTTATTGGAGCAGAGTGGCAGGTGTTTGCTGTAAGTTACACAGGACTAGAAGAGGCGTGTCTACAGTTGTCTTAACTGAAATCCATAAACCGAAGGTGTACACTGTGGATATCACTAAAGTTTCTTGCAAAGATGCTTACATTGTGTGCGCGTGGGTGCACGCTTGTAAACCCGTCTAAGCCTGTGTGCACGTGTGTGCACCCGTGTAAGCCTGAGTAAGGCTGTCTAAGCCTGTGTGCATGCATGTGCACCCGCCTAAGCCTGTGTAAGCCTGTGTGCATGCATGTGTGCTCATGTGCATGTGTTTGCGCATGTTTGCACTTGTTTGCACAGCACTGCCCCCTGTGGAAACAGAAAGGGAAAAGGAAGGAAAAGAAGTAGTAGGAAGTTAACCAAGGAGAACTAGCAGAGCTGCCATGTGAAATCAATCAGAATCAGCCAATTACACAGGCAGTACACTAGCCCAGCCCAGCCCAGCACTTAAAACTCTGCAAACAACATTCCCCCAAGTTTTTTCTCAGAACCACTGCAACACTGCAGTCTACAAAGAGAAGTGAAAACTTAAAAAGCTTAACTGAGACAAAAAAATGTTAGAGGCTGCCATTGCTATTATAAGGCAACATGTGCAAGATGTTGAGGGTGGTGCCATTGCGAATGCTGCTGAGCAACCCACAGTGAGTAGACGGAGAAGAGTGTACAGACCCAGGGTAAGCTACCAGGGGCTACATGAGCTGGAGATAGTGGAGCACTATAGAGTGGACAGAGACCTCCTGCAGCAAATTGTTGAGCTGTGCAGGCCACACCTCACACACAGAACCAACAGAGGGGAACCCATCCCAGTGGAAACCAAGGTATGTGTTGGCCTAAGAATACTAGCAACAGGTAC
The DNA here is from genome assembly GCF_019279795.1 of Protopterus annectens. Lineage (NCBI taxonomy): Eukaryota > Metazoa > Chordata > Ceratodontiformes > Protopteridae > Protopterus > Protopterus annectens. Next base: position 888,255,446 of record NC_056728.1, on the reverse strand, counting down.
CTTCCAGAGACCAACTGGTGATATGATGGGGATTTCACAGGCATCAGTATCCAGGGTACTGCACCAGTTCTTGAATGCCATGTCAGCACATGTCAGTGATCTTGTATATTTCCTCAATTCCTGTGAGGTATTGGCCAGCAATATGCATCTCTTCCAACAAATAGCGGAATACCCTGAGGTAGTGGGTGCAATTGACTGTACGCACATACACATCAAAGCACCAGCTGGTGAGCAGGGTAGGGCCCACATCAACCACAAGGGCTTCTATTCCATCAATTGCCAGGTTGTGTGCGATGCCCAGGGCATAATACTGAATGTGTGTGCTGGCTGCCCTGGAAGCTACCATGATTCCCATATCTGGCATCTGACGCAGCTGTACCAGACATTTGCCAATGGGGACATCCCTGACAGTCACCTAGTGGGGGATGCTGGATACGCACTGGAGCCATGGCTGATGACACCCATCAGAAATGCACACACACCTGAACAAGAGCTACATAATGAGTCACACGCACAAACACGAAATGTAATCGAGCGTGTGTTTGGGATGCTCAAGTCACGGTTCCAGTGCCTAGGCACATCTGGTGGAGCCTTGCAGTACTCACCAACTACATGTACCTAAATTCTCATGGTATGTGCCATGCTACACAATATGATCCTGCGAAAACAGCTGCAGCAGGAACAGCATGGGGCAGGGCCAAACAGCCCCCCACCATTGCCAAGGCCTGCACTGGCACAGCCTGACTTGGAGGAGGAACAACCTGAGCCTTCCCCAGTAGGTAGAAGGAGGCATGCCCAGTATGCCTTGGCCTAGGCAAAGAGGCAATGCATAGCACATACACTGGCTCAGTAGGAACCCTGGAAATGATACCTCTCTCTGACTCACACATAAAATAAAAGGGATGCCTAACTTGACACTACCTGTTTCCAAACATGTATAGGGAGTGTAGTATGTTCATCCGACATAAGCAGCCCTGCAGCACCACCTGAGGCATGATTGCCATGTTTTAAGCAATATAAAGCAGTGCTAAGCAGCTTTTACCAATATTTAGTATATGTAAACAAAATTGCCAGTGCTAACTAGCGCAATGTCAGGCAACGTTGAGCAATGTTGGGCAAGGGCGGGCAAAGTTGAGCAAAGTCAGGTAAACATGCTCATATTAGCTTTATTGTCCCTTAAGCAGTCTGGTCTGCCCAGCATGAAAATAAAAAGCAGTGACAGGCCTTGAACCCAGGATACTTTCGCCTTATAGTCACAGTACTGAACCACTAAGCCATGATAGCATTTTCATGGCACAGACACAGCAGGACAATTGTACACTAATGCAAACACAAAGAAATGCTGTAACATGGCCCTAAAGAGGCATATGGGTAACCTCCCCCACAGGCCTATGCAGACAGAGAACATCAGGCCAGATGGTGTGATGTGGGTTGTGTAGGCTATGAAGTCGCAATCTAATATACGTGACATTGGATGCTAAAATGTGTAGTACAGTAGTATGCCTCAAGCCAGTACAATAGGCAACAGTACAAACTGAAATGGTGTACTATACATAGCAGTGCAGGCATAGCAAATGTGTATAAGTGTCAGGTGAACCCCTCATCCTATGTACACCCACAGTAACAATCAGGTGTGCCCCTGGGTAGAAATGTACAAAGAATAGCTGTTCCCCCTGTATGTAGAAATGCTGATAAGTCTTTGCAAAGTGTCTCATGGAAGCCCTGCAGGCACAGCATGATCCTTGTTGATCTATGACACAAAGGTGAGCCCTGCTGTAAAAATACAACTTGAATTTCTATACACATATAGTATAAATGTCTATACCGGGCATGCTCACACACTCCACCAAATGTAGTGGATTTCATTTAGCATCACACTGAAAGGTCATACTGGGCATGCTCACACACAAATAAACAAAGCAAATGTCAGGCAACAACATACTGAAAGGTCATACTGGGCATGCTCACACACTTATGCTAAATACGGAGGTGATAATAAGGGATCTATGGACAAATGTGGATAGTCATCTCTACTTCCAGAAACATATTCACAAAGTTGTCAGAAAATCATGCTATGTGTTCACACAAACTGCCAAGGTATGTGCATGTAGGTTAAAGGAGGTTCCCACTACTCATCAGTCATCAGACCCATCAGAGAGTACCACAACACACTTGCGATGAATCTGACTAGGCACGTTCAGCAGCCAGAAAGACCACTGAAGTACCCTAACAAGAGGATTACTGGCCTCAAACAGTTGCCTCATGCAACAAGACTGAATGTAACCCAATCTGTACTCTGTTGCATACTGTCTACTCAGGAGATCTCTGCCCAACAGACAGGTCCATGTCATGGCTACACTCAGATCTGTTCTGAGTTACAGCTCAATGGCACTAAATATACAGACCCAACTGATACTGCCAACATCCTGGCAGATAGGATCAGTGTTAACTTTACCCCCTCTCACCCATGAAAGAGCACATCTCTATCATGGAAGACTGCAAAGTTGCTGTCATCACGGCTGGACATGTAAAAAACACTCTCCAAAGCCAGTATCACAGCAGCCATGGGACCAGATAACTTCCCAGGCTGTGTTCTACACAAACCACAGAACGAACAGGCACCACACTGACGTACCATGTGCAGTCATAACCTCACCTCATGCTTTGTGCCTGCTGAATGGTGCACAGCGACGGTTATCCTACTACACAAGGGTGGAGACACCACAGACCCCAGGAACTAGTGCCCCATTAGCACGATGAACCCGCTCTTCAAGGCCATGGAATGTATCATTATACAACTTATAAAAAATTACATTGGTAATTCCCAAACCCTGAATCACAACCATGTTGGGTTTGTAAAATGCAGATCATGCCTCCTAAACCTGATAGATAACATTGAAGCAGTCACCAGAACCGTAGACAAGGGTAAGGTGGTTCGCACAGCCTATGTAGATCCTGCCACGGCTTACAACACCACCCCACACTCTGGAAATATACATAAACCCACTAAACTAGGTATAAATTGCTATTCCACAAGATGGGTTGCCAACAGGCTTACTGACAGAACACACACTGTGAAAGTAGCAGACTCCAAGTATGACTTTGGACCAGTGACGAGTGCAGTACCACAGGGCCCAGTCCTGTGTCTTGTCCTGTTTAGTATCTACTTCCCTGAAGTAAACTTTAGCATGGAAGGTCTGTGGCTACTGAAGTTTCCAGAGGACTGCAAGCTAGGAGCCATAATTGTAAACACTAAAGATGTGGACATCCTACAAAAGTGCCTCACTGAGACAGATGGCTGTTGTCAAAGCCATGGGCTCTAGATCAATGCCAAAAGGTGCATTGTCATCCCCTTTGTTAAAAACTATGTAGCCAAGAACTACAAAATAGGTGGTAGTATACTTAACACTGAAAGTATGACAAGAGACCTTGGGTCACAAGTGGACAGTGGACACAACTGTGATAATCACATCCCCATAGTAGTCAGGAAACCCTCCTATGTGGCACACCTCATCACAAAATGTGTCTCATGCAGAATAGAAGAGGACATTGTTCCCCTCTACTCATCACTTACTAGAACTATAATAGAGTACAATGCCACTTTTGCTATGTACATCACAAGACAACTACAACAACTGAAAAGCCTGCAGCAATACCTCACAAAGTGCATTAGCAGCCTGAAATACATGCCATACACAGACCATCTCAAAATGCTCCATCTGTACTCCCTTGCGCATCGCCTACTCAGAGGTGTTCACTGCCTAACATACAAAGCTATGTCAAACACAGAGCTGTTGGACATGCTCCACATAAAACACTCACAATCCCTCTGACCTTCGGACCCAAAACCACAAGTGAAATACAAAAGGAAGGGGTGTACCCATTTACCTTACGGATACCCACACCTTCAGGTTAGTGGCACAGCATGAGGCCTTGGAGACCATGCAAGTGCAACTAATATTGGGCAAAGCTGCTCATCAGATTGTAGCCTGCTACAGATCACCTACCTTGTCTCAGGAACCTCACTCAGTATTCCTGAGAACAGTGGAAAATATAAAGGTCCTATCAAACACCATTATATGAGGAGATTACAACTACCCAAACATTGAGTGGGAGAATTACTCATGTACAACATCCTTTGCCCAATGTTTCCTAGAGTTTAAAATCTCTAACACCCTGGAACAGCTGGTCACCATGCCCACTAGAGGTGACAACATACTGGACATGATCATCACCAACATGGGTTATCAGTGTTCCACAACAGAGATAAATCCCTCACTGGTAATATCAGATCATAAAGTAATCACACTGGACATCCACATCCCGCCCCCCCCCCCCACCCAGTCAATGAAACCACTGTGAAGACATTTTCAAAAGCAAACTGCACACTTCCCAAGACCAAAGTGGAAAGTTCCAAAGCCCTCTTTCTATAGGATAATGGTATACAATCTGCCGAATCATTTACAAGTGCATCCTATGAGCATTTACAGGGATGCATGGAGCGAGACATCACAAATAAAACCAAGATGCACTCCTCCAGAAATAAGAAAACAATCTGGTGGTCGTTGCCCATAAATAAGCTAGACAACAGAAGGAGGAAACTAACACATGATAGGGCCAACTTCACTAAAGGAAAGGCATCACTGATCATTATTAGGAATAAACAATGATCGCTCATAAAATAATCCAAGGACAGTTTCTAAAGACAAATTGCCAAGGAATGTAAGAATGATAACCACAAAGCCTTCGGTAGCTATACCAGACATGTAGGTGTCAACTTCCAAATTTGCTGTCAGCTACTGACAAATGGCAAGAAATACACTGAACCAACTTTCATTGCCCACATCCTGGGGGACAAATTCAGTGTAAACTTCCCCACATCACCCCCAACAGGGCCTGTGTCCATCACAGAAGGATGCAGAGCCCCAGACTTCAAGGACATGCAGGTAAAAACAGCCCTCTCCAAAGCCAAGAACACAGCATCAATGGGACTGGATGGTGTCCCAGGCTGCATCTTACACTAGGCCCAAAAGGAACTACACCCTCACCTACATTCACTGTCCAGACTCAATTGTACCACAGGCTATGTACCCAAAGAATAGCATACACTAACAGTCATCCAGCTCCACAAAGGAGGTGTCACAACAGAACCTGGAAACCATTGCCCTATATGTCTACTCAGCCTGGTCTACAAAGCTATTGAGCAAATTGTCATGGAACCCATAAACAGAGACATTGGGGACCTCCAGACACTGGACTCTACACATCCTCGCCTTCTTAAAGGCAGATCCTGCCTCCCAAACATAATTGACTTATTTCAAACAGTTACCTAGGACATAGATGGAGGTGAAAGTAGTCCACACAGCCCATCTGGACCTCACTAACGACTTTCTACACCATTCCCCACTCTGTCATCATGGACACGCTTACCAGCTTGAACATTAACAGCTATGTCACAGGATGGGTGGCCAAGTGGCTCACAGATCAAACACACATGTTCAGAGTTGCGGGTGCCATGTCCAACTCTAACCCAGTCACAAATGGCGTCCCATAGGTCTTGGTCCTGGGACCCCACCTGTTCAGTAGACCCTGCTCACAGGTACAGGCAAGCATGGGAGGTATATGGCTGAACAGGTTTGCAGATGACTGCTAAGTGTGGTCCATAATCGACTCTACGGCTGACACACACATCCTCCAGAAGGGGCTTACAGAGACAGATACCTGGTCTCAAAACATGCCCTCAAGCAGAATGCCAAAGAATGCATAGTCATCCCCTTTGGCTAAAACAAAGTGCAAACAAATTACCACATAGGTGGTACTCCAGTATGTACGGAGAAAGTCATTAAGGCCCTGGGGACACAGGTGGATAGTAAACTCTCCTTTGATGATCACATGGCCAAAGTGTTTAGACAGTCCTTCTATGTAGACCACCTAATGTCACCTAATGTAACCCACTTTGTCTAGTCTGATGATGTCACCATCCTACAAATATCCCTCTGGAAAGTAGAACTCACAGTAATGTGTATAGCGTATCGTGTAAATGCATACTCCTGTAGTATCATAAACCAGTTAGAGAGGGGTTTGAATCCTGCACTTGACGTGTGTGTGTCTGTTTGTGTGTGATCTCCTTGGAGAAGAGCAACCTTTTTGGAGAGTACTCAAACACCTTAAAAGTGGTATACTAATCTTTGTCAGGTCTGATGATGTCACCATCCTACAAATATACCTGTGGAAAAAAAGAGCTCACAGTAATGTATATAGCTTGTTGTGTAAATGTGTACTCCTGTAGTATAATAAACCAATTAGATAGGTGTTTGAATTTTGCACTTAACAAGTGTGTGTGTGATCTCCTTGGAGAGGAGCAACACTTTTGGAGAGTAGTAAAACACCTTAAAAGTAGTATACTAATCTTGGTCAAGTATGATGATGTCAACATCCTACAAATATACCTGTGGAAAAGAGACCTCACAGTAATGTGTATAGCGTGTCTTGTTAATGCATACTTCTCTAGTGTCATGAAATAGTTAGTTAGGGGTTTGAATCCTGCACTTGGGGAGTGTGTGCATGTGCTCTATGTGTGTGACACTGTTGGTCAATGTGTTTTGCTTTCACTACTGTATGACATATCAGTATGACAACAGTATGTGCATTGCACATGTAAGGTAGCTATGTGGCAAATACATATACATACATGTGACCTCAATTATTGCATGTGTGGGAACCCTGCCTTCTCCAAGAACACATCTGTCATCTTTGCCAGATTGTGCTGCTGCTTTCCAGACCTTAGGTCACATCTGTATGCTTGTGACAAGGCCAGCCACTGCAGTGATCCCTGGCCTAGGTCATCCATGTCACACACACTCATTACAGTTTCTATTGAATTGTGTGAGTCAGGGTTTATGGTCAAGGTATATGTCAGACCTGTTCAAATGCAGCAAAGTCTGTCAATAATGGCTATTCATTATAGGTGTACAACAACCTTTGTGGATATGCATGCAGACCCCTTATTGCTTATGTGATCCACCGAGGGATTTCAAAATACCTTTGGAAATGTGATTATCAAAGGAGAGATGACGTAACACTTGGTTGCATGCACACATCGGTACCTGTTCTTCATGTTGGTGGCTACTAACTTTGTGGTACTGTGGGGATACTATGTCCGTAAAGGTGGATGACTATGCTTTGGTTGGCTTATAGCTTTACAGCATGGGTTTGACAACAGGTATCTGTATGATACCCTTGTGGAGGATTTGTGTGTCATCTGGAGAATGCATTATAGGTCACAGTACGCATTACCAGACGTGGACGGACATATCCCTACTGTGATTGCTTGTACCTAAGAGAGCTATATGCCAAACAGGAGTGGTCTCAGTAATGGGTGCAGGTGAATACCACTGGTTGCTGCCATAGTATAGCACCTGAAGGATCCAAATGTTACTGTGTGTCCTACATCTGTGTGTCAGTTGTCAAGACATCATCTAACGATTGGTTATGGTCAGGCTGTAGAAGTTATATATACTACCAGAATGCAAAACAATGACAGATAGTAACAGTATCACCCACAGAACAGTGTCAAACCATGTCATACACACATGTGTAGTCAAGTTCCGAAATGTGTGTAGTACAATGCATACTGGCCACCAATAGAAACTATGGAGTGTTACTGTATAATACAGGGCATGCCACCCTGCCCATGTGTCCACTATGCACGTACATGCAGACAGTGCACCTCCACCATGTTCACAAATGTATACCTGCAAATCTGTGCTACACACATTCCACACATACTGTCCACTCTGTAACACATGCTGCCAATACTACACACATCAGCCAAGTGGCATGTGGACGAACAATGCACTATTGGAACTAACCCTTGTGTAAACAATACTACATTGACAATCATAGCTTTAATGCATCATGCATGCTCAGCTACACCTTCAAGCATATCATTACACTCTACTGCTGACAACATGCTAACATTACTATACTACTTTAAAGTCACCCTGTGCATCAGCACCATGGTAGCCTGTTCCTGCATCAATGTTACAGATGACAGGAGGTGGCACAGGTTTCATCATATGCACAGGGTGTGTTGTTGGTTTGCCAGAGGCCTACAGTGAGCCATACAATCAACATGTGTGTGTGTGTGTGTGTGTGTGTGTGTGTGTGTGTGTGTGTGTGTGTGTGTGTGTGTGTGTGTGTGAGGGCCAAGAGTACTGCTATGGGCCAATGTTGATGTAATGTGTGTGGGTATGTGTTAGCCCTAGGTGTCTGATTTATGTGTGTGTGTGTCTGCATGCACACAGTTCCACCATGTGGCTGCTATATAAGGGTATTTATGGGACAGCCACAGACTGTACCTGCCAGGCTTTACAGATCACCATCTCTGGCCACGGATACGGTACCTGTGCCTGGCAGGGGTGCTGCTGACACTATCAGGTACTAAGCCGGACTGGGTACTTTCCCCAGAGGTAGATGGATGTACACTGGACCCAGGTCGACGTGCACATGGTCTTCTAGGATGTTCTATGGACAGCCCACCCTCAACATTGCTGGGGCTGGTACTGGCACTACGGGAGTGGCTGTGACATAAGGGACATCAGCAGCGACTGCCAGCTGCTGATTTTGCTGCCATACGTCCACGTCGACGACTCAACCATCCCGCACTGTCCTGACACATGGACATGACATTGCGGAGAACATCTAATGTCTCACCCCAACGTCTCTCAGTGACCTCAGTGTAATTATGGATGGCACCTGCTAGGTCACAGATGCTGTCAGTTACAGTGATATGTGCCCTCTGTGCCCTTAGCCCCTGTCTGGTGTACCGTTCCATACATGCCTGTGCCTCCATGACAGCCTGGAACATGCATGAGGTTGTAAGACCTGTGGCACATCTGCCAGTGGCATGATGAGCAGCAGTGCTCTGACGAGAACCCCTGGACATCTGCCTATCTGGTATCCTTCCAGACATCTGGGTATGGCTGCTCTGTCAGGATGCATGTGCCATAGATACCACACTGTTCTGGCCAATGCCGACTGTACGCTGTCCCTCAGCTAAGGGCTTTGGTGATGGATGTATTGGCAGTATGACTGTGTGCATGGATGGGGTGGACACTTGTGTACTGTCGATTGGTGGCCCAACGATAGACCCTGGCAAACATGCCTGTGCCTCAACACACCTATCATCATTATCACTATTTTGCTCAGTGACATCAGTTTCCCTGCTGCAGTGAACCAGCCCAAACTCAGCACCTGTGAGAGGAAGACAGGAAACACACTTTACAACCTGTACATGATGTCGGCACACATGAACACATGCACACATGAACACATGCACACATGCACACATGAGCACATGAGGGTTGGGAGGGTGGCCTAATGGTTGAGGTGTTTGCCTTACAAACACAAGGTACAGGGTTTGAATCTCACAGGGGATAATTGGCTAGGCTTAAAATGTCTCGCAAGGGCAGTTAGCCTAGTACTAATCTATGAACACATGCACACATGCACACATGAACACATGCACACATGTACACATGCACACATGTACACATGAACACATGCACACATGAACACATGCACACAAATACAGACCTCACTAAAACAGAGACACACACACACCACCAGCAACCCAGAACATACTCAATAGTGGGTGATGGTGGGGTACAGTATCACAAGCGAAACATTTATATCACACATGTCAGCATGCAGGATATGTGTTGCTCAACAGCATGCAGTGCGAGTGTAGACAGCCCTTGCTAATAACAGTATACATGGCTTTGATGCATGTGTGTTGTTGTTCAGTGATTGGCCTCACCCTGGAACGCAATTTGTACATGGACATAACATTGCTGTGCAAGTATTAAAAGCTCTGAAATGTCCTGTGCACCATCACTCACAGGTATACATACCATGGCTGGATGTGTATCTGTGTGTCACATAGATATCCATTTCTGATTAGAGCATTTGTGTCTTTAGCAGATAATTGTGGACACAGGTTTAGCACATGCATGCTATGTATACACACAGGATGAGTGATGCATGTATACCTGATGGAATACCATTGCTCAACATTGCCATTGTACAGTAGTTATGGTGAGTGTAGGACATATTGTGGACATGCCAGTGCCAGCCATGACATGTCATGCTACAACACAACTGCAACATTAAACATCGCACATACACAATGTATGTCATGTGACCTATACACTCAATAGCATTACAAGACATATGTGTGCCACTTTGTACAAATGGTGATTGCTATGCATATTGTGTATAGGTGCATATGTTTGCACACACACAGCATTGAGGTGCATAGCAATTAATGCTATGTTTAGTACTGTGGTCACTGTAACTGGATGGGTGTAGTACCATGAGCCATCATCATGCAGCATCATGTGGTCACTCAAGGCTACTAATGTGTGCCAGACCGGCACATAGCATGCTGTACCTGAACTGCAGTACCATGGCTACATTCACCATTTCATAGCCAGTTGTTACATGGGTTTGTAAGGTGCCCAAAAGGGGGCATTGCCTAACATGAATGTGTTATGTGTTGAAGAGTGTCACACAGCCACATGAGAGGCCTCTACCCCTCAGCTATATTATATGTGCTGTGTGGATGACATTTGGGATACTGAAATGTGTTGCATGTTAACATGTACTGCGTATGACACAGTTGTGTATGTTGTGTGCATGTGTATCGACTCTGCCTATCCAATGTCCACTACAGTGTTGCCACAATTGTGTGGGATGCTCTGTGTATTGCATGTGTTTGAGGTAGCTACTCACGTTACTGAGATGTGCATAGTCTCACAGCAAATATGCACAGCATGCATTATGCACAGGTGTGTGACGTGTACATGGCCCACACCTCACCTATGACATGCATATTTAATTAGCAATATTAAATGTAGAACACACTCACCAGCATGGGTCTGCTGCCTTGCTGTCACACCAGAGGGACCTACAAGGATATGAGACAGTTTGTCAGTGGCAACAACTGTGGCATTGCTACTGTGTGTTTGCAATCTTACAGTAGTACAACGGTTGATAGTCACAGGCCTGCAGATTATATTCCTAATTATTAGTTTTGCACACTAGGCACCACATATTCTAACTACACAGTACACATCTCACATAAGCATGATCTACCAATAGAGGTAGCAGTAGTCTACAGCTATGCCATGCTACCTGCACGCTCCGTGTCAACTTGCTGGGTGGCTCCGGCCTCCATGATGATACGTGTTAGTTGTTGTTTTTGTTGGCCAGGAGCCACCTGGCTCAGGAGCAGCTACTCCACTCTGGTGAGGGGGGATGGATGGCTACCCCATCACCTGTGGCAAGCTGTTGTCTATGGATATCAGACGCATGCTGCCGGACATGTCTAATTAAATCACTGCAGTGATGGCGTACCTGCTCATATGTCTGGTTATGCATGCCTATGTCATTTACCCTACGGACAATATCTTGCCACAATGCAGTCCACTCATGCTGGTCCTGGCTGGTTCTTGAGAACAGCAGGGCATAGTGCTGAACCAAGCTGGTTGTAATCTGTTCCTCCTCTGCTGGGCTATATGAGGGATTACGATGGTGGGCCATGACCCTGGAAGACAATGAAACAATATGTGTGAGCAAGTCATGTGGCACACTTAACATTCTAAAGTACAGATATCAATTAACTGCCATATATAGCAACCTATTGGCTGTCAGAGATACACACTTTCAATACCACATATCAGTGCTCAACCCACAACTGCCTGACAGTGCTTGGCACACTCTATATATCAAACCATGTTTTGCACAGCAACAATGATAAACCAGTATGTAAGACCATACAACAGTACATGGCACACTGTATGCGACACAATGCACCACCTAGCCACAGGAGGTATATATCAAGCTAATGCATAAAGAAACATGTAATCCATTGCAATGACTGTAAAGTCCAGTTACAGTATTACCAGTATACCACACTAGTCATTGATGGCAAACCCCTGCCTGACATATGTGCACATTCGTTAATATAGGTGACATACTGCTGTACTAGACTATACATGTTGCTAGATACGCTCTTATATCCTGTAACACATATGACCAAGGCCATGGAACAGGCATACCCACACACACATCAGACATACATACCAGACACAAAGGTATGGCAACCCAGATGACCTTTACCTGTGTACCATACAGTACTGTGTGTCAGTAGTTACAAAACCTTATGCCTGAGGTATGTAATCTATGAGGACTACAGGGAACACACGAAACAGTGGTTTCAAGAAATGTGGACATACACCATACTGTGCTGTTTAGGCATACAGCTTCAGGTAGTACTACAGTTCATACAGGAGTTGGATTCACCAGCAGTAACACTCAATAAGCATACATGTACTGCTGTAGCCTACAATGGGACACCCCAGTCAACACCAAGGGACTACGTCAGACCATATGGAATACTGCTTTTTCTGCCTAGCAATAGCATAGACATCTTTTGCTGGGATCACAGCTAGGACACATAATACCATGACAGAAACAGTTTCCCACTTAGCTATCACACATATACAGAACTCTGACACATTCACCAACACATTCACCATCACACTCAGTCAACCTCACATAGCAATTATTGCAACAAGTACATGTGGGTGTGTATCGATTCATAGGTAGGTAATAGGCTATTGGCCCTAGGGCCTATAGATGTCTAGCCATATGCTACCCTGGCCTTTAACACACAGGTAATTTAATTTCACGTGGCCCTGTCAAGTAGAGTCACAGAGGTGATTCCACGCAAAACCATTGTGCTAGTTAAAGCAGTGCTAAGCTATGAGCATTTATACTTAAATGTGCTTAATACTGGTAAACTTTGCTTAGCAGTGCTTTACATTGCTTAAGATATGTTACTTATGCATTCATCAGTATGCATAACCAATTCACCTTCTTATATATATATATATATATATATATATATATATATATATATATATATATATATATATATATATATATAAAATATCATTCACTACTACATAGGCCATGTCAATGATTTTTACTAAAATTTAAATGATAAATGTCAGGAATTATTTTTCTATACTAGTTTCCTACAGAAAATAGAAAGGGGAGTAGTGGGACCCGAATTGGGAATGCCTCCTCTTTGTGCGAAGGCTCTACCACTGCACTATTGCTATTTGGCTTAATTTGCATATAAGTTTCTTATTATCCTCTTCGATGTCTAAACTGCTACCTGTAGCTAAGCAATGGGCACACCCGCGCAAATACGGGCAGCTATATCAGGAATAATAAAAAAAAAAGGAAAGTTTTACATTTTAGAATTGTACAGGGATTTACAATGTGGGGGAGTGTAGTGTTGGGTATGTACACATTTGAGTGGACTTGCTCATTTCAGTTGACATTTGCAGATTGAGGGACTTGCAGGGGCATGGATTTTTGGACTGCTTGGCAGTCTGACATGTCCCCTGCACTCGTGCATGCTCCATGTTACCCTTAGAGTTGAGTCAGCGCGCCCTCATGAATATGCATGGCGCTGACGTCATCCTCTTAGGCTGCAGTTTCCGAGTAAGACTTATTTAGTCTTACATGGAGGATTACTGAATCCCGGCCTTAATGTATGTCTCATTGATTATTTATTTTAATTATGTATTAATTGAAATTTACTTGTTTGTTAATTGTACAGGGGAGGGGAATTGACTAATGAAAAAGCACTATGGGCTGTCTTGGATTGTATTTAAACAACAGGACATGATGGTATTTTTGTCAGAGGAAGTTTGGCATAGCCAAACGAAAGCGCTTATTTCACTAGGTTCTTTGTGATTTTATAAGTTTCTATGTGCTTATTTCAAGTGCAATAAATTGTGGCTTTTATCTTTGCCTGTTGAGATCCTTTCTTTGGTTCATTGGGTTTGTGGCGCTCTTATTGTCTTGGTGATCTTTTTCGGTTTGGACAGCAAAGAGCTCCATTTCATCATTTTAAAGTGATTTAAGTTGGGTAAGTAAGCACCTCAAACTTACCATTACACAGTGCAAGACTGACTATGAATTTAAGGTTGTAAGCAGTTCAGAAGACAAGCATAATACCTTCTTTAGTTATACAGCTACAGTTAGAAGAAACAAACAATTTTATACTTAACTTATTTCGAATTGTGTCTCCTTTGCTGTGCCTAAGAACATCAAAAACAGCCTTGCTGACACATTCTTCCAGCTTCCTCTCAACCCCCCCAATTGCTGACATTCAGTGTCATATTTCCCATCCTGCAGTTATTCTGATTCAAGTCCATTTAATTATTTTCAAAAGTAAGAACACAAGTTCTCTGGGCTCAGACAATTTATGTATGTTTTTTCTATTTGTTGATTAAGTGGACTGGTCTACTGACCCTTTTCAGACATGAACCATGCTTACAAAATAGTTAGCCGTGACAGTGCAATATAATTTTTGAAAATATGTAAAGAAAGTTTTAGTATATAACTAGATAGAGAACCATATCACAGAGAGATACATAATAACACAGTTATGTAATGCAGATTGACTATTATACAGGGACATGGCAGGTATAGTGCATGGGTGACTAGGAACTTAGGGTTGAAATGAGTTCAGAAGACAAGAATATAACCTTCTTTAGTTATAGTTATAGCCTGTGCCCCACCAGACTTCCACGGTCAACCAATGTAAAATAAATAACTATGCTTATATGATTATCAGAAAGTAAATGTAACCATAAGGAAAAATACACACAGTTAAACCAGCTATGTATAATATATATGTAAAAATATACAGTCTTACTTGCTGAGTAATTAACTCACCAAATGTTTTGCTAGAGTCAGGGCTATGAGATATGCATGTTTTACAAGATTAAACATTTTCATTAAAACAAATATATTTATTCTGAATAGCAAGGATCTTATGAAGCATTTTTTTTATTCTTGTAGTGTGGTTGGTGTTCTGATTTCTATGGGTATCCTAGTTTTAAGACATTGAAAAGCAGGCAACTAAAAAGTAGAGATGTCTTATGATTTACAGGTCGCCAGTGAAGTACCTTAATGAGGTCACAGTGACAAGTGGGAGAATCTGCTAGTAATGATAAATAGAAAACCATATATTCAGCAACTTATATTCTTTGGGTGTTGTCAGACAAGTATAAAATCAGCAGGGGTAGTCCATACTTCAGTTTGGGGAGCAGTACATTCTTAGCTATAGCAGTTGTTATTGGAGTAACTTGTATTAAAGTTTAAGATGTGATAGAACATTGTTGGTGTTATCTATGTGAGTGCTGAAAGCTAGTCAGGTTTCAAATGTAATTGCTTAGGTAGTTGTATTCAGTAACATTAAATAATATTAGCATGTGTGTCTTTAAGGAGGATATGTGATAAGGCTGATACTTTTTGGGGACAGTTAAATAACATTGCATTAGTTTTTGGATTAATTAGAAGTTTATTATTACATGACCAGTGGCATAGTTTTGTAACACTATTTTGTATCTGTCCCTGTATTTCTGTGTTTGACTTGTTGATTTCTAGGAGTAAAATGACATCAGCATGTAAAGTGAGAAATGGCTGATCTATCGTTAAGTAATTGATGAATAAAGAGAAAAGGAGTGGACCTAGCACAGAGCCTTGGGACACCTCTGTGTTGAGGATGCTTTTGCTTGCGTATAGATTAGTGAAGTAGATCTGAGATTCTCAAGTAAGGGTACAACCAAAGAAACAAATAAATGCTTGGTATGTTAATCATGGGCTTACCTACAATGGCAAGAAATACAACATTGATTCCTTTCATAAAGGTAGCATCAACACCATGTACATAGAAACACTCAAATTAAATCTATCTCAGTCACAGTCATCGAGGACTTGGGTACCTAAGCTGATAACAAAGACTCCATTGATCACCACAGCCCGAGCCTGGCAAGAAAATATTTACACCTTACATAGCTCATCTTTTGTAGTATCTCTTCCCTGGCCAAAGAAGTTCTAGCTCCACATTATTCCTCCCTTAGTAGGCCCATTATAGGCCCATTATTGAATATGATACCCTCTCTGCATACACTTCTCTATGCATGTAAATCAACTTGAGAGACCTCAACATTTCTCACTGAAAGAATCTCAGGTTTTAGTGCCTTTAGTGATTCTGATAGACTAAATCCCAGTATCATAAAAGATCCCGAGGGGATGTCTCTGCTTAGCTTTCTGTGCTATGAATGAATCCACACTTTTTGAACTCCTTCATCTAAACTAAACTAGTGGGATAGCAAATCCATACTTAAGAGACCTAAATGTATACTGCCACATTAATAATATCAGCTGGCATCAGTGGTGCCCATACAAAAGTGTCCCCATTTCTGGATTATGGTCCCCTTACAGAGTACTTTCCTTTCGAGATGACTTGATGAATGATCACAAATTTTCACCTGGGATATGTGGGAAAATCTACTTAATGGGGACAGTATTAATTTCCTAACAATATTGGGTGATATAGCTGAGCATCTCAACATTCTGCTTTGCTGTATGGCAGTTGTCAGTTATGAACCTGCAAACCTATATACAGATTTAGTAGAGCTATTATTAATTTCACTGCAGTCACTCTCCCTAGCAAGCAGTTAATCTTTCCCTTCCATTTACTCAATAGGCCTTGGACTTTTCTCTTAATTTAGACATGCTCCTTAAGACCATTTCTTTTAGCAGAACTCCAGCTTCTAAACTCAGTGGCATAGATGAATAAATCCCTGTCTCCACTACAGACAAACCAAGTTCAAATAGAGGCTTGAGCACCCATAAGAGTTGGCCGTGAAGAATGGGAATGAGTGCCACTGCTGCTTCATCCATCTTGGGGGATTAAGAGACAGCTTTGGCTCACTGCAAGTGTGGCATCTAGTGGGAAGTCTAAGTGTTAACCAGTTAAGCTGAAACCTGCTGAGTTCACACCTTCACAGCACATCTCACACTGACAGTAAAGGGAAACCTTAGTGAGTGGGAGCATGCTTCCTCTTAGGATACAGCAATAACAGAGCTTAAAGGAGGCACTAATGGAAAAAGAGATGCTCTGGGGGGATGGAGGGTAGACTACCCCACCAGGACCAGCAAAATAGCCTGATCTTAACCACATAACTCTCACAGTCAATGGAGAGCTGATATTGATTCCTGGACAGCAGAAATGGGTAATAGGGCTCTTGCCTAGCCCATGAATGCCCAGATCCCACACCCAAAGAAGAAATGGGCCAGCTGAGTTCTGGTGATGGAGCCATCAATAAAGGACCTGTGGAGAAAAAAAGGGGAAAAAATGCCTCCCACTCATAGTCCTAAATACATAGATCTGTCCACCTCCACCAAACATATCCATCTGTGTGTTAAGTTGCTGCTTCCAAGTTTTATCAGCACTGTTTTCTTTTTATTGTTTTTTTTTTTGAGTGTACATTTGCATTTCCTTTCCTGACTGCAGTTACAAGTCAGGCTGACACATGGAACAGCAAGACAATACCAGGCATTCTTTAGCTTGTGCAGAAGAAGTACTGACACATGAAAAAAATGAGAGAAAAAAAACAGTGCATGCTGATGTGATCAAATACTGTTCTCCTGAGTCCTTTAGTATGTACAAACTACACAGAAAGGCTGGAAAGTTCTAGCAAGCTGCCAACATTTGTCTGGTTATGAGAGACCTTCATAAGCTCCTTACCAATCAAACTAAATGCATTTGCTTTAATGAAAGATGTTTAATCTTATAAAACACTTTTTTTGATAATGATTTTCAATACCATTTGCTATTAGAGAGGACTACCTTTGGTTATCCATGTATAAAATGGTAGCATATCCTGCTTTTAGTGAATTTCACAGTGTAGTCTGCCAGCTTTGCTTGTACTAAATAAAGCATTAGAATATTCTGATTTCATGGTATGCATTATTTTGTACAATTTAGTGTACTTTGGCAAAGTCAACCACTTTCTTCTTTTAACAATAATAGTCTGAATGTTGTAATAACCTCACTGGATTTGCAAAGTCAAAAGATGTTTCTAAAATCCTACCAACAGGGTACATAACAGTTTGAAATGCTTAGTAGGATATGTTTACTTACAGACATTACTAGACAACTTCCACAGTATGCACAGTATGTCTGTATGATGAAATACAGATTTTATATAATAGAATCACATGCTGATGCTATTTTTACTATTCAAAGTAAGTTTTCATGTTTATTTTGGCATATTTATCAGAAAAAAGTTATATGACTACCTGAGGAAAATAATTTAGTGACAGTTACTTAACAGTACCTAATATATAAAACAATCAGGCTTCATGTGTTACAGTATGATGTGTTTATTACTTATTGGTCATGGAGCATGAGACAGGAAAAAGTGGGATAACATTTACTAGGTATTACTAGGTATTGCAGATTTTGCTTAAAGGAATAACAGTGGCAGGAGATAAATTTGCACATTACTTTGCATGTCAGAGTAATAATTCTTAATGCTTAGTAACCATGAAATAAGAGCATATAATTAATTAGTAATGGATTATACACTAGAAAAAGAGAGAAAATGAAACTGCAAGTTGTGAATGGTAGGTTTAGAAACATCATTTTTCTTTGTAAATCCAGTAAGGTTATTGTTAGATTTTATGAATATAAATCTGAAATTAATTATGTTGTAAATATGCTGAAAGAAAAGGCTTGCTTAAATGCAGAAACAAAGTTTAGAAATATGTGATCAGCAGTCATACTAAATGACCATGGCTTGGAAAAGGAATCTGCTGAATGGACATTCTTCCCTTACAGACTCAAACAGGATGTATGCAAGAGCAAAAATACAAAATCTGCTTTTAAAGAATGGACATTTTTCCCTTACAGACTCAGAAACAGGATGTATGCAAGAACAAAAATGCAAAATCTGCTTTTAAAGAACACTGACATGTTATTCTGCATATAAGAATGGACACAATATGTTTCCTAAAACAACAGGATATGTTTATGACACTGTGACAATGTGTTTTCTCAAAAATATGTTTTTCTGCATGGAAAAACAGGATATGACACAAGAACAGATGTTTTTATACAAAGATCCAAATAAAATACAGGATGTTCACACTGTCAGAAAAGCTGATCTCTGACAATGTGTTTTCTCAAAAATATGTTTTTCTTCATAAAAAACAGGATATGCTTATCAGCATTGGTACAAGAACATATGTTCATATACACAGATCCAAATAGAATACAGAGCAATGTGTTTCCTCAAAAATATGTTTTTCTACATGGACATCAGGACACTGTTACAGGATATTCACACTGTCAGAAAAGCTGGTCTCTTACAAGACATTGTTAAACAAGGAAGCTTAGTATTGTTTCTACAGGACTAAAACTGTATATAAAGAGCTGTATAAATCCAGCTATGTTAGAGGTATGGTAGGGACACAAGTCCTAAGGTAAA
This sequence comes from Protopterus annectens, assembly GCF_019279795.1. NCBI lineage: Eukaryota > Metazoa > Chordata > Ceratodontiformes > Protopteridae > Protopterus > Protopterus annectens. The sequence goes on along the minus strand of NC_056728.1, from coordinate 888,236,019 downwards.
TGTTATATCTCTCACATCATCTGTACTATATGAGAAGTAAAGTTGGAACAGTACTTTAAGCCTGCAACGTGTTTCCGTTTGGTTTATTATAAAAAGTTATTTGTTACTGCTCTCTAAAGTTGATGCTGCAAAGTATATTCTCTCATCAGTGTATATTCTGCAAGTTTCTGTATGCAACAGACTGTGAATGCAAATATAACTAGACTTTGAATTTTAGCAGAATCCAGACAGCAAGACTGAGTGTCTTAAGAACACTGCAAATCCATCACACCAAGTAAGCAAGTAAATCTCAAAATATTTTTTCAGTTATTATACTACTTTGATTCTTATTTTTAAAATAACCTGGATAAGGGTCTGAGTAAGGTATAAAACAACTGAATATGCGTTAATCAAAAAGAAAAATATTCTAACAGTATTGCAGTTCAGCATCAGAAAGACAATTACACAGATTATTTCAAGATCTTAAAATATTTGAAAAAAGCAGCAGGCTTCCAACCAAGAAATCAAATCCAAAATACGAAGAAATGCTGGCAGTAACACAAAAAGAGGTTTAATCCAGAAATCCAACAATTCCTCCAGATAAAAAACATGAAGTACAACCACAAGTGAGCGCTTTCATCACCTAACAATGGAGACTTCTTCAGACTGCTCGCTGACAGAGAAAGCTTTTGTCAGGATCCACGAACCTCTTTCAGCATTAAGTCAGTGGACAGGAGTGCTGAAAGAGGTTCGTGGATCCTGACAAAAGAAGAAGTATAAAAGCTTATAAAAGTTGCCCTAAGGATGAGTATTCAATTATAATGTATAGTCAAGTAAATCAAGATCCAAACAAAGGTTACACTTAAAATTATGACTCTTACCTTACTTGAAGGGATAAATCTGATTTTTCTCAGTACATATCCTTACATACGGTTGATTTACTAGTGCAAGTCTAAGTACTAAGATTTGAACTTTGAGAAATATATGTCTAAATGACAAAGTTATTTGATAAAAAACTTTTATATATATATATATATATATATATATATATATATATATATATATATATATATGGATCTAGGACAGTTAATCAAAAGACCAACTGTCCGAATCCAACCCTACCCAACACCGTTTACCAAAACAGCTTTCACCGAAAAAGCAGTTTTGGTAAACAGAACGTAAAACACACACACACACACACACACACACACACACACACACACACACACACAAACAAAAAAAAACACACACACACCATGTTTATGGATGGGGGCTTTGCCCCCTGCACCCCCCCCCACGTGGGGGCTCCATCCTCACACCCCCCTACTATTATATTCTCACTCTGAGATCGCACTACAGTGGGGAAAAAGGAATATTCCCTTATCCCCACTGTAGTCCAATCTCGCCCACTACCACTTTCCCCGATTCCCTGTACTTTTACGACAGTTTCACGAAAGCACTTTTTTTTCGGTGAAAAGTGCTTTCGCAAAACTGTGACAGCCCGTTTCACTTTCGTTGAAACAGTCTTTCGGTAGACTGTCCTAGACCCATACATATATATATATATATATATATATATATATATATATATATGGCATTTAAAATACTTAAACTGACACTTTGATATTAAATATTCCGTCTTTAAAAATAGTTATTTTTCATGATTCAGTCCAATGTATATTTTGAATTTGACTTGTATTTTATTCAGTATAACAAGAGAATACAGAAACGTAGTTGAGCAGCAGCTACTATTTTGGTAAATATGTAAACTGTTTTAACCTTTGCATATTTAGAGGTGGAGTTGTTAGAGTGTAGACTGGTATTTTTAATTTATGTTTTTCAAGCTGCAATTACAAGTCAGACTGACATACAGGATAACAAGGCAACACCTGATATTTTTATGCTTGTACAGAACAAGTACTGATACATCAAGAAATGACAAAAGAAACCGTTCATTTTGACATGATCAGAGAATGTTTTCCTGACTGTTTTAATATGTACAGTCTGCAAGGAAAGGGTGAAACATTCTAACAAGTTGGGATAGCAAGATTACACATGCCCAATTATGAAAGTCTCGACATTCCTTTTTGATAAAAGATTTACAGTATTATTTGCTTTGATTAGAGAAGGGGAACTTTAGTTATCTATGTAAAAAAATGCTGGCCTATATTGCTTTTAGTGAGAATTACAATATAGTCTGCCATCTCTGCTTGTATTAAATACAATAGACTCTTATGATTTCATGATGTCTATTATTTATTTACAGTTTTCAAAATAAAACCTAAGACCCACCATAATTTTCAAAAGCCTTCATTCCAAGAATCAGAGATGGATTTAAGCTCTCCACATCCAGAATACAGTCATAAGCAAACAACCAGAACCATCAGAACCACAGCTTACTAAAAGCTTAGATTTCCTGCTGTCTAGTTCTACTATGGACTTCTCCTGCCAGCTCATCACTTATTAAAACAAATAACTTCTAGCTTAGGGGACCCTTCAACTTGGTGTCTCTAATCATTTGTACATCATGCATCATCTTCATTCACCAGCTCAATCCCTCAGAGCTGCTATTAGTTTGGCTATTTTACCCGAGAATTACAGAGAATCTGATGCATCTAAAGCCATCCTCTTCTAAAAGAATCATTTTACACTTCTGATTATTTTTTCTGTATTTCATAAGAATCCTGTATTAATTGTTACATTTCTCACACATTAATAGAGTTCCAAAGCTAAACTTTTCCGCTGCTGTGCTGTAATACTTAATTAAATAATGTCTGCTAGCTTTACAGGACAGCTGTGTCTAGATTGTGTGGTTTCCCTGCACTTCAGCTCTAGAACCAGCATTTTTACATTGGGAGTTTTTTTAAACAGCTTTATTGAGATAAATATTGTCAAATAAACATAAACTAGAGATATGTACATTTTTCAAAATGAGTGACATAAAATAAGAAAATTAAACAAAGATTTTAAACTATATACAATGACATTCTCCACAAGAATCAAATATTAATAAACAAGTGCATTAAAATAAGAATATTATAAAAGAATTTGCATTACTTGTTCAATAAACCATATACTTTTTTCCACATATTAGATGAATTAGTATTCCTAGAAGATCTTGCAGTATTGGTCAAAATTTCTAAGTTACAGACTTCAAGAAGTAATTTTTTGAATTCAATTATTGAGGGTGAAGTATGAGACTTCCAATTTCTTGTAAGGATTTTTCTGGCAATGGATAGAATTGACCAAATCAGAGGATGATTAGATTCTCTGATACACTTAGGAACAGATGTATTAAATATAACTAGTGATTTAGAAAGATAAAAACTATCTATAAAAATAGCTTGTAAAAAGGAATTAATATCTGTCCAAAAATTATTTAATTCAATACAATCAAACATCATGTGTGCCAAGTCTGCATTAACAACTTTGTTACATCTCCAATTGGTATCTTTTTTATTAAATTTATTTAAAGAAAATGGTGTAATAAAATACCTATGTAAACACCTCCATGTAAAAATTTTCCAATTAAGTGATGACGTGGTTACACTTGCTGACTGTAAGATATTTATTTTATCAGAATCTGTAGGGGGATAATTATTAATTAAAGTAAAATAGTTCCAATAACTTTCTGAAGGGTTATCTAAATCAAATTTGATTGCTTTATATAAATGAGATAAAATATTTTTAGATGTAGAATTATGTTGCAAAGCTATTATCATAAATTTAAATAATTTAGGTATTGTATTTTTGTTGTTTAAGACATAGAATCCATTTTGTTTAGAACATATTTCCTAGCTTCCTGTAAGTCTAACCAAGAGAAAGAATTGTATTCATATTGATTATTTTAATACGTTTATAGTTTTCAGATAATTTTTAGTCATCAATTAAAACCAGAATATTAGGTTTTTCTGCTGAAAAGAAAGCATTTTATTATAACCAAATGAAAAGATGACACCTTGTGTGAAAGCTATAGGAAAAAGAATATATATCCACTCTTTATAAATATTGAATTTATAAATATAATTTCTAAAGGATTTCAGAAGAAGAATTATATAACTGGAGTTAAATTTTTGAGAGGAGTAAGATAAGAAATATTCTTTTAGAACCCAAATAAAGGAGTTACTTAGTATAGTTAACTTCTGAAGTTTGTTGTTATGTATAGAATTACTAATTAATATTTCTAGGATATTTTTCCAATTTGCCATATAATTATTATCTATAAGTTGGTAAATAGTTTTGGCCATTGAGGAAACAGAATAGATTTCCAAATTAGGCATTGCTATACCACCCTTTCCCCCAGTTTTTCATATGATTAGATAGAGCTATCCTGGGTTTAATCTGGGGCCATAAAAATCTGTGTATCAAAGAATTGCATTTTTTAATAATCTGATTAGGAGGAGATAATGAGATGGATTGTATAATATATACAATTTTAGGTAATAAAATCATCTTTATTATTAAAAGTTTTTCATCCATGGAGAAATTAATTTTATTCCATTTTTAATAAAATTTTCTATTGCCAATATACTCTTATAGTTTATTTTAATGATATATTTTATGTTTTTTGTAATTAAAATACCTAAATAAAGTAGTTCATCACATTTTGCCAGATATTTACTATGTTGTTTGTATTTCAATTTTTTTTATGATCAATTAATAAGATTTAAGTTTTATCATCGTTGAATAATAAACCAGATTTCTTTTGAAAAAGTTCAATATTACTAAAGAGAGCATGAATAGATGAATCGTTATCACCAAGGTCAATAAGAATGTCATCTGCGAACATTTGTATTTTGGAGATTTATTGGAATTTAATTTAAATCCTTGAATATTTTCATTATCCCTTATCAAACTGGCCCATGGGTCCATAATAAGGGTAAACAATAATGGAGTTATAGGGCAACCCTGCTTTGTTCCTTTAATAATAGGGATTTTTGGGAAATATTAGTACCTATTTTAATATATGATTGGCTATCCTGATATAATTCAGTGATTACATTTATAAAGCTGTTTGAAAGTTTAATTATTCCAGTAATATAAATAAATAGTTCCAATTAACAGAATCAAATGCACAATTTATATTTAAACTAATTAGTGTTAGATTATTATTTAAATATTTGACTTATTCTATTAGAGTTAATGTTCTTTTAATGTTATCATAAGTATTTCTATTAATTATGAATCCTGTTTGGTCATCTTCAACTAAGATTGGTACAAATTTTTTAAGTCTATCTGCAAATATTGACATAAGCATTTTATAATCAATATTTAGCAAAGAAATAGGTCTATAAGATGAACACTTAACTGGATCTTTGTTAGGTTTAAGAATAGGAGAGATACAAGAATACTTCAAAGAGGAGGGATTAACTTATTATTTTGGGATAAACTATATAATTTATGAAGTAATTTTATAGCATCAGTTGGTAAAAATGTATATATTTCTGGGATGATTCCATCATTTCCAGGGGCTTTATTTTATTTTAAATGTTTAACCTGGGTTTGAATGTCTTTAAAGGAAATAGGTTTAATTATAGGATTAGCTTGTTCATTTGTTAGTCTTTTTTAGTAAATTTATTAATAATATTATAATTGATCTAATCATTTTTTTAATTTCTTGATTAGAATCTATTATTTTTGATTGTTGATTAATATTAATAAAAAAATCTCTGAATTCAGCTAGAAATGTGGTTGCATGTCTGAAACTATCTTTTTCTTGCTAGGGGAAACAAATTCATTTACATGATTCATTTTATTTAATCTTTTGGTTTTGTTAGCTAATAAATTTAATGATTTGGGATTTGTGGACAATTTTAAAATGTTTTTATGGTTTAGGATTTCAATATATTTATTATTCAAAGAATTTACTTCATTTTTCTTATCTTTATTATTTAGATCTGACTCTTGATTATGTTTCAATGAATCTAATTTAGGTTGAATCTCTAATAACTGTTTATCTCAACTTTTCCTTTTTATATGATACCAGTTAATAATTCTCCCATATAAAAAAAGCTTTCAGGTCATCCCATACAAAATTTCTGAGGAGTTATTATTATTATTATTTATTTATATAAAATGTTGTGTCTCCAAAGTTAAGACTTCTTCAAAATCTTTCAGTTTTGTGATATAAGCAGGAATTCTTCTTATCTGTGTATTGTAATTTGAATTAACTGAAATTTTAAATATTGCTGAATTATGGTCTGATATTGGGCAATAAATAACCTTGGTGTTGATCAGAGAGCCTAATAAGTAATTAGAAAATAAGACTCTATCTATTTTTGAATAGGTGTTATGTCTATGAGAGAAAAAAAGTACAGTTTAAAGAATTAGAATCTGCAAATGAATTAATATCTTTCAGATGATATGATTCTAGAAAATCTTTTAATGATTTGGCTGAAGCTGTAATCCTTCTTTTATTTAAATATGTTGATTCTTTATTATCCAAAAGGTAATTAAAATTCCCCGCTATTATTAAGGACCCCTTGGAATGTTGTACTATGAAATCCAGATGTTGTCTTACTGTATTGATACCTATTCCTGGTATCCAATATAAATTCACTAAAGTATACATTTTCTTATTAAATTCAACCCTGACAAGACAAAACATTCCTTTATTATCTTTATATGTATTGGTAATCTTTGGGCAAGGTAAAGTATTATTCCACAGAATTGCTACCCCTCTTTTCTTCTGAAGATGTTCTGAATTAATTAATGTTGAATAAGATTTAGTATCTAATCTAAACATATCTTCTGATTTCAAATGAGTTTCTTGTAAGAAAATGAATTGGGATTTGTGTAATTTAAGATATTTGAATAGATTTATTTTCTTATTTGAGTTATTTAATCCATTAACATTAATAGAAATACTCTTTAATGAAGTCATGAGAAGTAAACTTTGTGAAAAGAGTGTATTTTGACCAAAAATATATCAAATAGTTAAATATTAAAGGAATATAAAGAACATTTTTAGACTGATTACATAGTAATAGATATCAAAAATATGAGTATATTACTAAAGTATTGCTTTGTGTTGTGAAGAATGTCAAAAAACTGTAACAAACTTTTATGACATAAACTAGTAACATCAAAACCCCCTATAACCTTTCTGGAGTATAATACTCCTAATCCAAGTGACATATAATCACTCAGATTAACCCCTCATCAAGTAACAACCTCTGATCAGCATCTGTCTAAAAGAAAATTTCCAGATCATGGTAAATCAATCTTAGCTTCTATAGAAATTCAAAATATCTAATAATTTTAAATTAGTAACAGAAACATTATGCAAAATGCAAATATGATACAGTATTTAAAGATAATCACTTTGTAGTATAGTAGTATTAATTAATTCCTATTAACATAAATTAATCCTCCTGTTTCAGAAACCTTTAAGTGAAGAAAACTTCTAAATTCAAAAAGATTTTATACATATATCAGTCTTTATTATTCTATTATGTAGTTAGTATTTATCCATGAAAAAAATGCATTGACTATTCTAGAAGTGAATTTAAGTTCTATTAGTCTGACTATGAATCTAGATATTGAAGACAAATAACCAGAACATATAGCTGATATGGTTGCAAATACCAAAATTAGTAAAGCAATTTATAAATAATATATTTTCATATATAAGTAAGGAACTGATACATTATATATAACTAAATTGTAAAAACAAGTATATTAATATTTTAAAACTCTCATGTTTTCTTAATATGATATTCTAAAAAAATAAAATAAGTTATAATTAATGATCTACCAGTGACTGTATGGACTATTCTCATTTGTAATAACTTAAACAAATGTATTTAATTTATTTGTATTTATGCATTAATAAAGATTTTGTAATAATAAGTAAGGTGTTAATAAAACGTATTTCTAATTGATTGCTGAACATGTAAGGAATAAATTAGTTCTCATCTATAAAATAAATATTTTATTGACAGTGTTGCTTAGACCATTTCAAACCACCAATTCAATGTACTTATTCTTTTCTTTATTTATTTTAGTCACAGAATATTGTCTAGATTTTGAATTTATAATCATCATCATTCTATTTAACTATGCTCATCCAGACCCTAGTAATGTTATCAAACCTATTAAGCTGCTGTGAGAAAGTATTATTTTGCTGCTTATTAAAATAAACAGACAAATAAATATGTATGCAAACCAGTCACAATAACTGGCACTTACGTATCATCGCACCCACAATTCCTACTTCAGAAATATAAATAAACAGCAGAGGCAGGGTGGTATCCAATGAGGCAGAGCCTGGATGACAAGAAAAATCTTTACTAAATCCAAAAATCGATGATATAAATATCAAAACGAGATACAGGCACACATAAAACCACGATAAAAAATAAAATGCTAAGTGCTTTCGTCAATACTTAGACTTCTTCAGAACAATGAATTGCTGGCTGATAACTCATTAAACACACACAAACCAATTAGTAAACTATTAAACCTACATCATTTCCTTTCAATTAAGAAACGTCACAGGAAATGCAACCTGATAGTACTCCCCCACTACTTACATTAACATACAAAGTCAACTAACCAAATAGTAAATACAATGAAATATAAAATAAAATGATGCAGGACAATAACAATGATAGTACAGATAATTCATAACATAAATAACTGTTTAAGCTTCAAAGGTGATGCTATAGAAATCCTGTCATTAAGACCTGGAGGGGAGTATGCATTTAGTCTGATCTGACACTTTAACTCAATAAACTCCAAATATTCCTCAACTACTTCAGAAATATCTAATTTCAAATCCATTAATTTGTCAACAAAACATACTGAAACTATCTAGGCAAGAGTGCTTCATTAAACTGGTATTTTTCTGGTACCATGAGAATTTCTGCACATATTATATTTGTAATTGTCTTCAAAATAGTTGTGTGTTTTAATGCTAGTGTCTAATTACAAATTTTCCCACATGAATTTCTTTCCATCACTACAGCAAAGAACATTAGTCTGTACTACTTTGAGAATGAACAAATTGCACATATCTTCAAAGTAATATTAGCATGACCACTAAGCTGTACTTTTACTGGAAATTGCATTGAATGTGGCACAGAATTGCAGTTCCTATTTATAATTACTTCCTCTTCACCTGTGTTTGCATATATAAAAATCATTTCAATATGCCTCCTAAAAACTGTGGCTTTTCAAATGATCAGACTGTAACATTATTTGTGACATTTTCAAAGTAAGAACTACCACCAACCTATGTAGAGAAGTTTGAATGATACTATACCTTTTCAGTACCCCTCCATTAAACCCCCACCACTCAGTGGCTCCATCTGTGTAAGCAATGAAATGTCCGCCAGATAACAGGGAGTCAAAACTGAGAGGCAGCACAGGAACTGAGAAAAACATCTGGACTTTTCCAGCTGAAAAGCACCATGAACAGTTTGAAGCATACTATTATCTAGTCTTTCCTGTGAGTCAGTCAAAAAACCTGCACAAACCCATTGAAATGATTAGAAACATGCTGCAGGTAAGCAATTAAGAATGTTGCGAAAAGGAGAACAGGATGTGGCAATCCATTAAACTATAGAGCCGCTGAGACACTCGCCACTATTCTTCAACAACAAAGTCCATTAGAATGGAAAACACCAACCTGGGAAGCAGAGGAGCACATTCCTCAAAACAGAACTGTGCCATTACAAAAAGACCTCCTGCACATGGGCTCCACAGCCCCTCCATTGATCAGAAAAGGAGCAAAAGAGTCTGTGCACTATCCGGATCCACCTCCATCACATTTAAGGCTATCACACAGTCCATGAAGCAAAGTACTTTCCCTGTGTACAGTTATTCTATAGAGCTATGGCCCGCACATACGAAGCACAACAAATGTCCTCAAATGCCCAAGCAAGAAATGCATCCAAACACCTTTCAATATGTACCCTCCATGCATCTGTGCTGCACCTCCAACCTCCACACATACCACATGGATTGCGAAAAAACAAGCATGGCTGAGTCACCTATGATGATTGGCAGCATTCTGAAAAAGGGAGAACAACTCAAAAAACCCTGGTCAGACCCCTGCTGCCAACCCACCCCTTCAAATTTAAGCATTCTATTTTTTTTATTTTTTTTATTTATTTTTTTTTATAAATATGTGACACAGCAGCACTGCACTCCCCAAGATTATAAAGTAAACTCCTTTAGAGCTATAGAGTTTACAAAAATTCTAATGCATTTAAATTGTCTTACACTCTCCTGTGTCCTCACTTGTTTGGTTATGTATAAATTTGTAAATAACTCTCCTCCAATTTTGAAATAAGCAGCAGTACCCAAATCTGAGTGGTTTTGATATATGTACAGCCTAGTTATTTATAGTTTTGTGTCACATTTTAGCTCTGAACGTTAATCCTATTTTTTGAGTTGAGAAGTAAAGTCATATTATGCACAAGTTGCAAAAAGCCGACCAACATGAAGCAGTAGGGGTCCAATGAAAAAGCACCATCTTTTCTGCCCAAATATTAAACAATCACAATCCTATGCACTTCAGTATGAAGTAACATCAATTATCTTAAGAATTACTGACTTCAGTAACTAATACCAGTATCTAAAACAGGCTGGTGATAGCTCTCCACCATAGAAAAGTCAGAAAGCAAGCCGTTTATGCAGTTCCTTCCAAACCTGGTACGACAATATGCAAGTAACCAATAAATTAATTACACGTTATAATTATTAAACACAGATTGTTTGCATATAAGTAAATATATCACATCACCCATTAATAGCAACAATGTCTAATCTCCATTCTTTTTTCTTCCCTTTAAAGCATTCGCGTGTTCCGAAGCCTCTGACACTTTATTTCCGGTATAGGGATTTATGGTTTCCATGGCAACAATCTAGATGTAACTCAAGGGAGAAAGTCCATATTAAGAGACCGATCATGAAGTAGGTGTCGAGCTGAAGCTGAATAACTGTAGACTTTCAAATTTTCAGTGGGAAAAATGAGTAGGAGACACTTTAACTTTAAAGCAACTTGAGCCGCTGAAATTGTTCGCAGGTGAAACAATAGTTTCTGAATGCACAGCAATCACAGAAGCCACTGTGCAGCTCACAAACCATTCCAAACCACCTCTCTAAACCAAAGGCCAACAATGTGAAATACAAAACACCCCAGTTTCAACCACTGAGAAACAGAGCAATACCACAACACACCAACAAAAGACACATAATCAGCCAGAATTAAATAAAAAAAGAAAAAGCAAACATTCAAAAAGGAAAGGGAAACAACAGCAGCAGCAATGTCAACCCCATATGACCAAACAACTTTGTATATTTCCAACAGCAACTTTTGAGACCACCACATTCCCAGACATTATCAACAGTAACTCTATAACACAAAATCAGTCTGGACATTATTTTTATCTACATATTATGTTTGATATTAGCTCCAGACACTACCAACAACAAAATTTATGTTAAATAAAGCTCCGGATGCCAATAAGAGAAAGCTTATGCAAAAATAACTTTACATAAACACTAAAATCATGTCTATAGAAGCTTCTGAAGACAATATAAACTGTCTCTATCAATACAATACTAAACTAAATATAAGCACCAAATCATTGAGACATGTTATTAAAGAGGATATTTATCCAAAGTGCAACCCATAGATATAACTGTACTTCAATACAAATGGCAACAAATAGACTGCAATAATAACTCATTTTAAACAGTAACCCATACCTATCAAAAATAAGAAACAACTAAATATTTGCATAATAAGCATAAAAAGAAAACAGTAAAGACTATCAATAAAAGTATCATAAACAGTGATAAAATCTTACCTGTTGTTCCATTTATCAGTTTCCCCAACCTTATGGGTCATTAGTATGTTTAGAACAAACAAACTGGATTTCCATTGTGAATAGAAGCAAATAAGAGCAGTTTTTGTTTTATTTTCTTAGCTTCTTCTTATGCTCATGAGTTTTCCAAGTTTCATTTTCAGCTAATCTCGTCAACTTAGCATTGGCCCAATCCATTTCTTCTATTTTGTCCAAACGTTTGTTAGATTTAACAAAAATAAGAGCACTGTCCAGATCTTCAAATAATTTAGATGTATCCTGGTAAAATATTTTCAGCCTTGCAGGAAACATCAGGTGATATTTTATTTGATTTTTTTTTAAGTTCTCTTATCAAAGGTAGGAAAACTTTTCTTTTTGCACTTACCACAGGAGAATAGTAATTATCAAAATTAACTAAATTATCTTTTAATTTAATTGGACATTTTGCCCATGCTGCCTTTAAGACAATTTCCGTATTATGTGAGGAAAGGAATTTTACAATCACAGATCTTGCATAATTACTTTTTTTTTTTTTGATGAAACCAAAGATCTGTGTGCTCTCTCAATACTATATGAAAGAGCCTCAGGTAATTCTAGTATTTCAGGTATCCATGTAGACAAGAACTTTTCCATACTATCTCCTTTTATTTTTTCTGGCAAGCCAAAGATTCTAATATTATTACAACGTGACCTGTTTTCTAGATCATCTATTTTAGAGAAAATGTGAGTATTTTGCTTTAAAAGGAATTCAATATTATGCTCACCTTCCTGGAGCCTAGAATCCATATAATTTATGGCTGTTACCTGAAACTTGTTCTTTCTGCTGTTTTAAATCTTCATGTATAATGTTCATTTGGTTAGTACAGATTTCTAGTTTCTAGTTTAGTACTTGGCTAACTGCTCTTGTGAGCTATTTTAAGCCTAGCCAGTTATCTTTTGTGAGACTCAAACCCTGCACCTTGTGTTTGCAAGGCAAACACCTTAGCAATTAAGCCACCCTCCCAACCCCTCCCAGCTCTCCTTAAAATTATACTATCCAATTTCTGCTCCATTTTATCTATTTTACTAGTTAGTTTTTGAATGTTACATAAAAAAGATTGTAATTCCTTTTTGAAAGTTGTATCCTGGTGAGAAGATTTGTTGAAGCTCATGTTGTCAACTGGAGCAGTTCAGAAGATCTCTGATGTTTTTTGACAGGAAAAAATAAAATAATCAAAAAGATTTCTATACTATCCTTGTATAAAGTATAAAGTATCCTTTTATAAAAAAATGCAGATTTCTGATAGATATATATTTAAAAATCCTGTCAGAGAAAATTGGAATAGACAGAGCTGAAGAGAAGTGCTGTTACTCTGAATGCATCTTGGCCATGCCCCATTAAGAGTTTTCTGACTGCACTCTTGTGGCAGAATTGTTCTGTAGCAAACCTATCTAAGTTGGGGGCTGTTGGCTGAATGCTTATTGTGTGTTTTCCTGACTGGTCTGTAGACCTTGCTTTGTAAAACTTGTTTTTCTGGTTCTACGTAAGTCCAATGTTTGCATGGATTTGTGCAGATTTTCTTAGAGCTGCTCTTGGCTTGGCCACCTGCTATTGTAAGAACAAAAATAAGTATTATCTTGCACTTCTACTGATTATTTTTAATGTATTTCATAAGAATCATGTATTAGTTGTTACATTTCTCACACCTTAGTAGAGTTTCAAAGCTAAGCAAACAATGTTTCCACTGCTGCTGTAATACTTAATTACATTGTGCCTGCTAGTTTTACAGGAGAGCTGTACCTAGATTTTGTGGTTTCCCTGCACTTTATTTATTATTTTATTTATTTGGCATTTGTTGACTAGGATAGTCCAAATGAGCTGTTGCTCCTTTTCAGCGGTGGCCCAGGGAGAAAAGCTCCACAATTAAACAATTATACACAAAACATACAACATATAGACTAGAACATCCGGAGTTTCCAGTAGAAATGCATTAGTTAGTTCAAAATGAGTTCAGGTAGACAATTAATACCAGTTAGACAACAATATTTGCAAGATAGTTTCTTTATACTCAGCAGAATAGTTGTTAGCAGCATTCATTGCTGTGTATAGAGTACAATGAAAGCATATTGTCAAATAGTACTGTTTAAAGTGTTATATATATGGTATGAGGAGTGTCAGATGGTTTAGATTTAGTAGTCAGGAGAGAAGAGGTAAGATTGTTGAGTAAGAAAGGGGGATGAGTTAGAAGAGAGGTTATTATGTAGTAGGGTTTGAGCTGGTAGTTAGGGTTGGTGAGCAGTGAGGTTAGAAAGTTCAAGTAGGGTGTTTACAGTGGCAAGTTCAAGTGCTAGATAAGTAGTTTTTGAGAGCAGTTTCTAATTATTTTGCATGGTTTATACTTCTAATAAACAGGGGAATTTTGTTTCAAGAGAAGGAGGGGGGTAATTATATAAATTTTGTCCAGTTGTACTTTTTGGCTTGTAGATTAGTAATAGATTTTGGTCAGTGCGTCTATGAGTCCTAAGTAAGGTGTAGAGGGAGACAAGGGACAAAATACCAGGACAGAATGATGGCTTATAAAGGATGGAATGTATGATCTGCAGTTGAGAGAGAAGTAGTTGGTGAGGAGATTCTAACCAATTTAAGGTGTTGAGAGAAAGACAGTGATGTAATTTAAAGGTTTGGTTAGCAGAAAATGTAGCAACTTTATTATAGGTGGTTTCTAGTTTTGTTAAGATGGAGGTCTGTTTGTTTGTGAGGATTTATGAGCTTTAGAAGAGAGTAGGGAGAAGGTAGGCATGAGTAAGATATATCTTAGATTCATTTGTAAGGAATATTTTGGTTTCTGTAGAGTAGTCCAGGTTTTGGATGGGTTTTCTTGATTCAATTGAGCACATGAAGGTCAAATTTGAGTTGGTCATCTATGATGGCCCCCAGTAGTTTTGTATGTAATTCAACTGTAATAGTAGTTTTGTTGAGGGATGAGGTAGTAAAAGAGGGTTTAAGGTGGTTGAGTGATGTATGTAGAAATAGCAAGGGTTTAGTCTTTTTTGGATTAAAGATTAGCTGGGTATTGAATAGCCAGTTTTCAATTGATTTGAAGGACTTTTGGGTAAGGGTATTAAGATCTGAGAGGTTATCAGCAATGGTGATGACTGTGGAATAGTCAGCATATTGCATGAGAGATGATTGTGGACATGATGTATTTAGGAGACTGGTAAACATATTGAACAATAATGGACCAAGTATTGATTCTTGAAGGACTCCCATCTTGATAGGGAGAACAGGGAATAAAGTAGAAAGCCATTTCACAGATTGCTGTCTGTCTGTAAGGTAACTGGCAAACCATGATATTGTTGAACTTGAAAGATTTAAGTTAGAGAGTTTGGAAGGAGTAGTGGGTAGGAGGCAGTGTCAGATGCTTTTAAAGGAACTAGAAATAGAGAGGAAACCAGTTTGTTGTCGTCTTTGACTAGTGAAATAGTATTGGTGAAAGAGATGAGGGATGTTGAGGTGATATGGTTGGTGTGAAAGCCATGTTGTGTAGAGGTTAGTGGGTGTTCTTGTATTAGGTAGTCCTGGATTTCTTTATGCACACATTTCTCCAGTATTTTGAAGGAGGGGGCAACATTGCTATTATTCTGAAGCTGGAAATTTCTGTAAAGTTACCTCCTTTGTTTACTGGTAGAGTAAAACATTATTCCAGATAGATTGTACTTTGGATTCAGTTATACAGCAGTTGATAAAAAGATTGATATAAAGGGCTAGAGAGTTTGCAGAAGACTTAAGGAAGATTGGAAGTAGGTTGTCAGCTGAAGAGGACCAAGGTTTCAGTTTGAGCAGTAGGTGCTTTATATAGCTAGTTGGAACTGGTTTAAGCAAGAAAGTGTTATTAGGTTTACAGAATGTAGGGATGTCTGGAGGTTTGACAGAGTTGGATGTTTGCATCAGTTTGCAGATGGTGTCTATGAAGTAGTGTTAAATATGGATGCTGTTTCTTAGGGAGCAAAGTTTGGACAGGGGATAGGAGTTGTGTGATCACCTGAGTGTAGTATTTGGGTCTATATCAGTTCACTGAAATAGCTGAAGTTCGAACACCATATGTTCCAACTTCTAACCATGAAGTAGAATTTATTTTTTTTTATTTTATTTTACATTTGTTAACCGGGCTAGTCTGGCTGGATACATGTCCATTTTCAGCAGAGGCCCGAGGAGAAAAGCTCCACTATAATACTATACTTTTACAGTTTAAAAAGATACAATTAGTAAAAATAGTAAAAATAACAATAACAATCAATCAAACAGTAAACACAAGCAAAGTACTGACAAAAGAAAAGTAAAGTCAAATAGAATGTACAGTATTGCCAGGCTTGTGTGGCTTGATACATGTATATTTTCTACAGAGGGTTGAGGAGGAAAGCTCAATTATCATACTAGAGACTATACAATTTAACAGAAACACTAGAACAGAAGAGAATCAAACTTTGGGTCAAAGCAAGATACAATTAAGTATACCGAGTTAGTTGAGAGAGCAGGTAGTGTATAAGTTATCAGTCAGGATTTGTGCAAGGGCATAGCCAGTGATTTTGTAAATGATTTCTAATCTGTTTTTTGAAAAGGTAACACGAGGCTAGGGAGGTCAGTCCAGTGGGAAATTTGTTCCAATGTGATCCGATAGTGTTTGCAAATAAGGAGTCTCCTGCTTTATTATGAGATTTTATGGTAGCTACTAGGAGCTTGTTGGCTGAACGAAGTGAAGTGAGATTTGTATAAGGTGTGATAAGATTGTTCAGTATGGGTGTGTTGGAGGGGTAATGTAGAATTTTAAAAGTGAGGACTAATTGCTGCAGGAGTATAAGATTTGGAAGTTCCAGCCAGTTGAGTTTCTTTAAGTTAAGACAGTGATGAGTACGGAATGGAGAGCCAGTTGCAAATCTGGCAATGCTATGGTAGGCTAAATTAAGTTTCTGAAGGTTAGCTTTAGAAATGTTAATAAAGGAGGAAGAGGCATACAGTAGTGTGGAGATGAGGTGAGTTTGGGCAAGTGATACTCGGGATGTGGCGGTAAGAAAGGGCTTAAGTCTGTAAAGGGCTCCTATCTTTTTATTTACTGTCTTGATAGTTAAATCAATATGATAGTCAAAGTTAAGCTGATTGTCTATGGTGACACCTAGCAGTTTTGTGGAATAGTCAGGTTTGATGATTGTGCCATTGCAGGACACAATGGAAAAAGTGATTGGAATGGATTTATGGGTTGGGGTGAAGAGTAGAAGTTTGTTTTTTTTGGGATTTAGGAGGAGACAGATATGTTGAAACCATTTTTCTGCTGCTGTGAAAACCAATTGGGTAGAGGAGTGGAGTTCTGTAGGGGATGGAGCAGAGCAGATGAGAGTAGAATCATCAGCATATTGTATACAGGTGGATTTAGGGAGGGAAGTGGGTAGGTTATTTATAAATATAGAGAAAAGTAGGGGACCTAAGATGGACCCTTGTGGGACGCCTATAGTAACCGGGAGTTGAGAAGATAGATGGCTGTCCCAAAGGACTGCTTGTTTTCGATTTGTCAAGTATGAATCAAACCACTGTAGTGCTAGTGGGTCAAGTGACAGGGATTCTAAAGTGTGGAGGAGAAGTTGATGGTTGACCATATCAAATGCCTTTGATAGGTCTAAGAATAGTGCAGAGGAGAACAGGTTGTTGTTACGATTTTTGTTTATTGTGTCAGTGAAGGAGAGAAGGGCAGTAGATGTACTGTGGTAGGGCCTAAACCCATGTTGTGAGTCTACAAGTAAGTTGTTACTCAAGAGATGTTGTAAGAGTTGATGGTGTATGCAGCGTTCCATTATTTTGGATAGAGGAGATAGAAGGGCAATAGGCGAAAGTTTGAGAGTTCGTTAGAGTTACCTCCTTTGTGGAGGGAATGATATGGGAGATTTTCCAACAGGAGGGGATTTTGGATTCAGTTATTGTTCTGTTTATTAAGATGGAGATTGGGTAGGCAAGTTCGGTTGCAGCTAGTTGAAGATATTCAGCTGGTAGTTTGTCGGCGAAGGGTGCAAGGTTTGAGTTTAGATAGTAATTTGCGTATATAGGTTGTGGAGACAGTATGAAACTTTAGTATGGGGGTGCTGTTTAGGGTAGTGGTTTTTTGGAGGGATAGGGGGGGAGTCATGGTGTTAGCCAGAGAGGCGACTGTTTGAGAGAAGAAGTCATTGAAAGTGTTGGCTATTATGATGGGTTGGCTTTGAGCTAGGCTAGCTGGGGTAGGGGTTTTGGTATTCCCTGGATGGAGTAGTTTGTTTATACCTGACCAAAATTGTTTGGGGTTTTGGTTTTGTTGATATTTAAAGTGATAGTTCTTTTTATCCAGATAGATAAGTTTCTTAGTTGAGTTTCTCAGGTGCTTGAAGTTCTGGTGGTCAGCAGGGTTTTTTGTGGATCTCCATTTAGTCCATAATTTATTTCTAGCTCGCATATTTTGTTTAGTAGTTTTTGAGAGCCATGGGGCAGCCTTGGAGCTAAATCTAATTAAGCGGGGTGGGGCATGATGGTGTAGAATTTGTAGAAAGGTATTGTTGAAATGGGTTACTGCTTCATCTATTGGGAGGTATTTTAGAGTTGACCAGTTATATTCATTGAGTTCACTTTGAAAGGATGCTAGGTTAAAATCTGTTTTGTTGTGTATGGTATGGTAGGTAGCTTGCTTGGTAATGTTATATTTTTGTTTACAGATAAAGGTCAGGAGATGGTCACTGATATTGTCAGGTAGTATTCCTGTTTTATAGGAGGCCTGGTTGTTGTTAATTAGTATCCAATCTAGAATGGTTTGTTTGTGGGTTGATTTGTGTATTCTAGTAGGGGAGTTAATGGTTTGATGAAAGTTAAAGAGATTAACGTGAATGGAGGGTTTGGGAGATATGCAGGAGTTCCAGTCAATATTAAAGCCCCCTAGGATTATGGTTTCTTGTGGAAAGTTACTGGAGACCCAGCTTAGGATATTTTCTAGTGTGTTGATGTTGTTGCCTGGAGGGATGTAAGAACATATGATATAAATAGCCTTGGTTTTATTAACTTGGAGCTTGGTACAGAGTATTTCAGCATTAGTTAGGGAGGGGGGCAAGGAGTCTATTGAGGCTACCTGTAGGTGGGATTTGTATAGAAGGGCCACTCCCCCGCCCTTTTTATTAAGACGATCCTGTCTTAAGGTGCTATAGCCTGGGGGAGTAAATGTGTTGTATTTGGTACTAGGTTTGAGCCACGTTTCAGTGAGACAGAGAATGTCAAAGGCATAGAAATCAATTAAGGCATGAAGTTGTGTGATTTTGTTGTTGATGCTACGAATATTTAGGTGAGCAATACAGAGGGAGTCAGGGGAGAAAGGTGAAGTAGAACAGTTAGTAGTTAGATTTGAGTGGGTGTGGTTGATGAGAGTATTGGGGCCAGGGTTGGGGTGGATGTCACCATGTATTAGTAATAGTGTTTGTGGGACTTGAAATACTTTTAGGTTTTTGCAGGGTATTAGGTAGAATCGTTTAGAGGTTAGGAATCTGAAGTGGTGTATTTTGTGGTAGAGAGGGGGAAGGTAGGGAGAGGTTGATAGTATATTAATATGAGCTTGTTCAAGTAGAGGAGGTGTAGAAGTGGTGTGTTTGGCTAATACAGGAGGTTGGCTAAGTATGAGATATTCATAGGAGGTAAGAGTATGGTAATAGAGAAGGATGTTAAGGAGAAGAAATGAAAGGATAGTATTAAGGTTTAAAGTCATGTTACTAGTGGGATGTGTTAAGCAAGAGTAGGATTGTGTGGTATAAGTAGTAGAGTGAGGTGAGGTAGTAAGATAGGATTGTGGAGAGTGGGTGTGGTTGTAGGAGTAGAAGTATGGTATTGATAGGTGATGAGTACAGGAAATGTGATAGGAGGTTAGATAGTTGGGGGAGTGTCTAAGCTACTATAAAGGTAGGGCCTCTGGGGGTGGGTGGGAATTGGGGGTAGGGTGGGGAGCGGAGTGAGCGTAGCGAACGGAGCGGGGAAGAGCAAGTGAGATGATCAGTTGCAGAAAAACAATCAGGCAAGAGGAGAGAAGCAGGAGAAAAGGTAAGGGTGGTCTCTAGAGTAGAAAAGTTGTGGAGACTATATGGTAAGTGGGGGGTAGGAGATAGTAGAGGATAAGGTAGAGGAGTCAGGCGTGAGGGAAGTAGCAAAAGGCAGAGGTCAAAATATGGACTGAAAATGTCAGTGTTTGTTGTAGTAGAATAGTCAAAAAAATGGTTATAGGGTCAGTAGTGTGAAGGGTGCCACCTAGTGGCCTGGGCAGGAAGGATATCAGACAGAGCAAGCAGGGAGTTTGCCAAGACAAAATAAGCTCAGGGTAGAGAGAGAGGTTCCTCAAGGACAAAGGCCGAGGAGAGGAGGGAAGGAGAAGGGATCTAAAGTCAGACTTGGGGGGGGGCTGCTGATAAGCCTGGTAGGGGAGCAAATATACCCTGGACAGTAGTGTTAAGCAGTACAAGATTAGGACATACTTCCAAAACGGTCAACTCTGGGAAGCCAGTCTTATGTGGGAGAATGCAAAATCCTATTCAGGAATGGTGCTTAAATATGATGTCCACGAGGCTTCTTTGGCTAGGGAAGGACAGGAACCCAGGTGTACAGTCTGATAGTGTTATAGGTAGAGAGAGAGAAAAAGGGGATAAAAAAAAGTAAATTAGTCAATACAGTATGTACCACTTAGCTAGTATATATGCCTTAAAACAAAGAACAGGTCAGTACATAGACTTATACAAGACACATTGCATTAGGTGGTTTAGTTAGGCTGCTAATAAAACACACTAGGGATTTCAAAAACAACCTTGCAACAGTTATATGTTAAAGTAACAAGTAAGCAAGCGAGATCTACCACACTGTTTAAATGGGTTCAACTCTGCAATATGAGTTACAAGCAGTCAGCAGCTTAAAAGAAATGGCAGGACACAACATTCACAGCCATGCATCTATAACCAATTATTACAGGATCCCAAGGGGGGATACAAGGTAGAAATATAGCGTTGCTTCAATGTGTATAGGTCAAAATATAACATACTTTGTGTGCATCTGTGCACAGAGCTAAAAGGCATTAGTCAAGAGCATTATAAAGGAAGCAGTGTGGAAAACATTCCAGTAATAAACACTTGAACATAGAACAAAGTCTTGAACAGCTACAGTTTCCTATGAACGCCAGCCAGAAGTTGTGGGAGACCACGTGGAGGCTGGTCTTAGGCAAGGAATGCTGCAGCAAGGGGTAACGCTAACAACAGAGAGGTTAACCGCTGCTAGGTATAAGTAGTTAAATAGGCGCCTTAGGCGCTGCACTATCCAAATAATCAGGCCTGGCGAGAGCGGGAAGCCGAACGCTTCCGCTGAGGCTGTTTGTTCTAACAAAGCCTGCCAAGCGTAACCCCTGCTAGGTATAAGTAGTTACATGGGCGCCTTAGGCGCTGCACCATCCAAATAAACAGGCTTAGAGAGAGCGGTAAGCCAAACGCTTCCGCTGTGGCTGTTTGTTCTAGCAAAAGCAGCACTAAACACAGATTGACTTTAGCAAAGGTAACGTAAATATTCAGTTGTGGTGTCAGTAAAACATCAATGGCTCGTAAGCATTATTAAGACAGTAGTATGCGATGCTTAGAGTGAGCGGTGAAAGTATATGCTACAATTATGGGTAATTGCCTAATTGTAAAGATAGGACATAGGCATGGGTACCGCTGGTAGTAAGATAAATAAAATAGCAGATAAACTGTTGTAACGACCATGCGTGATGGCTGGATCAGGGCCAAACAGGAGTAGAAAAAGGGTTGATAACCCGTTTCCGCAAGTTCCTAGTGAACAAGGCTTTCCACGTGGTTCCCAAACAACATCGTAAAGTACAGTTCACAGTTCCAGGTATACAGAGCTACTCCGACATAACAGTAGTGGATACAAGTGAAAAAAACAAAGGAATAAATGAAACAAAACACATAAACAGTGCATCTAAGCAAGTACTCACATGCGGGATATCTACTCCCAGCCCGAGGAGACACAGCAGCCCACAGAGGGATAGACTATAGGGAGGAGTCGGCTAGGGGATGGGTGTATTAGTAGGATAGAAACGGAAATGAGGCTGGGGGGGGAGACAGGTAGGGATAGTAGGAAGTAGGAGTACAGGGCAGAAAAAACAACAGCAAGTAGGTGGAAATCTGGAAACTATATGTGAGGATGGCAGGGATGGAAGGAAATGTGGTAGAGTAAGAGCTATAGGGAGACAAGAAATCGAGAGTAGAATACTGAGGGGGAGATGATGGTCATAAGGAGGTGAGCATAGTAAGGGGTAGGGAAGGTAGGGAAGGCAAGTAAAAGAGTAAATCACAGTAGTATACAAGGGAAGGAACAGGCAGGTCAAAAGAAAAGTCACAGAGTAAATACAGGTAAGACAGGGAGAGGGGGATCGGGGGTGGTAATGGAGAATAGGAATAAGCAGGAAGAGCAAGTGAGATGATCAGTTGCAGAAAAACAATCAGGCAAGAGGAGAGAAGCAGGAGAAAAGGTAAGGGTGGTCTCTAGAGTAGAAAAGTTGTGGAGACTATATGGTAAGTGGGGGGTAGGAGATAGTAGAGGATAAGGTAGAGGAGTCAGGCGTGAGGGAAGTAGCAAAAGGCAGAGGTCAAAATATGGACTGGAAATGTCAGTGTTTGTTGTAGTAGAATAGTCAAAAAAAATGGTTATAGGGTCAGTAGTGTGAAGGGTGCCACCTAGTGGTCTGGGCAGGAAGGATATCAGACAGAGCAAGCAGGGAGTTTGCCAAGACAAAATAAGCTCAGGGTAGAGAGAGAGGTTCCTCAAGGACAAAGGCCGAGGAGAGGAGGGAAGGAGAAGGGATCTAAAGTCAGACTTGGAGGGGGGGGGGCTGCTGATAAGCCTGGTAGGGGAGCAAATATACCCTGGACAGTAGTGTTAAGCAGTACAAGATTAGGACATACTTCCAAAACAGTCAACTCTGGGAAGCCAGTCTTATGTGGGAGAATGCAAAATCCTATTCAGGAATGGTGCTTAAATATGATGTCCATGGGGCTTCTTTGGCTAGGGAAGGACAGGAACCCAGGTGTACAGTTTCCAAAACGGTCAACTCTGGGAAGCCAGTCTTATGTGGGAGAATGCAAAATCCTATTCAGGAATGGTGCTTAAATATGATGTCCACGGGGCTTCTTTGGCTAGGGAAGGACAGGAACCCAGGTGTACAGTTTCCAAAACGGTCAACTCTGGGAAGCCAGTCTTATGTGGGAGAATGCAAAATCCTATTCAGGAATGGTGCTTAAATATGATGTCCACGGGGCTTCTTTGGCCAGGGAAGGACAGGAACCCAGGTGTACAGTTTCCAAAACGGTCAACTCTGGGAAGCCAGTCTTATGTGGGAGAATGCAAAATCCTATTCAGGAATGGTGCTTAAATATGATGTCCACGGGGCTTCTTTGGCTAGGGAAGGACAGGAACCCAGGTGTACAGTTTCCAAAACGGTCAACTCTGGGAAGCCAGTCTTATGTGGGAGAATGCAAAATCCTATTCAGGAATGGTGCTTAAATATGATGTCCACGGGGTTTCTTTGGCTAGGGAAGGACAGGAACCCAGGTGTACAGTTTCCAAACGGTCAACTCTGGGAAGCCAGTCTTATGTGGGAGAATGCAAAATCCTATTCAGGAATGGTGCTTAAATATGATGTCCACGGGGCTTCTTTGGCTAGGGAAGGACAGGAACCCAGGTGTACAGTTTCCAAAACGGTCAACTCTGGGAAGCCAGTCTTATGTGGGAGAATGCAAAATCCTATTCAGGAATGGTGCTTAAATATGATGTCCACGGGGCTTCTTTGGCTAGGGAAGGACAGGAACCCAGGTGTACAGTCTGAAGATATGGAATGGGCATCTGCATCTCCGAAGAGAGTTACTGATAAATCTTCTTGGACTTACCCATCTCTAAGGAAGTATTAGGTGAAGTGGGTATAGTAACAACAAATTTCCAAAAAATCTCAGGACTCTCCTATAATGTCCAAGTGTCTAGTCTAAACAAGTCCCATTAATTATTTGAGCAACCATCTCCTACATTGTTGACTGCTTCTCCAGATGGCTTGCACAGACTCTACAGAACAGCTTAAGCAGCAGAATATTGCCATTATCTATGTACAAAAACATCGAAGTCTTAGAACAGTGATTTTTTTTTCCCAGGGAAAAAAATCGCTGTTCCAAGAAACACACACACAACACAAGCACACCAACAATCCACACACAGACACTTAAAATCCTACATCTAACCCTACATGAAACTGCACATACACTACTATCTATCCATTTACCTTAACCCAAACCCTAACTGTAAGGTCCGTCACTATCGCACACTCACGTGACCAGCACCCTTACCCTAACTCACCTATCCCGCCCTAACCCTAAGTCTGTCACTATCGCACACCCAGTTCACCTGCGCCCTAACACTAACTCACCTAATCCATGCCCTAACCTTAACGTCCACACAATCACACACTTACCTGAACCTGACCCGTAACTTCCCACCACAGTCCTGATAATCGCAAAGCCACAGAAACGGCCCACTGAATTCTTTCCCTGGGAAAGAATTTGGTGTTCTGCGGCTTCGTAATAATCAGTGTTCAAACTTCACAGTTTGAACATCTGGTGTTCAATCGTCAGCCATTTCTACTGACTGATATAGACCCATAGTATTTGATTTATGGAGTTCCATCATTTTTTGGGGTTGGTTGTGTGCAAGGTCTGAGGTATGTTGTAAAAGTTTTTTTTGTCTTTATTGATGTGTTTTTGGTAAGGCTGCGTAATTCTTTATAAGTTTGAAGGTGGGGAGGGGAGTTTGTTTTGGGCAAGGTTTTCCATGCATTGTCTCTTTTATGCATTAGAGAGCATGTAGTCTATGATAACCATGGGGAATTGAACAATTTAACTCTAATAGTACTTAGAGGGGCAAGGGAGTTATCTATGTTTAGGAATATGGAGTTGAATTTTTGCACTGCCTCATCAAGAGGTAGATGAGTTAAGAAGGACCAGTTAATTGTGGAGAGATGCTTATTTAAGGCATCATGATAACAATTGGAATGTTTTCAGCATTCTATATATTTATATGGTCAGGTGTGGTGAGGGGAGAATAAGTACTTTAATTGGCAAGTGGTCACTTAGTGAGTTAGGTAGTGATTCACAGTAGTGATATTTGTTTCGAATGGAAACTAGTATCAGTCAATAAGTGAAGTGGAGCTGGTTGATTTACTAGTATGGATAGGAGTAGAGATTAGTTGAAAGAAGCCATGCAAGTTAATACATGAGCTAGGATACTTGAGCTCTAAAACCAGACTTTTTACATTAAGAAGGTTTTCTGACTGCACTCTTGTAGCAGAGGTGTGCTGTAGCAAACCTATCTGAGTTGACAGTTGCTGGTTGAAAGCTTATTGTATGTTTTCCTGATTGGTCTGTAGGCCTTGCTGTTGTAAAACTTGTTCTTCTGAACTTATATAAGCCCAGTGTTTGTTCTAGGCTGCTCTCCACCAAACAGCAGTTAGCAACACCCTGTATAGATGCAAACACTATTGATTAACAATTTCCCTTAGAATAACTATCTCTGCAACCTTATCTGGTCCTCCTGCTGCTCTAAGAGCATCTGAGTTTGCACAGAGCAGCATCACCTTGTTGGATAGCTACAGTGCATACTGAGTATAGCACCCATTCTTCGTCCGTGTTCTAACATCCCAGTCCAATTAAATGTCCCCACTCTTCTTCCTGGTAAAACCTATAGTAAAAAAACGAACCCATGGATAGTCACTTCCTCCTTGCTATCTCTGTGGCCAGCCTGGAGAACATGGGCATCCTGAGACAATGTAGCAATTGTTTCACATGTACTGACAACCACTTAATCTTGAAACAAGCAAACACAGTATGAGAGATGTGGTTACACTGTGAAAATTGAGACACAACTCTTGTGTACTGACAAATCAAATGACAAATAGGTTGTTATTACATGTACATAATTTATTTCACTAAATAAGGTCGCAACACATAAATCAACATAGGTAGAGGTACACATAAGTAATTTGCCAGAACCTCAGAGGCCTTCAATACACTTCCCTCAGAAACCACATGCAAACACAACAAAGCCAACATCAATGACTACACATAAAAATCCACATCACAGTGTCTCCATAAGCATGGCCCTAAGGCAAAACACCACATATTCAAACATCTTGGTCATAGGAGATTCCATCATGAGAGAAATGGAAACCTCAAAGAAACAAATTGCAGCCAAGGACAGGACCTCAAACGGAAACATTTATCTTTATTGGATACAACCACAATAAACTTTAAGCACCATCATCCCCCATAAAATTACATGGGACTTCTTCAGAACAAAATCCATCTGCATAGATCAGGTTTAAATATTATTCAAACACATACCCAACCAATCAAAGTTAAAAAACAAAACAATTAAAAAACATTAACCCTCAATGTGCCTGAGCTTTAGTAAACAATATATACTATTATATTCATTCATGCCAGGGTACGCAATGCATTTAACTTTAATTGCCATCTTAGTTCACACAATTCTAAGTGTTCTGGTAATACCCTCCCTTGACTTCTAAAACTATCTGCTGCAGAGCAAAAAAAAAAATACATGTTTATTGTGTTCTAGTATATGTTTAATGCATTTGTACTTGTACCATTTTTATATCATTTAGATGTTCATACATGGGCAGCTGGATATGTTGAACATAAACCTCTACGTTACTAAATAGATTACCAAATTGCTCACATATATGACTCATGTCGTTTGAGTAGGGGAATCCACATCCAGCAAGAAAACAGTCATCAGTGGAGTAACACAAGGCTCAGTGCTGGGCTCCCTTCTGTCTGAAATATACTTCTCAGATATCAAGGCAAATGTAGATGGCCTTTGGCTGATCAAGTTTGCTGATCACGGCAAGTTAGGGACAATCACTGACTCCCCAAATGATGTTGATATCCTATAGAAATGTCTGATGCACACTAATGATTGGTGTCATAACGATGTTCAAAAACTAAATGCAAGGAAGAGCATAATGACACCATTTGGGAAATCAAATACCCCTGCAAAGTACAAAACTGATAGCACCCCCTTAAGAGTGGATCCAGTTGTGGGAGATCCAGGTACTTAGATAGAGCAATGTGAACTTTAACTGCCATGTGTCCACAGTGGCATGGAAATCCTTCTATGTGGTTTACCTTATAAGTAAGGCCATGGCATCCAGATCTAAGGATGCCATAGTACCATTGTACTTGGTCCTTATCAGACCAATAATCTAGCACAATGCACCTTTGGCATGTACACTGCTAGTCACCTACAACAATTAGAGCATCCTCAGGGGAGTTTCACCAAATGAAATACAAGGTTTAATCAACATATCATATGTGGACTAATTAAAAGCCCTATCGCTGTATTCAGTTTAATAACAATTACTGAGGAGTGATCTGTCCCTGACCTACAAGGTAGTCTCTAACCAAGCCCAGATAAACTAACTGCACAAGGGTTACCCTCTCCAAACATCTAAACATATCACTGACATGAATAGATCATGCTGGAGAGACAGCTATGTGTCCTGGAGACTGCCCCTCTTCTGAAAAAGGCTTCCTGTTCACATGAACCAGAGTCCTTCCTTTATCATCTTCAGGAACAATCTGGACCAATGGATGGGAAATTGCAAATTTATTCCTGGGGTGATAGCCATCTCCCTTATGGACATAGGCAGTCTGTAAAAATAGTCAAAACCCCACTTGCTGACCCTTGTTATTTTTCCTTTAGGGATAGAAAATTTGATAAAACTGGCTAGGCGTGTAAGGGGTCTTGAGCTGTTAGTCTAATAATCTCCTATAAACCTATGAACCCCTACCATCAAGTCTATGTGCATGGTCTGGCTCCATCCTTTATTTTTTCCCCAAATCTACTTCTCAACAATGTGTCTTTGAAGAAGGCCCACTTCTCATATCAGAGGCTTTCTAAATGTATAGCAGTGCTAACCCTACAATTTTGTTCTTCTCTAGATCTAACCAGTTCACAAAGTTAGTAACTTCCACCTGTGATCTATTGATTTTTTTTCATAAACACAGGCAGAACATGCAAATTCCACAAAGACAGTGACTAGAAGTCAGCAGTAAGCCCCACTGCCAGATATTGTGAGGCAAGTACCCTAACAGATGAGCCACTGTTCTTCCCTTCATCTTGGTTTTCATCTGTAAAACCTGTTTTTTCAACTGCAGTAGTTTTGTTTTCCTTACATAGCTCACAGGTGCTGTTTTGAAACTGTGGCTACTGTCTCTGTTTAGAGCCCAAACCTCTTCATAGGCTCATAGGTTCAAATGTCAAACTTACAACTTACTTGCTTTCAAGAAGCTTGACTGCTATAAGCTCATGCTGACATTTTTACCTCTCATATACATATCAAAACTACTTTTGAAGTAAGTAAATAAATGAGTTAATCGTATAGTAAAGGCACGTTTATTCCATAATGTTTTAAGGTGTTGTGCACTGTTTCCACCATGCATTTATTTTGTTAGCGGACAGGAGTTCTGCTGTGGTGACCACTAACCGGGAAAAAGCTGAAAGACATTTTTTTTACTATGTTCCTTAGCCTGGTATTAGGTCTCTCATTAATAAGTTCCAAGTAGTAGCTGCATATAAAATTGAAGATCGGTTTGCTGAAGGACTATTCTTTCAATCTCTGCAAGCTTCTTCAGAGGCTATATAACCTTAGAGAGTGTTATATTAAGTATAGAGGTTAAAGGTAAAAGCCTCCTGCATGGAGGTAAACGGATTTGTCCCCACTTCCTCATGACCACTTTTAATCAGTAAAATTTGACAGAATTGCCTGTCAATGAAATAGTCTTCAGTAAATGTGCCATATGCATTCCACATGAAAGTGAAACAGATCAGACATTATTTGATAGACCAGGTAGAGGTAACCCATTGGTACGAATTAGATGGCCTACAGAATATTAATTTTTTTGCAATGGTAGATCCACATTGATAAATGTTTCCACTACTGTCTTCCCCTGTTCTGTGTCTTTAATGATGATGTTAGTTTTTATGATTTGACCATTTATTTCATAATAATAATGAAGTTTTTTTTCCAGTCTTAATACTACCTTTACTAACATTAAAGGTCAAGTCATTATGTTATCTTATGGTTGGTCCCTTTCCACCTAATTTCTCCTCCAAATAAGTAAATTAGAAAGTAACTAAATAAATGGGAAATAATCCCCTGTTCGAAATTCTTTCTAACTCTGTCTTCCTCAATGTCCATCCCTAAAATCTTTTTCAGCCTTTTAGCTTGTATGAAACTGATAGATTCTTTTTAGAATGCATGCCTCCTTGTCTATAAATCTATCCAACTGCCTTTTGCTATTTCATATTATAAACTCTTCCCAGTCCTACCACTACGTTCCTTCCTGTGAAATAACCCACCTTTCACTAGGTCAGACAGAACAGTATCATCCCCCATGTCACATTCATGTCCAGTCCCACTCTAGTTACTGCTGCACCTGCATTTTTGTATTGTTCTATTTCTCATTTCTGTTGCACCTCTCTCTCTCTCTCTCTCTCTCTCTCTGTATATATATATATGGGTCTAGGACACATGCTCGACTAGCATATATCAGAATCACAAAACATCGAACACACATATACAAAAGCGCTTAACATCGAAAAGCGCTTCCGTGTATGTGTAGTTAAAAAAAAAAATCTACATTTCTGCAGGGAAGTATTGCCACCCTGCACTCCCCATTTGGGGGGCTGTGACCCCCACACCCCCCTACTTTATTATTCTCACTCCGAGATTGCACTACAGTGGGGAAAAGGGAATTTTCCCTTACCTGCACTGTAGTCCGATCTATGAAACAGGCACACATACATGGAAGCGCTTGTTGATGTTAAGCGCTTTCGTGTATGTGTGTTCGATGTTTTGTGATTCGGACATATGCTAGTCGAGTATGTCTCTGGATCCCATATATAAATATATATATATATATATATATATATATATATATATATGTATATAAAACTTTTTATTAATGCTCAGTAGATTTTTGGGATTTCTCTCTGAGTAAAACCATAAACACATCTTTACCTCTCCTAGTTTGTGATTACATTCTAACTTCTGGAAATACAAATGGCATTATTTTTAGTTCACCATTACTTTCAGTTTAATTTCTTTTTTTTAAAACAATTTTATTGATTTTGACTATAATGAAAACAATCACATAGACATATATAAGATAATTTACATTATAGAGTTACAAATTGATAACATGTATTTATAGCATTTAAATATGAATATATGAATAACAAAGCAAACAAACTAAAGTATGTACATAGACATCCAGTGTTTATACATTGACATACACTATAACCTTCTTTTTGCAACTTGTTCTCATGAATGACAAGGAAAGTCAATTACCTTTATGCAAAATGATCATTTTTTTTCCAACATATTTTGTAAGTTAACCCATAAATGATGTTCATATGTCTTTCTAGATGTTCTAGACGTTATGGTTCTTATCTGTAAATGACTAACTTCTTTTAATAAATTAGTAAACTCAGAGAATGTAGGAGGATATTTTGAAATCCAGTTTTTTGTTATGATATTTCTAGCCACTGCCAATATAGTCCATAGTAATGAGTATTTGGTTTTCCTAACACACTGTGGAACAGGTGTATTAAATATGATTAATGATTTATTCAATAGGAAGTTGTCTGAAAAAAGTGCTTGTAAAAAATCATTTACTTTATTCCAAAAGATATTTAAGGTTGGACAGTCAAAAAACATATGTGCCCAGTTAATATCTACATTAGACTTGCATCTATTACAGATGTTCTGTTTTTTATTAATTTTGTCCATTATTTGTGGTGTATAAAAGGATATATTCATGAATCTCCATGTGTAAATCTTCCATTTCAGAGAAAATGATGTTTTCCCAGCTGATTGCAGCATATTAACCTTATCTTGCTCACTTAGGGATTAAACTATAATAACTCCAGTGGTTATGTGTGCAAGAAATGTTTCTTCTCTTAAAAGTCTATAAATAAAGGAGAGACTACCTGAATATGCATGCTGGTGTAATAATGTTGATTGAAGAAACTGTAATAATATCTTGGTGTCATATTTACTAGTTGGTGAGGCTAGTTTCAGCTTATTATCAAGATATAGTATAAGTGTTTGTATATCTAACCATGAGGAATTATTAAGTGTATATTCCTCTATAATATGATCCATTGAACTAGTCTTGTATTCATAAGTTAGCTGGAACCAGTATTTGAGTTTATTGTTTTTCAGTTGAGAAATGTTGTTAATATCTGAGGTAACAAACGTCTCTTGTGTATATGCTATAGGAAATAAAAAATGTAGTCTTTATATTTAACATGTTTATATATAAAATTTCTAAATTTAATTATAATATTATGTATGTAACTGGCAGTATGATTAGGATTAGTATGTGTGATAAAATATTCTTTTAAGATCCATATAAAAGGTGAGTTTATGAATTCTAGTTGATATGTTGTTGGTCTCGTTATAAGTTCCATGGTTGATACTTCCCTTAAAGATTTCCATTTAGCTAAATAGGTTATATCTAAGAGCTGAGAAATTGATCTGATTATAGTGGAAATTGAATAGAGATTTAGAGCTGGGAAAGCTATTCCACCATTCTTCCAGCTGTTAGTATGTTGATTAATAGTAATTCTAGTTTTTTTTTGTGACCAAAAGAATCTTAGTATTAAAGTGTTTAGTTTATTTATAAACCTTTTTGAGGGTAGTAACTGAATGGATTGTATTATGTATAAGATTTTAGGTAGAATTCTCATTTTCATAATGGTTAGTCTTTCTTCAGTAGTAAATATTATTGTATTCCATTTTGAAAATAATTATTGGATATTTTGTAAACATTTGTTATAGTTTAATTGAATTATTGATTTAATGTCTTTGGCAAGAATGATTCCAAGATATGTGATTTGACCTGTGTTAGCAATGTGATATGTATTATTTCCTATCGACCTTTTTTATTTATTTTTTATTATTAGGCTATATAGGTAGAATTTTTGTTTTATTGCCATTGAATGATAGACCGGACATCATTTGAAATGTTTTAATTGGTTCATATAATGACATGAATGAGGAGCCATTTCCCTTTGTGGTAATAAGAACATTATCTGCAAACAGCTGGGTTTTGGCTATATTGTCTTTATCCATTTCCAAACCCTCTATTTCTTTATTGTTTCTTATTTCATTTGCCCAGGGTTCCATGATCAAAGTAAATAGTAGAGGAGAGAGAGGATATCCTTGTTTGGTGCCTTTTGTAATAGATATTTTATTGGAACTATATGACCCTATTTTGATATGTGCATAGGTTTCTTCATATAAATGTTTTAGAAGATTAATAAAATTATGTGAAAAATGTAAGCATTCCAAAAGAGTAAATAGATAGATCCAGTTAATAGAATCAAAGGCCGCATTAATATCAAGACTAATTAATGATAAGTTCCTTTTCTTCCTTTGTGAGAAGTCTATAATAGCTAGGGTTCATTTTATATTATCAAAAGTACTTCTGTTAGTTATAAATCCTGTCTTGTGTTCGTCTATTAAGTGGGGTAAGTATTTTTTCAATCTTTCTGAGAATATATTCATAAACATCTTATAATCGATATTCAGTAAAGATATTGGTCTGTATGAGGAACAGAATTTTGGGTCTTTATTTGATTTTAAAATAGGGGATATAAATGTATATTTCAGGGTGGGGTTTAATATTATCATTTTGGGCTGAATTATATACTTTGTGTAGTAAGGAAATAGCCATTTTGGGCATTATCTTATATATTTCAGGAATAATTCCATTGTTACCTGGAGCTTTGTTTAGTTTAAACTTACTTACTTGACTTTGTATATCTGATAAAGTAATTTGTTTATCAATAACTTCAATTTGTTTGTTTAGTTTGTTATTTATATTCTTGTTAATATAATCTCATGTTATCTTGTGTTTGAATTTGTTGTATGGATTGAATAATTTCATCAAAGTGACATCTAAACTCTTCTAATATATCTTGTATGCTATGTACTTCTCTTTTCTTTTTTGCAGAATTTATTTCTTTAATATAATTATATTTATTTAATCTTTTGGTCTTATTCTTAAGGTTTGATAGATGTTTAGGATTTACGGAATAAGCAAGAAACCTATATTTTTCTAGTGTTATATTTGTTTTATGATGTAAGATAGATCTATATTCCTCATTTAGTTTGTATATCTTATTCCTTACATTCTTTGAAGACAGGTTGTCTTTATTATCGGTGTATAGTGAGTCCAGTTTACCCCATATTATTCTTATATCTTTATCCCATATTTTCATCTTATTATGAAACCATTTGTTTATTTGTCCATATAAATATGGTTTTAGGGCATCCCAAATAAATATATCATGTGTGTCTGATGCTGAGTTTATATTAATGAAGTTTTGTGTCTCTTCTGTTATGAATAATTGAAAATCCTTAAGTTGTGTGAGATATGATGGAATCCTTTTAATTTGGACACTAAGGGTATTATTAATATTAAGTTCAAATATGATAGTATTATGGACCGAGATTGGGCAGGATATAATTTGCTATTGGTCAGGTTATTCATTATCGGTGTGGAAAGAAATATTCTATCAATTCTAGAATATGCTTTGTATCTATTAGAATAGAACGTGCATTGTAATGAGCTATGATCCACAAAATGATATATGGCCAGGATTCACTAATCCTCAGTGTAAGACTAAATAAGTCTTACTCAGAAACTGCAGCCTAAGGGGATGACGTCAGCGTGCCATGCATATTCATGAGAGCGCGCTGACTCAACTCTAAGGCTAACACGGAGCATGCACGAGTGCAGGGGGCATGTCAGACTGCCGAGCAGTTCAAAAATCCATGCCCCTGCAAGTCCCTCAATCTGCAAATGTCAACTGAAATGAACGAGTCTGCTCAAATGTGTACATACCCAACACTACACTCCCCCACATTCTAAATCCCTGTACAATTCTAAAATGTAAAACGTTCCTTTTTTTTTATTATTCCCGATATAGCTGCCCGTATTTGCACGTGTTTGCATGGGTTTGCCAACTGCTTAGCTACAGGTAACAGTTTAGACATCGAAGAGGATAAT
This sequence comes from Protopterus annectens, assembly GCF_019279795.1. Taxonomy (NCBI): domain Eukaryota; kingdom Metazoa; phylum Chordata; order Ceratodontiformes; family Protopteridae; genus Protopterus; species Protopterus annectens. The sequence goes on along the minus strand of NC_056728.1, from coordinate 888,202,015 downwards.
AAGAAACTTATATGCAAATTAAGCCAAATAGCAATAGCGCAGTGGTAGAGCCTTCACACAAAGAGGAGGCATTCCCAGTTCGAGTCCCACCACTCTCCTTTCTATTTTCTGTAGGAAACCGGTATAGAAAAATAATTCCTGACATTTATCTTTTAAATTTTAGTAAAAAGCATTGAAATGGCCTATGTAGTAGTGAACAATATTGTATATATATATATATATATATATATATATATATATATATATATATATATATATATATATATATATATATATGAAGGTGAATTGGTTATGCATACTGATGAATGCATAAGTAACATATCTTAAGCAATGTGAAGCACTGCTAAGCAAAGTTTACCAGTATTAAGCACATTTAAGTATAAATGCTCATAGCTTAGCACTGCTTTAACTAGCGCAATGGCTTTGCGTGGAGCTGCGCATTGTGCCAACTACCGCAAACAAAACATGTTTGCGCATAGCTGCGCACCGCGCTAACTAGTGCAACGTTGGGCAACGTCGAGCAATGTACAGCAACGTAGAGCAATGTCGAGCAATGTAGAGCAACATAGAGCAACATTGGGCAAAGTTGAGCAAAGTCGGCTAAACACAGCCACACCCCCTAGCCGGTCTGGCCAGTAGTAAAATAAAAAGCAATGACAGGCCTCGTACCCGGGATACTGTGCACCATAATCACAGTACTGAGCCACTAAGTCATGACAGCTTTTGATATTCATGCACTGTCAACACACATATACATATTAATGAAAGTTTACCCAGTGCTAAGCAGGTGTGCTTTCAGCTGAGAATTCTCAAAACCGGCCAATCACAAATAAGTGTGGGAAATGAGGCATATTTAAGCTCCATACGCAGCAATACTTGCAATGACTGGTTGTAGCTCCCATCTACAGGCAGCATGGCTGGTGTTGGAGAGGGCTCTCACTTCTGAGTGCAACGGTGGGGCATTGAGGAGTCAAAAGTGATGGTTTGCATCCTCGTCTATAATCATGATGCCAGACTCCTGCACGGCCAGTTCCATGGCACTGAATACAAAGCGGAAGCCTGGAACCATCTCACACATGATCTCACCAGTGCCACAGACGTCCCTCGGACTGGTGAGCAGGTCAGACACCAGTACTCAGACCTGAAGAGACGCAAGGAGGACCGACTGACCCAGTGGATACAGGAGGCCCACAGGATGGAAAATGCCCCACTACTGAGTAGGTAGCCATGGAATGAATTATATAAGAATTGCTGTCATAGTCTATATTATGGATTGGTATGTCTCAATATCACTTCATTTACTTCACAGCTGCAGGTGTCCGTGCTGTGAATCAGCAAGCCTATGCAGATAGGATGCTAAGGCTGCACCACCAGGCAGGTTAGTAATTATTCTGCATGTACTCTTATATAAAATAAGTGAGAGAGCCTGAAAAAACGTGTTGTAGCCCAATAATAAAGGTATAATAAGTCTTGAATAACATCTCTGCATGTACTGTTATATAAAATAAGTGAGAGATCCTGAAAAAGAGTGTTGTAACCCATTAATAAAGGTATAATACATATTGAATGAGTCTTCTGCATGCACTGATATATCAAATAAATGAGAGAGCCCCTAGAAAAGTGTGTAATGTAATTAATAAAGGTGTAATTCCTGGAGTGTGTCCATGTCACTTTCTTCGAAATGTTGTTGTACTCTTGCATTATAGAAATAGTACTGTTGTATTAAGTGCTGTCAACCCACACTTGGGTGGGCCCATAGAAAGTGGATGAAGGGAGTGCCAGTAGCTGTTAAGCATATATACAGTCCACAACTTTTGGTTGGCTGGCATGTATAGGTAAATCTTACACATGAGTAGCTTGTTATTGTGTTCCACAGAAATGTCAGTGTGCTGCTAGAAATGTAGGAGGCTGTTAAAATATAACTGATAATGTCACCTGAACACATCCAGATATGTAGATATATAAATATAAATAAAATATATAAATATGTAGCAGTAACATCTGCATCCTGGACAGTTTGCATGTTAGATACAGGTCACATATATAAGGAACTAGCAAAACCCATTTCACAATTTAATGAACATTGCCTAATGTAAAAAGACATGTAGGGGATATATACCTGCAGTCAATAGGAATGTAGTGTAAACTATAAGTACATATAAGTTGTTAATGGAGGTACCTTTTTACACCCTACTCTATGTGCATAAACAATACAATTCCACACCTCAAAGGGTATATCGAATCTCAAAACATTTGTTGGGACATATGTCCTATTGGTTTATAAATATCTGCATTTACTTTGATGCATGTGCCCTGTTCAAATACCACAATCTAGGTGGCCTGTTGCCACCAATCAATCCTGCATGTGGTTGGAATGTCCACTGTTGTTCTATATATGCATGTGTTATGCTTGCTGTTCAACTGTTGGAACTCTGGTGTGTAGGATTAATGGGAATATTACTGCATGCTGTTACAACTAATTTGGAATACTGTTGGCTGTTACCAACCCATATTGTCATTAAATCCTCCTAAACATAGAATGTATGGGAAGGCCGGTCCCAGCTGACCCACCTGTCCCACTTCAGCTGGCGATGGCACCTGGCACCAGTAGGTCCGGTGCCCAGCCTGGGACCTCCTCCTCCAATGGCCCTGTGCAACATTCCGGTGGAAGCACTGCAGGGGATGGTCTCATCACCCCCGCAAGCGTGGCCGGATGAGGGCCACCTATCACCCTCTGAACGGTCCGGGCTGTGGTGCATAGGGAGATCAAGCATTCAGTTGCTGATCCTCTACCCCAGCTTGAGGCACGTGTGGCGTGACTCACAGGTGAGCCTGCCCCTCCTACGCAACCCCCAGCACAGCCAACTTCTGGGCTGTGAAGGTGCAGTGGTGACTGCCCATGGGTGGGGATCTCAGTTCCACTGTTGCCATCTGTGGGCTCATGGGCTTGCGATTTCCAAACATCCTTCCCTGTCAATGTGTTCACCCACCATATGTGTCATATTCCGCCCCTGTATGCATCTTGTTTGTCTTGTCTGTTTACCTCCCCAACCTACCTCCCCAAATATACCTACTTCCCCTACCCCACATTCCTCTCACCTGAAAAAAAAAAAAGGGCAATCTGCTCCCAAAAAAAAAATGACGCCCCATACATAGCTGCCCATTTTGCACACATGTCCAATGGACACATAAACTGATATTTAATTGGCAGTACAACATACTTTGTTGTTTTCACCCCTCTCTCAGGGGTGGAAGGTTTCAAATTTCCCTCCAAATTACTAGCATATGCACAGCTGTTGCTGTTAAAGAAATGGGCAGCTATGGACCTTCCCTACACCTGTCCTGCACATCCTGAGCTGTTTTCCCTACTGTCTTTCCCTCTTTGTGCCCCTTTTTCACCACTTTCCTATCTCCCCATTTTCTTTTCTTTCTAAGAAATGAGTGCGGGAGTTAGCGAGAGTAAGCACTTTTAAACAGTAGTTAGTGGGTTTGCGCGAGTGTGTGCTTGTGTGCGCTTAGCTAAGTATTGTTAAGCTTCATGCAAACCCGCACAAACCCACTTACAACTGCTTAAAAGTGCCTTAGTCACCCTGCATGTGAGGGCCTTTGTTCTGCTCAGCAGCAAAATAAAACACCACTGCCAGTCTCGAACCCAGGACCTTGAACACACTGGACTGCATGAAGTACCACTAAGCCACAGTAGATATACAGCAGGTTGTTGCTGAAATATATATATCATGCATCAGAATGAGTGAATGTAAAGGAAAGATAGGAATGCCATAACACAAAACCTGTTCTGTGGAACTTTACTAACAGTTGTTGTGGAATTGCATTACATTACATTACTGTGATAACAGAACCAGACATTCTAGCAGTAAATAATGTTACAGCAGCACTTTAAAACCCCCACACAGTATCATAGCAGGACAATCCCCACCCAAACGTACAAAATACCTGTGTGTTCAGGGTCCAGCAGGGATGTAGGTAGGCATACTCAGTACTGGAACTGTCCAGTTTACATGAGCATCCTGTGCTAATGTCAACAATAAAAAAGCACCAACTGTGCAGAAGTGAGTACATTAATATTCACAGTATAGCAGTTCACAAACAGTTCATGTGTCAAATGAATACATCTCAATAACTACGTATGTATGGCAGCTAAATGTATAAGTAGAAAAGAAACTACATACTCCCATGTATCTTGTGTTAGCATTTGTAGGGGTGAGTACAATTCTACACTGACAACTGTGTATTGGAAGTGGCAACATTCAGGTATGAGTACAACATTCAAATCACTGGCTACAGCCCTAGCTTCAGATATAAGAAGTATACCAACCTTCTCACTTACACAACGGTGTCCACAGCAAAACAAGCATGGGCCCCACTTTGGAAAACTGAAAGGGCTACACCTACCTGACCTAGCAATTTATAGCATTGGGTTGCTATGACAGTGAGTACTGCAATTACCACACAGCAGGCTGCATGCAATTACCAAATGGTGGCCACCAATTGGTGCAGAGGCCATCACATGTACATGTGCAGATACCTATAAAAGCAGGCTGTACTTGCTGTCCACACATGCATTCATTTCATTGCAGCTACGGAGAGAGAGAGAGAGAGAGAGAGAGAGAGAGACAGACAGAAAGACACTGATATCTACAACAAGAGCAACAGCAACAGAAAAAAAAAGAAAAAGATATTAAAAAAAATATTAAAAAAATATTAAAAAAATATATATATATTAAAAAAAAATTATGCAAAACACACAGAACTGACAAATACAAACACATACAAAGGAAAGGTATGTAACAGATATGTATTTACTGGCATGTAGTAGATGTTTTTGAAGAGTACTCTACATACTTTGAATCATCCATATGTAGCAGCAGTACGTATCTATGCACAGATGCCCTCCATAACTACTGCCATGGAGAAATCAGTGTGTAGCTGTGTGCAGTGGGATATGACTGTGACATATGTAGTTCAGCATTAAATGTCAAACATCCGATCCATGCTATCTATGTTCTGTACAGTAGTGTGTACAATGTCTGTTTGGGGGAGTAGCGCATATAGTTATATAAACATGGATGTGACAGAGTAACAAATGCATGATAGTCATATTAACATGTAGCTTAGCATTGGCAACAGCTGTACCAGGCTAGTATGCTAATCTAGCATTTGCAGCTATATATACACCCTCTAATATTACTGTGTGCTCACACATGACACCTGTTCATGTTGCAGCAAGGCCCAACAGGTCAGCCATGAGGTCCACAGACTTACAACAGTGTGGACCGTGTGTGTGTATGGCACACACATACGGAGAGATCAGTCTGTGTCAGATATATTAGCATATGTACATGTGCATAGAGCAAGGGACGTACTGCAACTGTTTGTGAAGGGTAGACATATATATGTTGGTGAAGGTTGTTATGTGCATATTTCTATGTAGGTTATAGTGTGTGGCAAACAAGACAGCATACAGTGCTGGTATATGTGGTGGTTAAACACTGTGGGTATGATTTGTCAGGTTTGCAGTGTTGCAGCCAGTGAGGCCTGCTAAAGCTACATGGGCTGAGAACACCTTCAATGCATTCCGCACAACACTGTGCAATATTATTACATAACTGTATACATCACAATCTTCGCATAATTGATATTCCCACCATGAAAGGTGGGCTGTATATGTGCCTATATGTATATCTATATGTACACCAATGGATGTTAATATGTATGTGTATATATACATATATATATATATATATATATATATATATATATATATAGAGAGAGAGAGAGAGAGAGAGACAGGGTCATATTTACTGCGACAGATGCCTGGTGACAAAGCCATGGACTCAAGCTCAATGTTGAAACTGCATTGGCATCCCTTCTGGCAAAACCTCCGTACCCATGAACTACCACATAGGTGGTAGTCTACGTAACACCGAAATTGTGATGAGACCATGGGACACAGGTAGACAGTAGCCTCCCCTTTGATAATCACAGTGCCACACTAGTCATGTAATCTGTCTACTTGGCACACCTCCTCACAAAAGATGTGTCATCCAGGGAAATATAGGTCAGTGTTCCCCTCTACTCATCACACATAAAACCCATTATAGAGTACAGTGCCCCATGTGGTATGTACCTCACAAGACATCTACAGCAACTGGAAAGGCCACAGACATACCTCACAAAGAGTAATACCGGCCTCAAACAAATGCCCTATGCAGACCATCTCACAAAACCACAGCTAGACTGTGTTGCATGCCGCCTACCCAGAGGTGACCTCTGCCTAACATACTAAGCTATGTCAAACCCAGAGCTGTTGGACATGCTCCACATAAACAGATCACAATCCCTACCAGCTACACACTCTAGGGACCTAAACCTTGTCACCTCAACAGACAGAACATGCTGGAGGGATAGATTCCTATCTCAGAGACATCCCATACTCTGGAACAAACCACCTATCAATAGCAAACCAAGCTCCTCATTAGCAGTCGTCATGAATAATCCTGATTATTGGATGGGAGATAGGAAATACACACCAGGAATCACCTCTGTGGCTCTGCTGGACAGGGGCAAGTGAAATTAGATTACATGTGTGTCAAAGGCCAGGGTAGTATATGGCTAGGCTTCTATAGACCATAGGGCCAATAGCCTATTACCTACCTATGAACCGATACACACCCACATGTACTTGTTGCAATAATTGCTATGTGAGGTTGACTGAGTGTGATGGTGAATGTGTTGGCGAATGTGTCAAGGTTCTGTCAATGTGTGATAGCTTAGTGGGAAACTGTTTCCTTCATACTATTTTGTGTCCTAGCACTGATCCTAGCAAAAGATGCGTATGCTATTGCTAGGCAGAAAAAGCAGTATGGTATACGGTCTGACGTAGTCCCTTGGTGCGGACTGGGGTGTGCCATTGTAGGCTAAAGCAGTACATGTATGCTTATTGATTGGTATTGCTGGTGAATCCAAATCCCATCTGAACTGTAGTACTATCTGAAGCTGTATGCCTAAACAGCACTGTAGTCCTCACAGATTACATACCTCAGGCATAATGTTTTGTAAGTACTGACACACAGTACTGTATGGTACACAGGTAAAGCTCATCTGGATTGCCATACCTTTGTGTCTTGTATGTATGTGTGATGTGTGTGTGATGTGTGTGTGGGTGTGCCTGCAACATGCCCTCAGTCATATGTGTGTTACAGGATATAAGTGCGTATTTGGCAACATGTATAGTCTAGTACAGCAGTATGCCACTTATATTAATGAATGTGAACATATGTTAGGCAGGGGTTTGGCACCAACAACTAGTGTGGTATACTGGTAATACTGTAACTGGACTTTATAATCATTGTAATGGATGACATATTTCATTATGCATTAGCTTGATATATACCTCCTGTGGCTAGGTGGTGCATTGTGTCACATACGGTGTGACATGTACTGTTGCATAGTCTTACATACTGGTTTCTCTTTGTTGCTGTGCAGAACATGGTTTGATATATAGAGCGTGCCAGGCACTGTCAGGCAGTTGTGGTATGAGCACTGATATGTGGTATTGAAAGTGTGTATCCTCTGACAGCCAATAGGTTGCTATATATGGCAGTTCAGTGATATCTGTACTTTAGAATGTTAAGTGTGCCACATGACTTGATCACACATATTGTTTCATTGTCTTCCAGGGTCATGGCTCACCATAGCAATCTGACATATAGCCCAGCTGAGGATGAGCAGATCACAACCAGCTTGGTTCAGCACTACACCCTGCTGTTCTCAAGAACCAGCTAGGACCAGCATGAGCGGACTGCACTGTGGCAAGATGTTGTCCGTCGGGTAATTAACATAGGCATGCATAACCGGACATATGAGCAGGTATGCCATCACTGCAGTGATTTACTTAGACATGTCCGGCAGCATGCGTCTGATGTCCGTAGACAACAGCTTGCCACAGGTGGTGGGGGAGCCATCCACCCCCCCTCACCAGAGTGGAGGAGCTGCTCCTCAGCCTGGTGGCTCCTGGCCAACAACAACAACAGCAAACATGTATCATCATGGAGGCCGGAGCCACCCAGTGAGTTGACACAGAGCATGCAGGTAACATGGTTTATCTGTAGACTACTGTTACCTCTATTGGTAGATCATGCATATGTGCGATGTGTACTGTGTAGTTAGAAGATGTGGAGCCTAGTGTTGTGCAATACTGATAATTTGGAACATAATCTGTAGGCCTGTGACTGTCAACCATTGTACTACTGTAAGATTGCAAACCTACAGTAGCAATGCCACAGTTGTTGCCACTGACAAACTGTCTCATGTCCTTGTAGGTCCCTCTGGTGTGATAGCAAGGCAGCAGACCCATGCTGGTGAGTGTGTTCTACATTTAATATTGCATGATATATGTGCATGTCATAGGTGAGGTGTAGGACATGTACACATAACACACCTATGAATAATGCATGCTGTGCATGTTTGCTGTGAGACTATGCACATCCCAGTAACGTGTGTAGCTGCCTCAAACACAGGCAATACACAGAGCATCCCACACAATTGTGGCAAAACTATAGTTGACATTAGATAGGCAGAGTCGATACACATGCACACAACATACACAACATTGTCATACGCAGTACACGTTAATATGCTACACATGGCATATTCAGACACCCGCTGTAAGTTCTCACTCCAGTATCCCAAATGTCATCCACACAGCACACATAATATACCTGAGGGGTAGGGGCCTATCATGGGGCTGTGCGACACTCTGCAACACATAACACATTCATGTTAGGCAATGCACCCTACTGGGCACCTTACAAACCCATGTAACAACTGGTTGTGAAATGGTGAATGTAGCCATGGTACTGCAGTTCGGGTACAGTATGCTAGGTGCTGGTCTGGCACACATTAGTAGCCTTGAGTGACCACATGATGCTGCATGATGCTAGCTCATGTTACTACACCCCATCCAGTTACAGTAACCACAGTACTACACATAGAATTCATTGCTATGCACCTCACTGTTGTGTGTGTGCAAACATATGCACCTATACACAATATGCATAGCAATCACCATTTGTACAAAGTGACACATATATGTCTTGTAATGCTATGGAGTGTATAGGCCACATGACACACATTGGGTATGTGTGATGTTTAATGTTGCAGTTGTGTTGTAGCATGCCATGTCATGGCTGGCACTGGCATGTACACAATATGTCCTACACTCACCATAACCACTGTACAATAGCTATGTTGAGTAATCGTATTCCATCAGGTATACATGCACCACTCATCCTGTGTGTATACATAGCATGCATGTGCTAAACCTGTGTCCACAATTATCTGCTAAAGACACAGATGCTCTAATCAGAAATGGATATCTATGTGACACACAGATACACATGCAGTCATGGTATGTATACCTGTGCGTGATGATGCACAGGACATTGCAGAGCTTTCATTACTTGCACAGCAATGTTGTGTTCATGTACACATTGCATTCCAGAGTGAGGCCAATCACTGAACAACAACACACATGCATCAGAACCATGTATACTGTTATTAGCAAGGGCTGTCTACACCTGCACTGCATGCTGTTGAGCAACACACATCCTGCATGCTGAAATGTGTGATATGACTGTTCGGCTTGTGATACTTTACCCCACCATCAACTGCTATTGAGTATGTTCTGGATTGCAGGTGGTGTGTGTGTGTGTGTGTGTGTGTGTGTGTGTGTGTGTGTGTGTGTGTGTGTGTGTGTGTGTGTGTGTGTGTGTATGTGTGTGTGTGTGTGTGTGTGTGTGTGTGTGTGTGTGTGTGTCTGTTTAAGTGAGGAGTGTATTTGTGTGAATGTGTTCATGTGTGCATGTGTTCATGTGTGCATGTGTGCATGTGTGCATGTGTTCATGTGTGCATGTGTGCATGTGTGCATGTGTGCATGTGTTCATGTATTCATGTGTGCATGTGTGCATGTGTTCATGTGTGCATGTGTGTATGTGTTCCGACATCATGTACAGGTCGTAAAGTGTGTTTCCTGTCTTCCTCTCACAGGTGCTGAGGTTGGGCTGGTTCACTGCAGCAGGGAACCTGATGTCACTGAGCAAAATAGTGATGATGAGGATAGGTGTGTTGAGGCACAGGCATGTTTGCCAGGGTCTGTCGTTGGGCCACCAATCGACAGAACACATGTTTCCACCCCATCCATGCACACAGTCATACTGCCAATACATCCATCACCAATGCCCTTAGCTGAGGGACAGTGTACAGTCAGCACTGGCCAGGACAGTGTGGTATTTATGGCACATGCATCCCGACACAGCAGCCATACCCAGATGTCTGGAAGGGTACCACATAGGCAGATGTCCAAGGGTTCCCATCGGAGCACTGCTGCTCATCATGTCCCTGGCAGATGTGCCACAGGTCTTACAACCTCATGCATGTTCCAGGCTGTCATGAAGGCACAGGCACGTATGGAACAGTACACCAGACAGGGACTAAGGGCACAGAGGGCACATAACACTGCTGTAATTGACAGTATCCATGACCTAGCAGGTGCCATCCGTAATTACACTGAGGTCACTGATTGACATTGGGGTGAGACATTAGATGTCCTTCGCAATGTCATGTCCATGTGTCAGGATAGTGCGGGACAGTTGAGACGTTGATGTAGACATATGCCAGCAACATCAGCAGCTGGCAGTCACCACGGACATCCCTCAAGCCACAGCCACTCCCGTAGTGCCAGTACCAGCCCCAGCAATGTTGGGTGTGGGCTGTCCATAGACAGTCCTAGAAGACCACGTGCTCGAGGCTCTGGACAGTTCCAGCAGGGACCTGGGTCCAGTGTACATCTGTCCACCTCTGAGGATAGTACCCAGTCTGGCTTAGTGCCTGATACTGTCAGTAGCACACTTGCCAGGCACAGGTACTGGCGTTCGTTGCCAGAGATGGTGATCTGTAAAGCCTGGCAGGTACAGTCTGTGGCTGTCCCACAAATCCCCATATATGGCAGCCACATAGTGGAACTGTGTGCATGCAGACACACACACACATAAAACAGACACCTAGGGCTAACACATACCTGCACACATTACATCAACATTGGCCCATAGCAGTACTCTTGGCCTCACACATACACACACACACACACACACACACACACACACACACACACACACACACACACACATGTCAATTGTATGGCTCAGTGTAGGCCTCCGGCAAACCAACAACACACCCTGTGCATATGATGAAACCTGTGCCACCTCCTGTCATCTGTAACATTGATACAGGAACAGGCTACCATGGTGCTGATGCACAGGGTGACTTTACAAAGTATAGCAATGTTAGCATGTTGTCAGCAGTAGAGTGTAATGATATCCTTGAAGGTGTAGCTGAGCAGGCATGATGCATTAAAGCTATGATTGTCAATGTAGTATTGTTTACACCAGTGTTAGTTCCAATAGTGTATTGCCCACCCGCGTGCCACTTGGCTGATGTGTGTAGTATTGGCAGCATGTGTTACAGAGTGGACAGTACGTGTGGGATGTGTGTAGCACAGATTTTGCAGGTGTACATTTGTGAACATGGTGGAGGTGCACTGTCTGCATGTACGTGCATAGTGGACACATGGGAGGGTGACATGCCCTGTGTTACACAGTAACACTCCATAGTTTCTATTGGTGGCCAGTATGCATTGTGTTACACACATTTTGGAACTTGAGTACACATGTGCGTATGACATGGTTTGACACTGTGCTGTGGGTGATACTGTTATTATCTGTCATTGTTTTGCCTTCTGGTATTATACATAAACTCAACAGCCTGACCATAAACAATCATTAGATGATGTCTTGACAACTGACACACAGATGTAGGACACACAGTAACATTTGGATCCTTCAGGTACAATACTATGCCAGTAACCAGTGGTATTCACCTGTACCCATTCCTGAGACCACTCCTGTTTGCCATATAGCTCTCTTAGGTACAAGCAGTCACAGTAGGGATATGTTCGTCCACGTCTGGAAATGCATACTGTGGCCTACAATGCATTCTCCAGATGACACACACATCCTCCACAAGGGTATCATACAGACAGATACCTGTTGTCAAACCCATGCTGTAAAGCTATAAGCCAACCAGAGCATAGTCATCCACTTTTACGAAACATAGTATCCCCACAGTACCACATAGGTAGTAGCCACCAACATGTTGAACAGGTACCGATGTGTACATGCAGCCAAGTGTTACGTCATCTCTACTTTGGTAATCACATTTCCAAAGATATTTAGAAATCCCTCGCTGGATCACATAAGCAATAAGGGGTCTGCATGCATATCCACAAAGGTTGTTGTACACCTATAATGAATAGCCATCATTGACAGACTTTGCTGGGTTTGAACAGGTCTGTAATATACCTCAGCCATAAACCCTCACTCACACAATTCAATAGAAACCATAATGAGTGTGTGTGACATGGATGACCTAGGCCAGGGATCACTGCAGTGGCTGGCCTTGTCACAAGCATATAGATGTGACCTAAGGTCTGGAAAGCGGCAGCACACTCTGGCAAAGTTGACAGATGTGTTCATGGAGAAAGCAGGGTTCCCACCTATGAAATAATTGAGGTCACGTGTACGTATATGTATTTGCCACACAGCTACCTGACATGTGCAATGCACATACTGTTGTCATACTGATATGTCATTCAATAGTAAAAGCAAAACCCACAACACATTGACCAACCGTGTCACACACACTCACCAAGTGCAGGCTTCAAACCCCTACCTAACTACTTCATGATACTAGAGGAGTACAAATTAACACAATGCACTATACACATTACTGGGAGTTATCTTTTCCACAGGTATATTTGTAGGATGGTGACATCATCAGACTTGACAAAGATTAGCATACCACTTTTAAGGTGTTTTAATACTCTCCAGAAAGGTTGCTTCTCTCTAAGGAGATCACACACTTGTCAAGTGTAGGATTCAAACCCCTACCTAACGGCTTCATAATACTAGAGGAGTATGCATTAACACGATGCACTATACACATTACTAGAAGTTCTCTTTTCCACAGGTATATTTGTAGGATGGTGACATCATCAGAATTGACCAAGATTAGTATACCATTTTTAAGGTGTTTTACTACTCTCACACACAAACTTGTCAAGTGCAGGATTCAAACCCCTACCTAGCTACTTCATGATACTACAGGAGTACGCATTTACATGACGCATTATACACATTACTGTGAGTTTGCCTTTCCAAAGGTATATTTCTAGGATGGTGACATCATCAGACTAGACAAAGTGGGTTACATTAGGTGACATTAGGTGGGCTACATCGAAGGAATGTCTAAACACTTTGGCCATGTGATCATCAAAGGAGAGTTTACTATCTACCTGTGTCCCCAGGGCCATAATGACTTTCTCCATACATATCGGATTACCACCTATGTGGTAATTTGTGTGCACTTTGTTTTATCCAAAAGGGATGACTATGCATTCTTTGTCATTCTGCTTGAGGGCATTGTTTTGACACCAGGTATCTGTCTCTGTAAGACCCTTCTGGAGGATGTCTGTGTCAGCCGTAGAGTCGATTATGGACCACAGTTAGCAGTCATCCGCAAGCCTGTTCAGCCATACTCCTCCCGTGCTTGCCTGTACCTCTGAGCAGTATCTACTGAACAGGTGGGGTCCCAGAACCAAGACCTATGTGATGCTATTTGTGACTGGTTTAGAGTCGGACATGGCACCTGCAACCCTGGACATGTGTGTTTGATCTGTGAGCCACTTGGCCACCCATCCTGTGACATAGCTGTTAATGTTCAAGCTGGTAAGCTTGTCCATGATGACAGAGTGGGGAATGGTGTAGAAAGTCCTTAGAGAGGTCCAGGTGGGCTGTGTGGACTACTTTCACCTCCATCTATGTCCTTGGTAACTGTTTCAAATAAGTCAACTAGGTTTAGGAGGCAGGATCTGCCTTTAACAAGGCCAAGTTGGGTAGAGTTCAGTGTATGGAGGTCCCCAATGTCTCTGTTTATGGGTTCCATGATAATTTGCTCCATAGTTTTGCAGACCAGGCTGAGTAGACCTATAGGGCAATGGTTTCCAGGTTCTGTTGTGGCACCCCCTTTGTGGAGCTGGATGACTGTTGGTGTATGCCATTCTTTGGGTACATAGCCTGTGGTACGATTGAGTCTGGACAGTGAATGTAGGCGAGGGTGTAGTTCCTTTTGGGGCTGGTGTAAGACACAACCTGGGACACCATCCAGTCCCATTGATGCTGTGTTCTTAGCTTTGGAGAGGGCTGTTTTTACCTGCATGTCCATGAAGTCTGGGGCTCTGCATTCTTCTGGGATGGACACAGGCCCTTTTGGGGGTGATGGGGAGAGTTTGCACTGAACCAGTCCCACAGGACGTGAGCAATGTAATTTGGTTCAGTGTATTTCTTGCCATTTTTAAGTAGCTGACAGCATATTTGGAAGTTGCCACCTACATGTTTGGTATAGCTAATGAAGGCTTTGTGGTTGTTATTCTTATATTCCTTGGCAATTTGTCTTTAGAAACTGGCCTTGGATTATTTTATGAGCGATCATTGTTTCTTCCTAATAATGATCAGTGATGCCTTTCCTTTTGTGAGTTTGCTCTATCATGTGTTCATTTCCTCCTGCTGTTGTCTAGCTTATTTATGGGTGATGACCACCAGATTGGTTTCTTATTTTTGGTGGAGTGCATCTTGGTTTTATTTGGGATGTCTCAATCAATGCAGCCCTGTAGATGTTCATAGGATGCACTTGTAAATTATTCGGCAGATTGTATGGCGTTATCCTATAGCAAGGGGGCTTTGGAACTTTCCACTTTGGTCTTGGGAAGTGTGCAGTTTGCTTTTGAAAATGTCTTCACAGTGGTTTCATTGACTGGGGGGGAGGGCGGGATGTGGATGTCCAGTGTGATTACTTTATGATCTGATATTACCAGCGAGGGGTTTATCTCTGTTGTGGTACACTGGTACCCCATGTTGGTGATGATCAGGTCCAGTATGTTGTCACCTCTAGTGGGCATGGTGACCAGCTGTTCCAGGGTGTTAGAGTTTTTAAACTCTAGGAATCATTGGGCAAAGGACGTTGCACATGAGTAATTCTCCCACTCAATGTTTGAGTAGTTGTAATCGCCTCATATAATGGTGCTTGATAGGACCTTTGTATTTTCCACCATTCTCAGGACTACTGAGTGAGGTTCCTGAGACAAGGTAGGTGATCTGTAGCAGGCTACAATCTGATAAGCAGCTTTGCCCAATTTTAGTTGCACTTGCATGGTCTCCAAGGCCTCATGCTGTGCCACTAACCTGTAGGTGTGGGTATCCATAAGGTAAATAGATACACCCCTTCCTTTGGTATTTCACTCGTGGTTTTGGGTCCAAAGATCAGAGGGAATGTGAGTGTTTTATGTGGAGCATGTCCAACAGCTCTTTGTTTGACATAGCTTTGTATGTTAGGCAGAGAACACCTCTGAGTAGGCGATATGTAAGGGAGTATGGCTGGAGCATTTTGAGATGGTCTGTGTATGGCATGTATTTCAGGCCGCTAATGCTCTTTGTGAGGTATTGCTGCAAACTTTCCAGTTGTTGTAGTTGTCTTGTGAGGTACATAGCAAAAGGGGCGTTGTACTCTATTATGGTTCTAGTGAGTGATGAGTAGAGGGGAACAATGTCCTCTTCTATTCTGCATGAGACACCTTTTCTGATGAGGTGTGCCACATAAGAGGATTTCCTGACTACTGTGGGGATGTGATTATCACAGTTGTGTCCACTGTCCACCTGTGACCCAAGGTCTCTTGTCACACTTTCAGTGTTAAGTATACTACCGCCTATGTTGTAGTTCATGGCTACAGAGTTTTTAACAAAGGGGATGACAATGCACATTTTGGCATTGAGCTTGAGCCCATGGCTTTGACAACAGCCATCTGTCTCAGTGAGGCCCTTTTGTGGGATGTCCACATCTTTAGTATTTACAATTATGGCTCCTAGTTTGCAGTCATCTGGAAACTTCAGTAGCCACGGACCTTCCATGTTAAAGTTTACTTCAGGGAAGTAGATACTAAACAGGACAAGACCCAGGACTGGACCCTGTTGTACTGCACTCGTCACTGGTCCAAAGTCATACATGGAGTCTGCTACTTTCACAGTGTGTGTTCTGTCAGTAAGCCTGTTGGCAACCCATCTTGTGACATAGCAATTTATATCTCATTTAGTGAGTTTATCTATATTTATAGAGTGTGGGGTGGTGTTGTAAGCCGTGGCAGGATCTACATAGGCTGTGCGAACCACCTTACCCTTGTCTACAGTTCTGATGACTGCTTCAATGTCATCTCTCAGGTTTAGGAGACATGATCTGCATTTTACAAACCCAACATGGTTGTGGTCCAGGGTTGGGGGATTACAACTGTATTTTTTATAAGTTGTATGATGATACATTCCATGGCCTTGAAGGGTAGGCTCATCAGGCTAATGGGGCGCTAGTTCCTGGGATCCGTGTTGTCTCCACCCTTGTGTAGTGGGATAACCGTTGCTGTGCACCATTCAGGTGGCACAAAGCCTGAGGTGTGGCTATGACTGAACATGATACGTTGGTGTGGTGCCTGTTTGTTCTGTGGTTTGTGTAGAACACAGCCTGGGAGGTTATCTGGTCCCACGGCTGATGTGATACTGGCTTTGTAGAGTGTTTTTTACCTGTGCAGACATGATGGCAGCAACTTTGCAGTATTCCATTATAGTGATGTGCTCTTTCATGGGTGAGAGGGGGGTAAAGTTAACACTGTTCCTATCTGCCAGGATGTTGGCAATATCAGTTGGGTCTGTATATTTAGTGCCATTGAGCTGTAACTCAGAACAGATCTGACTGTTGACATGACATGGCCCTGTCTGTTGTGCAGAGATCTCCTGAGAAGACAGTATGCAACAGAGTACATATTGGGTTAAATTCAGTCTTGTTGCATGGGGCAACTGTTTGAGGCCAGTAATCCTCTTGTTGAGGTACTTCAGTGTTTTTTCCAGCTGCTGACGGTGCCTAGTCGGATTCATCGCAAGTGTGTTGTGGTACACTGTGACGGGTCTGATGACTGATGAGTAGAGGGAATCTTCTTTGACCTATATGCACAGACCTTGGCAGGTTGTGTGAACACATAGCATGATTTTCTGAGCACTTTGTGGATGTGTTTCTGGAAGTAGAGATGACTAGCCACATTTGTCCATAGATCCCTTATTATCACCTCCATATTTAGCTTGTGTGAGCATGCCCAGTATGACCTTTCAGTGTGATGCTGAATGAAATCCACTACATTTTTTGAAGTGTGTGAGCACAGCTGCTATAGACATTTATACTATATGTGTGTGGAAAATCAAGTTGTATTTTTACAGCAGGGCTCACCTTTGTGTAATAAATCAACAGGGATCATGCTGTGCCTGCAGGGCTTCCATGAGGCACTTTGCATAGACTTATCAACATTTCTACATACAGGGGGGACAGTTATTCTTTGTACATTTCTACCCGGGGGCACACCTGATTGTTACTGTGGGTGTACATAGGATGAGGGGTTCACCTGACACTTATACACATTTGCTAGACCTGCACTGCTATGTAAGGTACTCCTTTTCAGTCTGTACTGCTGCCTGTCGTACTGGCTTGAGGCATACTACTGTACTACAGATCTTAGCATCTACTGTCACGTATATTAGATTACGACTTCATAGCCTACCCAACCCACATCACACCGTCTGGCCTGCTGTTCTCTGTCTGCATAGGCCTGTGGGGGGGGGGTTACCCATATGCCCCTTTAGGGGCATGCTACAGCATTTCTTTGTGTTTGCATTAGTGTGCAATTGTCCTGCTGTGGCTGTGCCAATGAAATGCTGTCAAGGCTTAGTGGTTCAGTACTGTGACTATAGTGCACAGTATCCTGGGTTCAAGCCCTGTCACTGCTTTTTATTTTCATGCTGGGCAGACCAGGCTGCTTAAAGAACAGTAAAGCAGATATGAGCATGTTTACCTGACTTTTCTCAACTTTGCCCAACTTTGCCCGACCTTGCCCAACATTGCTCAACGTTGCCCGACGTTGTGCTAGTTAGCGCAGGCAATTCTGCTTACATATACTAAATAGTGGTAAAAGCTGCTTAGCACAGCTTTATAGTGCTTAAAACATGGCAATCATGCCTCAGGTGGTGCTACAGGGCTGCCTATGTCAGATGCACATAGTACACTCCCTATACATGTGTGGAAACAGGTAGTGTCAAGTTAGGCATCCCTTTTATTTTATGTGCGAGACAGAGAGAGGTATCATTTCCAGGGTTCCTACTGAGCCAATGTATGTGCTATGCGTTGCCTCTTTGCCAAGTCCAAGGCATACTGGGTACGCCTCCTTCTGCCTACTGGGGCAGGCTCAGGTTGTTCCTCCTCTGAGTCATGCTGTGCCTGTGCAGGCCTTGGCAATGGTGGGGGGCTGTTTGGCCCTGCCCCATGCTGTTCCTGCTGCAGCAGTTTTCGCAGGATCATATTGTGTAGCATGGCACATACTATGACAATTTGGGTACATGTAGTTAGTGAGTATTGCAAGGCTCCACCAGATGTGTCCAGGCACCGCAACTGTGACTTGAACATCCCAAACACACGCTTGATTACATTTTGTGTTTGTGCGTGTGCCTCATTATAGAGTTCTTGTTCAGGTGTGTGTGCATTTCTGATGGGTGTCATCAGCCATGGCTCCAGTGTGTATCCAGCATCCCTCACTAGGTGACTGTCAGGGATGTCCCCATTGGCAAATGTCTGGTACAGCTGCATCAGATGCCAGATATGGGAATCATGGTAGCTTCCAGGGCAGCCAGCACACATTCAGCATTATGCCCTGGGCATCGCACATGACCTGGCAGTTGATGGAGTGGAAGCCCTTGCGGTTGATGTAGGCCCTACCCCACTCACCAGCTGGTGCTTTGATGTGTATGTGCGTGCAGTCAATTGCATCCACTACCTCAGGGTATTCCGCCATTTGCTGGAAGAGACGCATATTGCTGGCCAATACCTCACGGGAATTGGGAAATATACATGATCACCGACATGTGCTGACATGGCATTCAGGAAATGGTGCAGTACCCTGGATGCTGATGCCTGTGAAATCCCCATCATATCACCAGTTGATCTCTGGAAGGTACCTGTTGCTAGTATTCTTAGGCCAACACATACCTTGGTTTCCACTGGGATGGGGTCCCCTCTGTTGGTTCTGTGTGTGTGAGGCGGGTCCTGCACAGCTCACCAATTTGCTGCAGGAGGTCTCTGTCCACTCTATAGTGCTCCACTATCTCCAGCTCATGTAGCCCCTAGTAGGTTACCCTGGGTCTGTACACTCTTCTCCGTCTCCTCACTGTGGGTTGCTCAGCACCATTCGCAATGGCACCACCCTCAGCATCTTGCACATGTTGCCTTATAATAGCAATGGCAGCCCCTAACATTTTTTTGTCTCAGTTAAGCTTTTTAAGTTTTCACTTCTCTTTGTAGACTGCAGTGTTGCAGTGTTTTTGAGAAAAACATGGGAGAATGTTGTTTGCAGAGTTTTAAGTGTTGGGCTGGGCTGGGCTAGTGTACTGCCTGTGTAATTGGCTGATTCTGATTGATTTCACCTGGCAGCTCTGCTAGTTCTCCTTGGTTATCTTCCTACTACTTCTTTTCCTTCCTTTTCCCTTTCTGTTTCCACAGGGGGCAGCACCGCGCAAACAAGCGCAAACATGCGTACGCGAGCGCACACGCGTGCACACAAGCTTACACAGGCTTAGATGGGTGCACATGCACGCACACAGGCTTAGACAGACTTACACAGGCTTACACGGTTGCACACACGTGCACTCAGGCTTAGACAGGTTTGCAGGTGCACACATGCGTGCACACAGTGTAAGCATCTTTGCAAGAAACTTTAGTGATATCTACGGCGTACACCTTCGGTTTCTGGGTTTCAGTTAAGACAACTGTAGACACACCTCTTCCAGTCCTGAGTAACTCACAGCAAACACATGCCACTCTGCTCCAATAAGCTTGCATTCTTTGATACATACCCCCTCATGATGTCACCTATCTTCTACTCTACTACTCCCCTAATCCTACACTTACATTTTAGGGACATGGTTCACATGGCAGGGAAAATTGGGATTTACTATCTTTATCCTCATTTGCATAGGATTGCCTACTAATGCTTGGTTACATGTCTCAAACTGAGCTTCCCCCCTTAGCAACCACTACTCAGTAGTCATGTTGTCTTCAGCCTGCCATTCACCTGCATGGCAGAGGAATATTTTTAATAAAATGCCTATTTTTTGGCTTTTTTGTTTTTATTTTCTGGTTTTTATAGCACCGCATGTTTGTGTGGCACTGCGCTACACTTAAACATCGGAGATTGGGGGAAAAAATTATTTTTAATATTTTGCAACAGATTAAAATGCCAATGGCCTTATATTTGGCCATTGACATGCTTCCTCAACTGGATGCATCCTTTATTTGGAGCTGTCATATCTCCGTTTTCTTATTTTCAGAACGGTACTCCGTTACCAACAGAGTACATTTCTGCAAATAACTTTACTCTTACTCAGACAGGTTAGTGTTTCCTGGATCGCAAATTTACCTCATTTGCATAGCTTTCAGCAGCAAATGAGGTAATTTGCATAACATAACACTGTCCATGCAAGAGTAGTTTTAGGAGCTCTCATGCACGCCCCTGCCGACTGTTGCTGGATCGCTCGGCAGACATATTGGATGTCTGGAGTCTTACTCTACTCTTAGACTCCGTGCAAGCCCTTGTGAATCCGGCCCTATGTCTTTGAGTAGGTATAAGTCTATGACGTTTATAAGTTATTTAGCTTGTGCTATAATTTTTCTTTTTCCTGAAGTGGTAGTATCTTTAGGGTCTAAGATACAGTTGTAGGCACCTTCCATAATGAAGATACAAACTCAAACGGCTTCAGGTACACTTGGGTGCCCAAAACACACAGCAGCAAAAGTAAATGAAGGCACCAAAGTTGCACACTGGAAATCAGTCACAGTACTTTATTGCAGAAAACAAACAGTAAGCGTTTCACAACTTGATGTTACTTCATCAGAACACATCACTACAACTGATGCTTGGTTAAATACTAAGACAATTAGTATGACATCACAATTTAAAGAAATATTTCCCCACAAACATAAAAACATATACCAATTATCTATAAGAAAAATGCATAATAGATATAGAAAGGTGTATAAATATACACAATAAAATATTTTAAATATTAAAAAAAAAAAAAAAGGGGGGGGGTGTCATCCCTAATGGTTATTGGTGATAATCATTAATATATATATATATATATATATCTATACATACATATATATATATATATATATATATATATATATATATATATATATATATATCTATATATATATATATATATATATATATATATATATATACATATACACACACATTTAGGTTCATGGGTTCATAGGTTTATACTAGGCTAAGGCATTTATAAGCCTAGCCCAGAGTTTTGTGGCTTACGCCACCCCTTATGTTAAAAAATACTGTGCCCATTAGTTTGTTGTGCCTCTGTCCAGCAGTGACACAGAGATGATTCCCGGGGTAAACCTACGATCTCCCATCCACCGGTCAAGATTTTTCTTGAACAGAGCCAGCGAGGTGCTCTGCCTCACATGGACCGGGATTTTATTCCACAACATAGGGAGTCTCTGGGTGACAAATCTATCCCTCCAGCATGTCCTATTTATATCCGTGCTAAGGTTTAAGTTGCTTGCTCTAGTGGATCTGGTAGATTTGGATTTTTTGAGGTGGAGCATGTCCATTAATTCTGGGTTGGACATGGCCTTGTATGTCAGGCACAGGTCACCTCTGAGCAGGCGGTATGCAACTGAATAGAGCTGGAGTTTCTTCAGTCTGGCAGCATATGACAGATTTTGGAGTCCCTTTATCCTTTTGGTGAGGAACTTTTGGGGTCTCTCCAATTGCTGCAGGTGTCAGGTGAGATACATCCTGAATGGGGCATTGTACTCGATCATTGGTCTGATAAGTGAAGAGTACAGGGGAACAATGACCTCACTTGATCTGGATGTGAATCCCTTCATGATCAGGTGTGCAATGTAGAAGGTTTTTCTAACCACTTTAGCAATGTGAGTGTCAAAAGAAAGGCCACTGTCAACCTGGGTCCCCAGGTCCCTGATAACCTCTTCTGTGCTTAGTGGATTGCCACCTATATGGTAGCTTGGGGTTACCTTGTTTTTCCCGAAGGGTATGACTATACATTTTTTGGCATTTAACTTCAGGCCATGGCTCTGGCACCAGCTATCAGTTTCCGTGAGACCCCTCTGAAGGATATCTGTGTCTGATGTACTTTCCATTATGGCTCCCAGTTTGCAGTCATCTGCAAACGTTGTCAGCCATAGGCCTCCTATGTTTGCCTGTACTTTTGAGAAGTAGATGCCGAACAACAGGGGGCCAAGGACTGAGCCCTGTGGGACACCACTTGTGACCGGCTTAGAGTCTGACATGGCGCCAGCTACTCTAACCCTGTGGGTTCTGTCCTTTAGCCAGTTTGCAACCCATCTTGTGACATATGGGTTTACATTTAAGCTGGTAAGTTTCTCTATAATACCCAAGTGGGGTATTGTGTCGAAAGCTTTTGCAAGGTCAAGGTAGGCTGTATGGACTGCCTTTCCTCATCAATGGCCTTGGTGACTGTTTCGAAGAAGTCGACCAAGTTCAAAAGGCATGATCTGCCCTTGACAAAGCCAAACTGGGTCAGGTCCAATGTCTGCAAGTCCCTTATGTCTTTGTTTATGAGTTCCATTATGATCCTCTCCATAGCTTTGCAGACCAGGCTTGTTAAGCTTATGGGGCAGTAATTACCAGGGTCCGTAGAGGCACCGCCTTTGTGGAGTGGGACCACAGTTGCCGTACGCCACTCCTTGGGCATGTATCCTGTGGTAAGGCTAAGATTAAACAGCTGCCTTATGTGCGGGTTTAGTTCCTCATTGAGTTCGTGTAGCACACAGCCGGGGACACCATCCAGTCCCATTGATGCTGTGTTTTTAGCTTTAGAGAGAGCAGCTTTCACCTGCACATTGGAGATGTCTGGGAGGCTGCACTCCACTGGGATAGTTATCTCTCCTTTTGGGGGGGGGTGAAGTTTGCACTGAACCTGTCTGCCAGTATGTTGGCAATGTCTGTGGGTTCAGTGATTTTTGTATCATTTTGGACTAATTCTGAGCTTATCTGGGAGTTTTCACCCAGGTTTCTAACATAGCTGAAGAAGGCCTTATGATTGTCTTTTGAATCTATGGCAATTTTTCTCTCAAAGTTGGCCTTGGATGATTTTATGAGTGCTCGTATTTTTTTACTAATAATGATCAAAGGTGTCTTCTCTTTTATGGATTTTGCTCTATCATGTAACAGCTTTCTCCTCTTATTGTAAAGTTTGTTTATGGCTGGGGTCCACCAGACTGGACGTTTGCCCTTGGTGGAAAGAGTCTTGGCTTTATTAGGGATTGCCTGATCCATGCAGTCCTGGAGGTGTTCGTAGAAGGCATTTGTAAGGGCTTCTGCAGCTTGGGTTGTGGTTTCCACTGGCTCGGGGGCCTTGAAGGATACCACACCAGTCTTGAGTAGTGTGAAGTTTGCTTTAGAGAAGTTCTTCACTGTGGTCTTTTTTGTTTGGGGTGGGGGCGGGATGTGGATATCCAGTGAGATTAGTTTATGATCTGATTTCACCAATGAGGGATATACTTCTGGTGTGGAGCATTTTGTCCCCATGTTTGTGATGATGAGATCTAGTATATTTTCTCCTCTTGTGGGGATGGTGACTAGTTGTTCCATGGCATTTGAATTTATGAACTCCAGGGACCTTTGGGCTAGAAAGTTTGGGCTTGAGTAATGTTCCCAGTCTACATTCAGGTAGTTGAAGTCACCCAATATAATGGTGTTTGGAGATACATTTATACCCTCCAGTGTCTTCAGGAAGGCTGTGTGGGATTCCTGAGTTTGAGAGGGTGGCCTGTAGCATGCTACAAATTGTAGAGCAGTTTTGCCTATGGTTAATTGCACCTGGATGGTTTCCGATGCTTCGTGCGTTGCCACCAACCTGGAGGTGTGGGTATCCTTGATGAATATAGATACACCCCCTCCTTTTGTGGTGTGGTCCGGGTTTTGGGGCCGGAACGCATGATATGAGGTAAAACCTGATAGTGCCGGGGTGTTCTCAGGAGCCTTGAACCAGGTTTCAGTCACAGCACAGACATTGATGTTCTCCATACTGAGAAGGGCCTCAAGTGCGTGCATTTTGAGATTTAGACTTCTGGCATTGAGCAGCATTACCTTTAGTTTCTTCCCATTTTTGTTTTCTAGGGTGGTAGGTTTAGAATTTGAGCCTTGCCTAAAAAAGGCACTATGGGGGTGGCAAGAGCCTTAGCCAATATCTGGTATCCCAGGGGTGACAGGTGCAAGCCATCCCTTGCAAAGCAGCATGGCTTGTCAAGCATGTCATCCCAGGCAGACAGACACTGGATCCCCTTTGAATGACACCAGAAATTAAGCCAATTGTTAAAGCTGATCATCTTATCTCTATGTTGTGGCATCATTCTTGGTGAAGGAAGGATGCTGCTCAGGGTCAGGGTCATACCTGCCTGGGCTACATAATCAGAGAGCTCCTCTATGTCTCTTTTCATGTAGTCCAGGGAGGTACATCTCAGGTCGTTCACACCAGCATGGACAATGACTGTGTCATATTGGTACTTGCTGTGGAGTGACCTGAGTGCTTGTGTTATGTGGCAGATTCTAGCACCCGATAGGCAGCTTACTGTGACCCTCTCCTTGTTCAGCCTGGTGAGTGAGACGTCAGTGTGTCTGATTATGGAGTCACCTATGACAAGTATGTTTGGTGTTGTATTTGGCCTTAAGGGCTGTGACTGCTTTGCACACTGATTTTGTGGTTTATGTGTTGCCTGTGGTGTGTCATGAGGTGGCGGTTGCTTGGGTGTCTGCTTTGGAGGCCTCTGCTGTTTAGGTAAATTTTTGCTCAGAGCCTCCGAGTATGTCTTTGTGTGTTTATGTGTTTGATTCATTGTTGTGATAGCTTTATGCGAGACTGGTTTTGTGGTGTGTGTAGTTGCCTTCTCCTCCTGTCTGGTCTTGCCAGTCCTGAGTTGAGAGAGCTCAGCCTCCAGTTTGGCTAAATAGCTGCATCTCTCGCAAGTATTTGTGTTATGTGGGAGGAGAGGGTTGTCTGTGTACATGAGGCAATTGTAACATTGCCTCAATATTCCCAGATTCACCAACTGGACAGGAGAGGATGCCAGCATCTGGCCCTTCGACATGCTAGAGAAATTAAGAAGTTAGGGGTGTAACTGAATAAGAGAGGATTTAGTAAGGAAGTGGGTACTCCTGGGGGGGTGGGGTTCGCTAGTGAGGGACTTTATATAATACAGAAGTGCTAAGCCTGAAAAGAAGATGCTTTTAAGACAAGTGCTGAGCTTTTTTTTTTTTTTTTTTTTTTTTGGAGAAAAAAAAAAAGAAAAAAGCTTTTTAGGAACAAGTGCTACACTTTTTAGTTAAGGGATATACTGTTTAGATTACTAGTAGAGCAGTTATAAGGGAAAAAATGAAGAACAGACTTTATGGAGCCAGAAAAAGTTTAACCTTGTTAAACCAGCGCTGACAGATGCTGCTATAGTGGCAACTCCGCGCTAAATTGCGCTAAAGCACGCTAAAGCGTGCTTGATAGCAGGGGCTGGAAAGAGCCAGGAATTGACCCAATACGGCGAATAAAACTACAGTTTCAAGTCAGTAACCACTCCCACGGGGGGCAGGGAAGCTGCTCAATGTTTTTCACTGCCACTGATCAACAGAGAGACTTTCCTTTAGCCCAAGCAAAAATGGCCTCACAGAAACTTACAAACAGTTCAAGAACAGCAAGCCTGTAACTGAACTTTTTTAAATCTCAGAAAAGTGGGAAAAAAAGCAAGATTTTTTTTTTGTTTTTGATTTTTCAGAGAGAGCAGAGGTTCACAAGTAATATCAAGTTATAACAGTGCAGTAAATGACCCCACACAAGAGTGCTAGGTCAAAGACAGAAAATATGCAAGTTTTGAGAAAAAACGATTTTAAAATTAAGTGCAAACAGGAAATTCAGTAAACAGCTTTTGGTTGTGCTCTAAATACAGCTACTAATGCAGAAATCAAGTTTAACAAGCCAGAAAATGCTCAAACTAGACAACTATGCAGAAAAACTTAGCAAATAAACAGAGAAAAAATACTTACAATCTCAAAAGTGGCTCCCTTCTTCTCTCAGCGTTTTCTCCTCTTGGTGGGTGCTTCACCAACAGCCAACAAGCCTGAAAAGATGCCAAACCCACGAGGCAACTAGGTTTTAAGAGAGGAAGATGAAGGGGTTTTGGAAATGACCCCTACTGGTCAATAAAACTACAGTTTCAAGTCAGTAACCACTCCCACGGGGGGCAGGGAAGCTGCTCAATGTTTTTCACTGCCACTGATCAACAGAGAGACTTTCCTTTAGCCCAAGAAAAAATGGCCTCACAGAAACTTACAAACAGTTCAAGAACAGCAAGCCTGTAACTGTACTTTTTTAAATGTCAGAAAAGTGGGAAAAAAGCAAGATTTTTTTTTTGTTTTTGTTTTTTCAGAGATAGCAGAGGTTCACAATTAATATCAAGTTATAACAGTGCAATAAATGACCCCACACAAGAGTGCTAGGTCAAAGACAGAAAATATGCAAGTTTTGAGAAAAAACGATTTTAAAATTAAGTGCAAAGAGGAAATTCAGTAAACAGCTTCTGGTTGTGCTCTAAATACAGCTACTAATGCAGAAATCAAGTTTAACAAGCCAGAAAATGCTCAAACTAGGCAACTATGCAGATAAACTTAGCAAATAAACAGAGAAAAAATACTTAAAATCTCAAAAGTGGCTCCCTTCTTCTGTCAGAGTTTTCTCCTCTTGGTGGGTGCTTCACCAACAGCCAACAAGCCTGAAAAGACACCAAACCCACGAGGCAACTAGGTTTTAAGACAGGAATATTTTGTGCATATATAACCATAATAATACAATAAAAACTCATACTTAGTGTTTAAGGCGCCTTGCCTTAAGGTAAGGGACTAATGAGGTACATCCATTCAAACCAGGATATCTATCTGCTTGTAACTTGGTGATCCATTGTTGTTCTAATTCTTCAGTGTGGTTTTCTATATCACCACCTCTATTTGTCCTTACTATCTGTTGTAAGATTAAAAATTTAAAACAATGACTACTGTCCGTATTCAGGACATGATTAGCTAGAGCATTTGATTGCTTCTGGTTCCGTATGTCCCTTATATGTTCTAACATTCTTTCTTTAAAGCTCCTATTTGTTTTGCCTACATAATAAGCATGGCATACTTGGCAAAAACAAAAATAAACAACATTGGCACTTTTACAATCATAATAATTCTTCGTATAAAGTTTAAAACATTTCACAGGATGAATGTACTCATTTTTAGTGTAGACATGCTGACAAGCAGCACAATTCCTGCATGGAAAAGTGCCCTGTCTGTTTGAGAAATTCTTTCTAAATGACTGATGTTCTCTATTACATAGTTGCTGCTTTAAAGACACATTATTTCTAAAACTGAAGTTTGGGGTGTCACCAACTGTGGAAACCAGACCTGGTATTTCATGTAGTAAGTGCCAATTCTTTTTAATAATTTCCGTATACTTATTGATGTCACTTGCAAATCTAAAAACTATTCTAAACTTATTTCTATCAATACTTGTATCATAAGATATACTTGTATCAGCACCATAAGAGCTCATGTATGGTTTACATCTAGTAGATCTCAATTTCCATGCATCTGCTATCACTCTAGCAATTTCTGAGCTAGAATAGCCTCTTGTTTGAAATTCGTCTTGCAATTTATTTAAAGCAACTACTGCCTCTTCATCATTATTATGTGGGCGTAGGGTTCTATAGACTTGTCCTTTAAGGACATTTCTAGGTATGTGTCTCTGGTGCATGCTTGACCTGTGAAGACAGGCATTGGTTCTTGTGGTTTTGTGATAAATACTAGTTCTTATCTGCTTTAAGTCAGTATGGGTGACACTCACATCCAAGAAGTTAACACATGTATCAGAAAAAGTAAAGGTAAACTTCAAAAAGTCTGTAGTGCTATGCAAGTAATCAATGAAATTACTGATATTACCACCATGCCCTTTCCACAAGACAAAAACGTCAACCACGAAATGTACGTACCAGAGAATATAGCCAAAAAATGGATTAACATCTGACAAAACACCCCCCCCCTTTTTTTTTTTTTTTTTTTAAATATTTAAAATATTTTATTGTGTATATTTATACACCCTTCTATATCTTTTATGCATTTTTCTTATAGATAATGGTATATGTTTTTATGTTTGTGGGGAAATATTTCTTTAAATTGTGATGTCATACTAATTGTCTTAGTATTTAACCAAACATCAGTTGTAGTGATGTGGTCTGATGAAGCAACATCAAGTTGTGAAAGCGCTTACCGTTTGTTTTCTGCAATAAAGTACTGTGACTGATTTCCAGTGTGTAACTTTGGCGCCTTAATTTACTTTTACCTTCCATAATGATATGTCCCTCAGATCTACACTGCTTTTCATTTGTTGTATATACATATATATATATATATATATATATATATATATATATATATATATATATATATATACATTTATATATATATATATATATATATATATATAAAATGTTTCATTCATAACTTAATTTTATATAATATAACATACTTAATCTACCATCAATATATTTATAATTAGCACTTTAAGTATTCATTTTATATAAGTAAGCTTAACATATAAAAATGCATTACCTCAGTATCTGCTTCATAGTATAGGATACTACTTAGCTGTATATTACATTTTAATTTCACACAGCTGTAATATATACAGCTATAAATATTTAATATTCTATGTAAGATAAAATGAAGGGATACATTGGAAAATATAAAGTAAAGAAAAGGGAGGGTAGGGGAGAGGGGAGAGAAAGAAAGAAAACAAGTTATACATATATATATATATATATATATATATATATATATATATATATATATATACAATTTCCTGTATAGATAGCATATTATACATAAGTCTCTCTAAACTCAAAGTAATAACAATGCATAACATATTCAAAACCTTCTTCTCTCTTCTAATTGCACTTTATTTAAGTCATAGAAAATAACATACTCATATAACAGTTTCCATCTCACTTCTAATCATACAGTACTGGTCAGCACTGTGCATAAACTATGTTACACCCTCAGAGTAGAACAAGAATTCACAATGTAATTATTACATATGTACATGATATACATTTGTTCAGGATAGGTAAATGTTGGTAAGGTAGTGTAGTATCTGTGGGTTTAAATGCCAATGCATACATTAGCTCTGAGAAGCTGGGAGATGTTATATGTGTTTGTATTACAAGGATTATTATGTATATATTAATCTAAACTCTAGGGAATATATACAGTTAAAAATAAACAGTGCTTTTAAATGACAAAATAGAGCAGAAGGAAAAGTTACAACATAACTTTCATGCTTTGCTTGAAAACTTTTTTATTGAATGGGAAACAGATATATGCTGATTCACATATATACAAACTTTTTTTTTGTTTTTACTGAAATTCGGCTGTTTCCCACCAAAAAAATAAGGGAAACAACTTTGGACATTCTACTTACCTTGTGCAGTGCTCTCACGAGCTAATTATTCATTTGGAAAACTTTCTACAGTTTGTAGAATCATCTCTCCTCTCTCTGAACTCCCTTGAAGATGTGAAGCAGCTGGATGACGTTGACAAACTTGGTTTAACAGTCTTTTTTGTTTTAAATCAACTGTTATTTACTTAAAATGATCATTTATATTGTCGATGGCAAAAATTACATATAACAATAACATAATAGGCAGGATTCACGAAGGCTTGCACGGAGTGTAAGAGACGTGCAACACTCCATGCAAGCCTCGCGATCCAGGAACAGCCCTAAACTCTGTGTAAGAGACCAGCTAAAACGTCTCTTACACGGACTGGGCGTGGACATGCTAAATACCTCACTTGCATTGGAAAGGTATGCAAATGAGGTATATTAGCGATCCACGAAGCAGAAACCAGTCCGTGTAAGAGACGTTTTAGCTGCAGAAATGTACTCAGTTGACAACTGAGTATATTTCTGCAAATTCCACAACAGAGCCATGTCAGCTCCAAAAAAAGGGTGCATATGACTCAGGCAGCATGCCAATGGCCAAATATGTGGCCATTGGCAATATAACCCGATGCCAAAATAATAAAAATATAATTTTTTTTTTCAGCGATCGCCGATGTTTAAACCCAGCGCAGCCCCGCGCAAATGGGCTGCACTGTATAAAACATGAAAATGAAGGTTATAAACCCACAAATGTGGGTTTCATGCAATACATGGAATGACAATGCAGGGACCAGCAGACCAAAAACAACATGGCCACCGTGTAGTGGTTGCTAAGGGGGGAAGCTGAGTCTAAGACATGTAACTAAGCATTAGTAGGCAATCTCATGTAAATGAGGGTTTGGATACTGAATCTCACAGTCACATAGCAAATGAGCACAGTCTGAGTAGTGTAAGAGATACATAAGGGGGAGGAATAGAGTAGGAGATAGGTGACATCACAGGGGGGGAATGGTAGAAAGAAATGCAGTTCATTGGAGGCCAGTGTAACATGACAGATGACAGGCACAGATCATGGAAAGAGGTGTGCCACTAGATAAGTCATGGAAAGTCAAGAAATGGAAGGTGTACACTGTTACTTACACCAAAGTTTCTTGCTGGGCGTGCATGCACACGTGTGCACGCCATAAAGCGCAAGTAGGGCAGTGTGCAAGCGTGTAAGGCAGACTGAGCATGTGGGAGCGTGTTGGGAGATGTTTAACACTGTTTGCGAGGGTGTGCGCGTGTGTAGGGCCGGCTGAGTATGTTGCAGGCTGTTGGCAGATGTGTAACAGAGTTTACGTGGGTGTACGCATGTTTTAACCCGAATTAGTAGATTCTGAACCATGTAAGCACATGTGCATGCGTGTAAGCCACTGTGAGCGTGTTTCAGATAGAATGCACTTTGCTCCTCCCTGAGGAAACAGGGAGGAAAAATGAAGCAACAGAATTAATAGGAAGCTAGCAGGGATAACTGCTGAAGCTAGCAGGTGAAAACAATTAGAAGCAGGCAATTACACAGGCAGAATAGTAGCTCAGCCCAGCACTTAAAACTCTGCAAACAGTAGTGCAGGATGTTTCCCTTAAGAGACACTGCAAGACGGGAGTAAGCTAATAGAAGTGAAAACTGAAAAAGCTGAACTCAGAGCAGAAATGTTAGGGGCTGCCATAGCTGTTATAATGAGACATAGGCGACTTGCTGAGGGTGGTGACAATGCAGATTGTGCCAGACAACCCACAGTGAGGAGACGGAGAAGAGTGTACAGGCCCAGGGTCACCTACAACGGGTTACATGAGCTGGAGATAGTAGAGCGCTATAGAGTGGACAGAGAGCTCCTGCAGCAAATTGTTGAGCTGTGCAGGCCACACCTCACACACAGAACCAACAGAGGGGAACCCATCCCAGTGGAAACCAAGGTATGTGTTGGCCTAAGAATACTAGCAACAGGTACCTTCCAGAGACCAACTGGCGATATGACGGGGATATCACAGGCATCAGCCTCCAGGGTACTGCACCAGTTCCTGGATGCCATGTCAGCACATGTCGGTGATCATGTATATTTCCCCAATGCCCGTGAGGTATTGGCCAGCAATATGCATCTCTTCCAGCAAATAGTGGAATACCCTGAGGTACTGGGTGCAATAGACTGCACGCACATACGCATCAAAGCACCAGCCGGTGAGTGGGGTAGGGCCTACATTAACCACAAGGGCTTCCCCTCCATCAACTGCCAGGTCGTGTGTGATGCCCAGGGCATAATAATGAATGTGCGTGCTGGCTGCCCTGGGAGTTACCACGATTCCCACATCTGGCATTTAACGCAGCTGTACCAGACATTTGCCAATGGGGACATCCCACACGGACACCTAGTGGGGGATGCAGGTTATGCACTGGAGCCGTGGCTGATGACACCCATCAGAAATGCACACACACCTGAACAGGAACGCCATAATGAGGCACACCCACAAACACGTAATGTAATAGAGTGTATGTTTGGGCTGCTCAAGTCATGGTTCCGGTGTCTGGACACATCTGGTGGAGCCTTGCAGTACACACCAACTACATGTACCTAAATTGTCATGGTATGTGCTATGCTACATAATATGATCTTGCGAAAACAGCTGCAGCAGGACCAGCATAGGGCCGGGCTATACAGCCCCCCACCATTGCCAAGGCCATCACAGGCAGAGTGTGACTCGGAGGAGGAACAACCTGAGCGTGCCCCAGTAGGCAGAAGGAGGCGTGCCCAGTATGCCCTGGCCTTGGCAAAGAGGCAACGCATAGCACATACACTGGCTCAGTAGGAACCCTGGGAATGATACCCCCTCTGACTCACTCAAATAATAACAGGGATGCCTAAAATGACATGACCTGCTCACAAAAATGTACAGGGAAGTGTAATATGCGCATCCGACAGAGGCAGCCCTGCAGCACCACCTGAGGCATGAATGCTATGTGTTAAATAATGTAACACCATGTACTATATGCACACCTGAGCACCCTGACTAACATCCACCCTCACCAAGCATGAAGCCACAAAATGACGAAGGGATGATCAACTGCAATAACTGTCTGAAGTAATACAGTTAGTCAAAGGGGAGCCAATGTGTTTCAGGCTGGGAAGACATGCGGAGCTTGACATGATGCACCACCTGCTAGGGGTGGCATGCACCTATCATGCCATGCCCCATGGATACTGGCAAAGGCTGTCAGTACCCACAGCATACCCTGAATAGGTAAGTCTCAAAACACAAACCCACCTTCATAGATTCTACAAGGGATAGGAACCTAGATGTAATGCTACCCAATGACAGATGTATAAACAGCAAGATGTGTGCAGTGTAAATGCACACAGTATGGAGAATGTAGATATCAGTCCTGTAATAGAAAACTGGGTCAAGGCTCACATCAGCACCCTAACACTACCAGGTCACACCTCATACTGTGCTGTACAGCCGCAAAACATGGAACAAGCTACAAAAGGAGGGTGACTAGCAAGAAATGGCAAGGATAGTCACACCCCCATGTTGGTACCACAACAGGAAGCAACATGGATTAGCCATGGTCAAATACCAATGGCTAAAACCGCCTCCCAGTATATAGCCTGCTGCAGACTACTGTCCTAATACCAGGAACTGCACCTGGCCTATGTCGGAATACATGACTATATCAAGCCCCCCAAACCACATTATATTGCTTGACTAAAATACCCAGACATACACCGGGAGCATTATACTAGCACCAACACAGTAGGAGAAAATTACCCAGATTCCATTAACCAAAATGCACAGGAACAATGTACCACTCCCACAAGAGGGGTAAGCATACTGGATGTGATAATCAGCAACATGTGTACTGGATGGCAAGATGAGAAGTGTACCCCTCACTGGTAAGACCAGACTATAGAGTAATCACACTGGATATACGCATCCTGACCACAGTCCCTGGCCAGAATACCACAGTGAAAAACATGTGTAAAGCATAAGTTGCAGCCCTCAAAACCGATGTTGAATCCACAAAAGTCCCTGTGCAAGTGCAGAATATGGGACACACCACAGAACATGTTATACAGGCATTCCATGAACACAGCCAGGAATGCTTGGAGTATGCAATCACAAATAACAACAACACACAATGCCATACACGCAGGCATCTGGCATGCTGGCCTCCAGCCATTACCAAACCATGCAAGAGAATGAGGAAGCTACCACATGATAGAACAAACATAAAAAGGGAAGTAATCACTGAACAGTAGTATGGCAATAACATATGACCACACATACAATCCACTAAGCCCAGCCACAACAAGTAGAATCTGTGAATCCAGAGGCAATGTGACACCAGTCCCAAGTACACAGACAACCACAACACCCCCCAATAAATACAAATATATGTGATAGATGCATCCATGTATCCAAACCAGAGGTTGAGCTCCACCAACTCAGTACTGTCAAAACTAGTCAGGAGGAGAAGGTAACCACATACACCACAAACCCAGTCCCACATAGACCTACCACAACTGTAAACCAAACACATAAACACAGACAAATATTCCTGGAGGCCTTAATTACAAACACACCACACCAACAGAAGCCTTCAAAGCAGATCACAAGCAACCACAACCTTCAAACATAGCACATGCAACGAATAGTACGCAAAGCTGGTGTGCCAAACAGTCACATGCCAGAAGGAGAAACAACATGCCTGATACAGTCGTAATAGGTGTCTGTATAGGCAGACACACTGCTGTCCCACTCACCAGACTGAACAAGGGAAAGGGTAGAGTAATCTGTCTGTAGGCTGCCACAAAATGCCACATAACACAAGTACGCAGGTCACCCCAAAGCAAGCAGAAATATGATGCACTCAATGTCCATGCTGGTGTGAATTACCTGAGATGTACCTCCCTGGTCAACATCAAAAGAGACATGGATGGTCCCTCTGAGTATGTACGCCAGGGCGGTATGACACTGGCTGTGTGCAGCATCCAACCCTCACCAAGAATGATGCCACAGTACAAACACAGAATGCTCATGTTTAACAGCTGGCACAGTTACAGCTGTCAGAC
This sequence comes from Protopterus annectens, assembly GCF_019279795.1. Taxonomy (NCBI): domain Eukaryota; kingdom Metazoa; phylum Chordata; order Ceratodontiformes; family Protopteridae; genus Protopterus; species Protopterus annectens. Next base: position 888,167,112 of record NC_056728.1, on the reverse strand, counting down.
CAAGAGGGTCTAATGTCTGTCTACTTGAGATGTCAAGCATGACAAGCCATGCTGCTGTTCCAGGGATGGCTTGCAGCTGTTACCCATGTGCGTTTGGATACTGGGTAAGGCCTTTGCCGCCTCCATAGAGCCGTATGTAGGCAAGGCCAAAAAGACTACCCACCACCCTAGAAAACATAAGTGGTAGGAAACATAAGGGTAATGCTGACCAATGCCAGATGTGGAAACTGCAATATGCATGCCCCTGAGGCAAGGTATGTGATGGTGTCCTGTGCTGAGGCCATCATGGACTCCAAGAATAATGGAATGCCAAATCATACTACTGCCCAATGTCAGCCTTACCACAGGATATGTACCCAAAGAGCAGTGTACAACAACAGTGGTCCATCACAACAAAGGTGTTGCCTGAATGGATACTCCAAACTACCACCCCAGGATCCTGACAAGCTTGTTCTGCACAACTATGGAAAGGATCAGTATGTACCGCAGACAGAAGGCTATTGTGGACCTACTGATACTGGACCCTACACAGTGTGGCTGTTGTAACTGCAGAACCTGCCCCTAAACATGTCTGACCCATTTGAAGCAGTCATTAAAGTCATTGATGAGGGCAATGTGGTCCACACAGCGTAGCTGGACCGTGCACATGCTTCTAGACAATACCGTACGAGTTCAGTATGGATATGTTCAGCAGCTTAAATATATACCCCTATGTCAGTAGAGGGGTTGCAAACCAGACCAAGGACAGAACTGACATGGTCAGACATGCCGCATCCATGTCAGACTACAAAGCGGATATGAGTGGCATCCCACAAGGCCTGGTCTTCCCCCCACCCCCATTCTGTATATATGTCCCATAGGTATAGGCCAACATGGAAGGACTGTGACTGAACATGTATGCAGAGGAGCACAAACAGCCCACCATATCCGAACCCCAGCTGACACAAGCAACCCACAAAAGGGCCACCTACAAACAGACAACTGTAGCCATGGCCATGTCAGCAAGCTAATTGCAGAACTGTGTATAGACAACCACCGTGGATATACAGTAAGTGCCCACAAATTACCACACAGGTGTTAACCCATGAGGTACCTAACATGTAATGTGAGACATGGTACAAAAGGTGATAAATATCCTGCACTGGACAAACATGTGGCTGTAGTGTTCGCAGAAACATGTACCATATACCCACCCAAACATGAAGGTTGGCAGATGTAGATAAGGGGAACTCACTGTGGCTCTGCAGCCATCCTCCATCAGCGTCACAACTGACTACAATAGCCCCTGTGGGATATACCGCAGCAGACACCTCCATCATCTGTAAAGTCCACAACAGTACCCCACCAGGGGTAGCAAAGAGCATGAACAGATGCCATGTGTTGCCTGAGTAAACAAACTGCAGTCCCACACACCGCCATCCTTCCCAGCTACAGGAAAGCTGTGCCTGATGTATAAAGCCATGTCCAACCTGGAATGAATGAACATGTTGCACCTTGTACAATCTGAATGGCAGTGAGCTATGCACATGAGAGACCTGAACCCCAGCACTGACATACATAGGACAAGCTGTACAGAATGTACAGGTGCTGCATGTTCACACCTGTTGTGGTAGTGGTAACATGTCATTCCACTGCAATTCAGTGACCACATGCTGTGAACCCTTCAACTAGTGTGTTGTAGCTACAGTAATGCACACGCACAATGTTTGGCTGGATGCAGTCCAGCCATATAAACACAGTTCTTGAGACTGTCATATTGCCAGTGTTGTTATGGAGGATAGGTGGCCTTCCTGTGTATGGGAGGGTTGTGTGTGCCAGGCTATGAACCAGATGGCAGTCCAACACACTGTTAGCTGCACATGATTAGGCCCTGATGCTTTGTGCTGTGCCAACAACCTGGAGGTGTGTGTATCTGTGGTACCTTGGGATACCACCCCCCTGTCCATGTGTGTTACATGTGTAGGGGACGACAAGCATGGTATGGGGCATAACCTGTTAGTGATGGGTAACACCTGTGAGCCATGAATCAGGAATCTGGTACTGCACAGACATTGCAGTTCACCGTGCTGAGGACAGTGTCTGGTGCATGCATTTTCCGGTGTACACTGCTGTTGTTGTGTAGCAGCACTGTTAGTGTCCTAACCTGTGTGATACCCACGGAGGTGGCTATGTAAACCATGTCCTGCAGCATAAGGCAGTATGTGTGTACCAAGGAGCTTTGCCATTATACATCAGGCCATGGGTGTCACGTGCAAGATGACCCTTGCACATCATTGTAGCTTCCCTAGCATGTAAGCACACGTTGACAGCCAGTGGATACCCTATGAATGACAGTGGAGACTGAGCATAATGTAGACATACAACACCCTTCCCACATATAGTGGTAGCATACCTGGTGAGGGTATGTTGGCAACCAAGATCAGGCTCATACTTGCCTATGCCACATGCTGAGAGATCCATTCTATGTTCCCTATCATGTAGTCCAGGGAGGTATGTCTCAGGTCAGCCATACTGGCATGGTCAATGAGTGAGTCATATGTGTCCATGCCTCTGACTGACCTGTATGCATGTGTTCTGTGGTGGACCATAGTGCCCCTGAGGCATATCACTTTGACCTTCACCAGATACAGCCTGTTGAGTGGGACCCCAGTGCAGCACCCAAGACAGGTACCTGACACATCTGTAGCAGGTGTGTTGTGTAGCCCTACAGGCTGTGAGTGTGTAGCACAGGGGATGTGTGTGCCATGTGTAGCATGTGCTCTGTTCCGATGGAACATATGCCTGTGTGCCAGCTGTGGAGGTGTGTGATGCTCAGGCAGGATGTTATTCTGAGTCCCCACGTATGCCCCATTGTGTTCAGCATGCTGTCAGTGCGTGTCAATGTCTGACTTGTATTGTAGTCACTGTAATATATTTTATTTATTTATTTATTTATCCTACATTTGTTGACCGGGATAGTCTGACTGGATGCATGTCCATTTCCAGGGGAGGCCCGAGGAGAAAAGCTACAAGGGTAAGCAGATAAAGCATTACATAATGCCAGCATTACATATTACAAACAGATTATTTACAGAGATTACATAAGTAAGCAAGTTAAACATGTTCCACAGGTTAATGTTAGTCCTGAGCACAAGTCAGGATTAAATTAAATTACACAGTAAACTGGTTCACAGATTTTACACATTTGGGTTAGCCAGGCTTGATACATTGACATAGCCAGTTAAGTGACAAATGTTGTTTGAGTCTAGTGTTAAATTGACCTAAGGTGGAAAGTAGGGTAATATCAGCTGGAAGTGAGTTCCAGGATCTACTTACAGAGTTTGCAAAGAGAGAATCACCGGCTGTGTTATTAAATTTGCTAGTCTGAATTAGTAGTTTGTTAGAGGATCGAAGCGGTCTAGGATTGTTATAGGGGGTGATAATATTTGAAGTGCAGGAGTATTGTCCGGATTATAGAGGATTTTATAGGCCATAATCAGTTGGTTATACTGTATTAGGCTGGGTATTGCAAGCCAACCAAGCTGATTTAGTTTGATGCAATGATGTGTCCTAAAAGGTACCCCAGTGGCAAACCTGGCAAAGTGGTTGTAGCAAATTGAGTGTTTGTTAAGGACAGTCTTGTTCATATTAAAAAGTAGAGGGGATGCATACAGAAGGGTTGAAACAAGGTGTGAGCGAGCTATGGCACCTTTAGCTGGAGGGGCTAGGAAGGCTTTTATTCTGTAAAGTAACCCTAGTTTTCTATTGATGGCTTTGATAATTTGGTTAACATGTAGGTCACATTTGAGATTATTGTCTATGATGACACCTAATAGTTTAGTAGATGGGTCAGGGGAGATTATTGTGCCATCAGTTGATGTTATGGTAAAGGTGAAAGCGGTAGACCTACGTGTTGGTGAAATAACAGCAGTTTAGTTTATTTGGGATTTAGGATCAGACGATGTTCAGAAAGCCAGTTTTCTATTGTATTAAGGGTGGTCTGGGTAGCTGACCATAACTCTACTGGAGATGTGGCTGAGCAGATCAGAGTAGAGTCTTCAGCATATTAGATACAGCTAACTTTTGGGATGACAGTATAAAGGTCGTTAATGAAGATGGAGAACAGCAAGGGCCCTAGTATAGAGCCTTGTGGTACTCTGAGGGTGTTAGGTAGAAGGTTAGAGAGTTTGTTCTGCCAGAGGCCAGCCTGCTGTCGACCATGCAGAAAGGATTGAAACCATTGGAAGGCTCCAGTATCTAGACAGAATGTTTGCAGGATGTGGATTACAAGTTGGTGATCAACCATATCGTATGCCTTGGAAAGATCCAAAAAGAGGGCTGAGGATATATAATTAGTGTTGCAAGTATGGTTTATGGTGTTAGTAAAGGCTAGGAGGCCTGAAGTAGTGCTGTGATGAGGACGGAAGCCATGCTGAGTGTCTGCCATAAGGCGATTTTGGATTAGGTGGTGCATGAATTGTCTATGACTAAAGTTTTCATAATCTTTGCGAGTGGAGAGAGTATAGCTATTGGCCTATAAGTGGAGAATTCAGTAGAGCTGCCTCCTTTGTGAAGTGGGATTACATATGATATTTTCCAGATGGTGGGAAATTTAGATTCTACCATGGTTCATTTGATTACCTTTGAGACGGAGTAAGCAATAGCATCATCTGATTTTGATAGGTACTCGGCAGGGAGTTGATCAGCAGAAAGTGTAGTGGGTTTCACTGTTTCAATTAAGGTATGGAGAAGTGAAGTGGTGACTGGTTGGCAGCTGAACGCAAGTAGGTTTCTAGGGGTGCTACTTTCAGCACCAGGGGAGCTAAGAGGTAGATGGCTAGTTAGGGCCTGAAATGTCTCAGTAAAGAATTGGTCAAAACTATCAGAAACATCTCCAGGGGTATTATCAATAGTAGCAGCAGGGATTGTGGTTGACGTTTGTCCAGGATGTAGTATATATGACATACCACCTGACAGGGTATGGCATTACTGGGTTCAGAGAGCCCGTCCCCAGATTGGCTGTGTGGTGGCATCCCACACATGTGTTGTACGTTCCTGGCCAAGGGTAATGGCTGACTGCATACATGTGGCAGCTGTGACAATGACACATGACTCACATAAACCACAACTGGACCATAAAGGTAATTCACAGGTTACCTTTGCACATGCTACCCTAGTAGTGTGATTGCCATGGTGAGTACCAACACATAGGGCCAATGGGGAACAACATACTGAAGGTGTGTATGTGTGGGTGTACCACTACTGGTTCATAGCACTGGCATATATGACTGCACACGTGGGTAAATGCCAGGTAAGACATGTGCAATGTGTCACAGGCAATGTACATGCGTACAGGACAGACAGTGACATTCTGTCATGTGTAAAGTTGACATACATATCGTACGCTATGCAGATGTCACTAGGAGTCTACAGAAGCACTGTAACTCTGCATTGCAGGTGTAAGCAGTGTTCCAGGGAACCCCAAGCGAACATGCATGCAAACAAAGCTACAGTAAACAGGGCCGGAAGTAGTGCATTGTACAACAAAGAAGGGGTAACAATAACAATAAGTAACAATGCAAATATGTAGGCACTATCAACATGTACCCAGGAATACACAGCGCAGATGCCCATGGTAGAACTGATATTATGTCATAGTTATTTGTGATTTGGATTATATTGGTACTGCACACATATCTACATGCACGAACATCCACATTGCATAGTCATTGTGGGCAACTTGACACCATTACCGTACATGTCTACCATTGCATATCACTACTTGCGTTAGCTTTCCCCCTGTGCTACCCATGTATGCGGCTATCTGTTGACAACCTTACTACCGGCATGCAATTATGTGCAGCTGTTATACTTTGGTATGTACTATGGGTGCAGATAACAATTCAGGACATTCATACAGTTACTGCAGCAGGCATGCTGGGATAAACACACAGTCATAGCAGCACACTGTACTGTTACCAACATGATACTATTAATACACTTCTATGTAGTCACTCTGTGCATCAGCAATGTGTTTACCTGTTCCCGCAATGATGTTGGAGATTGCAGTAGGTGGCACAGTGTCATCATATGCACAGGGTGTGGATTAGGTATGCCTGAGTCAGCCACTGATACCACCAATTGACATGTGTGTGTATGTGTGTTGGTGAGGGGCAGCAGTACAGGGTGGGGCAGTGTTGGTGCAGTGTGTGCATGTATGTGGTCACCCTAGATGTTAACATTTCGCATGTGTGTATGCACGCACACAGTTCCACCTCATGGCTGCCATATACAGGGGTTTGTGGACAGCCACAGACTGCACCTGGCAGGTCATACAGATCAGTGTCTGTGGGCACGGACACGGTACCTGTGCCTGGCAGGGGTGCTACGGACCGTATCCAGTACTAAGACAGACTGGGTACTGTCATCAGAAGTGGGAGTGTGTTGACTGGACACAGGTCCCTGTTGGGACTGTCCAGAGTCACGGGCATGTGGTCTCCTGGGGCGTTCCGATGACAGCACAGACCCAGCATTGCTGGGGCTGCTGCTGGCACTATGGGGGCATGCGCGAGCCTGTTGTTGTCCGCACCGACTGCCAGCTCCTGCTGTTGCCAGCATACAGCCACGTCGATGCCGCAAACGCCCACCATTGCCCTGGCTCATGGACATCTGGTTGTGGAACTGCTGTAATATGTCCCCACAACGTCTGTCTATGACATCAGCGAAATTACGGATAGCATCCGCAATGTCACGCATACTGTCTGTCATGGCTGTGCGACATGCTCTCAGCTCCCTCTGACCCTGTCTGGTGTACCTTTCCATACGCGACTGTGCCTGCATGACAGTCTGAAACATAGCTGAGGTTGACAGACCTCTTTGGGCACGTCGGCCAGAGGCAGTATGCCCACGGATGCTCCCACGAGAACCCATGGGCAACTGTCTGTGTGGTACCATCGGAGGACCCTGCCCATGGCTGCTGTGTGGGGACGCATGTGCCACATGTACCACATTACCTTGGTCTATGCCCACTGTATCCTGTCCATCACCTAGGGACAATGGTGACAAAGGATGTACTGGCAGGATGACTGTGCGCACTGATAGGGTTGACAGCTGTGTACTGTCAATTGGCTGACCAATGGTGGACCCTGACACACCTTCCTGTACCATTACACAAATATCATCATTACCAGTACCCGTGGCACAAGATGAAGGTTCCCTGCTGCAGGTTACCAGAGCAGCACCAGAACCTGTGGGAGGAAGACAGGAAAGACAGTTTACAGTCTCCAGACATTGTTACCAGTGATACACTTCTACACACATGCACACATGGACACATGCACACATGCACACATGGACACAGGCACACATGCACACATGGACACAGGCACACATGCAGACATGCACACGTGGACACATGCACACAGGCACACATGCACACATGCACACATGCACACAGGCACACATGCACACATGCACACGTGGACACATGCACACATGCACACGTGGACACATGCACACATGAACACATGCACACATGCACACATGGTCACATGCACACATGGACACATGCACACATGCACGCATGCACACGTGGTCACGTGTACACATGCACACATGCACACATACACACGTGGACACAGGCACACATGCACACATGCACACATGCACACATGCACACGTGGACACAGGCACACATGCACACTTGGACACAGGCACACCTGCACACATGCACACAAGCACACATGGTCACAGGCACACCTGCACACATGCACACATGCACATCCCGCATTATACACACAGAGCACTACTGAGTTACACTACTGTTACTAGCATTATCAGGACTATTATAGGTTATGTTAAACACACTCACCAGCATGGATGGCCTGCCTTGCTGTAACCCTGGAGGGACCTGCAGAAATGATGAGATTAATGTCAGTGGGCACAACTGTGCCATTGATATTGCATATGATACAGTGTACAGAACAGTCAAGTGTACATATGGCATATTACCTGCACGCTCCATGTCGTGCTGCTGTGTGGAACCAGCCTCCATCATAATGCAGGTGTACTGCTATTGCTGTTCCGGGGCTGGAGCCACAACACTTAGGAGTAGCCCCTCCAGTCTGGTGAGGGGGGGGATGTGTGGCCACCCCACCTCCTGTGGCAACCTGTTGCCTGTGGATATCTGATGCACGCTGATGGACACTTCGGATTAAATCACTGCAGTGATGTCGTACCTGCTCATATGTCCTGTTATGCGTGCCAATATCATTTACCCTACAGACAAGGACTTGCCACAGTGCAGCCCTCTCCTGCTGATTCTGACTGGTGCGGGAAAACAGGATGTCATACTCCCGCACCAGGCTCTGGTGGAACTCCTCGTCTTCCGCTACAGAGTAGGTGGGATTACACTGACGCGCCATCTCCCTGGAAGAGAACACAAACAGGATATCAGCAGACTATGTCGGCAATATATGGCACACATACTATACATGATACTCATGTGTAGTGATATACTACTACAGCCATATGTTGCATGTGTGTGTGTCGTGGTGGATACACAGGTACATGGCCAGATATCAGTGCTCAGCCAACACCTGTGCACCAATACCTGCCACATTCCACACAACATAGTAGCATGTCCCATCGGTCAGCACACACTGACAGGTCCAATGCACAACCTCACTCTGGGGGTTCATCCCAAGGTACTGTATGTGGAATGCCATCCACTACTGTGATGTGGACAGAAGTTACTCGGCCTGAATATACATATCCCACCACCACCACCAGCACAGTAGACTACTTTGATATGTATGTGATTAGACAGTTATTCACTTGCTGGGGCTGAGATGGTATCCATGCAGCACACTGGGCCAGTGGTAGCCACAAGCCACACTGCTGACCCCTTTGCAAATGCTTACCACAGACATGCCACAGATTGCATGGAACTTGCACACACATTTCTAACCCAGACCCTATGCACAAAGGTTAGGCATCCTGTCCGGTGGACCCCAGACAGAGGCAGATTGTATAACAATAGCAGTAGGCTAATGCAGGACAGAGCACATTCACATTAAGGGAAGGCATCTGTGGTCAGCACTGGTACTACACTATGGTCCATCATAACAATGTCCACAGCCTACTCTGGGAGGGAAATGGCCACAAACACTATGGATGACCACAAGGCCTTCTTCAGTTATGTTACACATATGGACCACATGCCTCAGATATGCTCTGTGTTAATACACACCTACTTAACATTCACCAAACACACGGATATTGGCAACAGTCTTGCAGACATGTTCGGTGCACGTATCCCCCCCTCCTTCTCCCCCACAGTTGAAATATTTATCACAGCTGTATGTAACCTCCCTATCATCTCACATGTCCAGGTGAGGACCGCCCTCAGCAGAGCAGAACACACAGCATCACTGTGACCTCATGGTATCCCTGGATGTGTGCTACCTGCACTCCGAGAGGACATACAACCGCATATAACACTGATAATTTATCTTGGCCGTACTACAGGATATGTACCTGGACAGTGGCATACAGCGACAGTGGTCCCACACCAATAAGGAGGCACCTCGACTGACCCTGGGAACTACCACATCATATGCATAACCGGCCTGGTCTGCTAAGCTATGGAATTATGCAGTATGGGATGCATATGCAGTGATATCGGGTACCTGCAGACACTTGTTCCCAGCCAGTGTGCCTTTGTAATGGGATGATCCTGCCTTTTGAACCTGGATGACCTTTCAAAGCAGTCACTACAGCCATTGCTGGGGGCAACGCACAGACAACTGCTGCCAGGATCATGGCCTAAGACTGATTGACATGTAATGTATGGTCATCCCCTTTTGGTGGAACTACATACACACAACATATCACATGGACATACCTATAGATACAGACCTATGACACATTTGGAGGGTTCACAGTATGCACACTATTAACCTGCTACTTTGCATTACCTGTGTTTGTCACAGCTGGTTGCGTTACCACTGCTTCTGCTTGCTGCTGCTACTGTCACTGCTGACAGCTTCGGGTGACAGAGTCACAGTGTATAATTTTTTTTTGTTCTCTCTCTCTCTCTCTCTCTCTCTCTCTCTCACTTTTCTTTCTCCCTCTGTCTGCTTCCAGACAGTGCAATGAATGTATTGCATGTGTGGAGTGTTAGCACTGGATGCTTTTGTAGGTATCTGCATAGGTCCATGTGATGGCCTCTGCACCAATTGTAAGCCAGCATTTGCTAATTGCATACAGCCAGTTGTGTACTGATTGCAGTTCTCACTGTGAATTCAGGTCAGTGCTATAAAAGGGTATGTGGGATAGGTGTTGCCCTTTCACACCTCATACTGTGCTGTACAGCCGCAAAACATGGAACAAGCTACAAAAGGAGGGTGACTAGCAAGAAATGGCAAGGATAGCCACACCCCCATGTTGGTACCACAACAAGAAGCAGCATGGATTAGCCATGGTCAAATACCAATGGCTAAAACCACCTCCCAGTATATAGCCTGCTGCAGACTAATGTCCTAATACCAGGAACTGCACCTGGCCTATGTCGGAATACATGACTATATCAAGCCCCCCAAACCACATTATATTGCTTGACTGAAAATACCCAGACATACACCGGGAGCATTATACTAGCACCAACACAGTAGAAGAAAATTACCCAGATTCCATAAACCAAAATGCCCAGGAACAATGTACCACTCCCACAAGAGGGGTAAGCATACTGGATGTGATAATCAGCAACATGTGCACTGGATGGCAAGATGAGAAGTGTACCCCTCACTGGTAAGACCAGACTATAGAGTAATCACACTGGATATACACATCCTGACCACAGTCCCTGGCCAGAATACCACAGTGAAAAACATGTGTAAAGCATAAGTTGCAGCCCTCAAAACCGATGTTGAATCCACAAAAGTCCCTGTGCAAGTGCAGAATATGGGACACACCACAGAACATGTTATACAGGCATTCCATGAACACAGCCAGGAATGCTTGGAGTATGCAATCACAAATAACAACAACACACAATGCCATACACGCAGGCATCTGGCATGCTGGCCTCCAGCCATTACCAAACCATGCAAGAGAATGAGGAAGCTACCACATGATAGAGCAAACATAAAAAGGGAAGTAATCACTGACCAGTAGTATGGCAATAACATATGTCCACACATACAATCCACTAAGTCCAGCCACAACAAGTAGAATCTGTGAATCCAGAGGCAATGTGACACCAGTCCCAAGTACACAGACAACCACAACACCCCCCAATAAATACAAATATATGTGATAGATGCAGCCATGTATCCAAACCAGAGGTTGAGCTCCACCAACTCAGTACTGTCAAAACTAGTCAGGAGGAGAAGGTAACCACATACACCACAAACCCAGTCCCACATAGACCTACCACAACTGTAAACCAAACACATAAACACAGACAAATATTCCCGGAGGCCTTAATTACAAACACACCACACCAACAGAAGCCTTCAAAGCAGATCACAAGCAACCACAACCTTCAAACATAGCACATGCAATGAATAGTACGCAAAGCTGGTGTGCCAAATAGTCACATGCCAGAAGGAGAAACAACATGCCTGATACAGTCGTAATAGGTGTCTGTATAGGCAGACACACTGCTGTCCCACTCACCAGACTGAACAAGGGAAAGGGTAGAGTAATCTGCCTGTAGGCTGCCACAAAATGCCACATAACACAAGTACCCAGGTCACCCCAAAGCAAGCAGAAATATGATGCACTCAATGTCCATGCTGGTGTGAATTACCTGAGATGTACCTCCCTGGTCAACATCAAAAGAGACATGGATGGTCCCTCTGAGTATGTACGCCAGGGCGGTATGACACTGGCTGTGTGCAGCATCCAACCCTCACCAAGAATGATGCCACAGTACAAACACAGAATGCTCATGTTTAACAGCTGGCACAGTTACAGCTGTCAGACCAAGAGGGTCTAATGTCTGTCTGCTTGAGATGTCAAGCATGACAAGCCATGCTGCTGTTCCAGGGATGGCTTGCAGCTGTTACCCATGTGCGTTTGGATACTGGATAAGGCCTTTGCCGCCTCCATAGAACCGTATGTAGGCAAGGCCAAAAAGACTACCCACCACCCTAGAAAACATAAGTGGTAGGAAACATAAGGGTAATGCTGACCAATGCCAGATGTGTAAACTGCAATATGCATGCCCCTGAGGCACTTCCCATTATGGAGAGCATTGATGTCTGTGCAGTGACAGAAGCCTGCTGCAAGCCTAGTGATAGCACACCAGCACTACTAGGTTATACCACATATCATGTGTTATGGCCCCAACACCTGCACCAAAACATCAAAGGAGGGGGAGTATCCATATGCAGCACAGACACCCATATTGCAAGGTAACTGACAATGTACAAAGCAGCGGAGACCACCCATGTGCACATTACTGTAGTCAAAACTGCTGTACAGTCTGTAGCATGCGACAGACCACACTCTCACACACAAGAACTCCACCCAGACATCCGAAGACACTGGACAGTATGAATGTCCCACCAAATACCAGACAAGGTACACACAAATTACCACATAGGTGTCAAACCATTATGTAAGCAAGGAGTAATCAGGGACCTAGGGACACAGGTCGACATTAATCTGTCATGTAACACCCACAATGCCAATGTGTCTATGAAGATTGTCGATACTGGACACCGTATCATGAAAGGTTTCACATCAACAGAGGTCACTGTGCCGCTGTACTGTTCCCTTATCAGACCCATAATCTAGTACAATGACTCATATGGGATGTACCGTATGTGACACCTGCAGCAGTTCGGAAGACCTCATAGTTACCCCAACAACAGGATAAAGGGTGTGAAATATATGTCATATGCTGCCTGGCTGTAGACACCCCAGCTGACTGCAGTCACACACTGCCTACACAGAGGCATTGTATGTCTGTTGTACAAGGCCATGCCCAACACAGGAGTAATTGATATGCTACACCACAGGAAATCAAAGCCATTGGAGCTGTGAGAGTCACAGATGTCAGCCTCAACACATAATGAAATAAGATGTGCCGGAGGGACAGATACATAACCCAGAGGTTCCCCACACTCAGAAACAGGATCCCAATCCATGGTAGGCAGAGCCCCTCACTGACACCCCTCTACAGGAATATTGCCAAGTGGATGGATGACCGTACATGTATACTGGGGGTCCTCACTGTGTCACGACCAGACAGAGGCACAGTGAAGAACGTCATAAATGGCCATAAGTGAACATAGCAAGGGGTGGCGAAAGACACACACACTATGGCTAGGCTTACTAATGGCCTAGGGTGTATAGCCTAGTATGAACCCATGAACCTATGAAGATACAAAATGTACAGGACACTAAGGATAATCACAAGGCTTACCCAGCTGATGGTAGGAACCATGTTGGGCATCCACAGATATGCTCCGAATCACACAGATATTACAAACAACATACCAAACACACACACATATTGCTAACATACAACCTGTCAGGTGTAGTGCAAACACCCCCCCCCCCCCGAGTGCAGAATACCTATCCCAGCAGACTGATGGTCCCCTGATATTGCAGATGCTGAGGTAACAGCCATCATCTGTAAAGCAGAACACACAGCAGCAAAGGTATGTGATGGTGTCCTGTGCTGAGGCCAACATGGACTCCAAGAATAATGGAATGCCAAATCACACTACTGCCCAATGTTAGCCTTACCACAGGATATGTACCCAAAGAGCAGTGTACAACAACAGTGGTCCATCACAACAAAGGTGTTGCCTGAATGGATACTCCAAACTACCACCCCAGGATCCTGACAAGCTTGTTCTGCACAGCTATGGAAAGGATCAGTATGTACCACAGACAGAAGGCTATTGTGGACCTACTGATACTGGACCCTACACAGTGTGGCTGTTGTAACTGCAGAACCTGCCCCTAAACATGTCTGACCCATTTGAAGCAGTCATTAAGGTCATTGATGAGGGCAATGTGGTCCACACAGCGTAGCTGGACCGTGCACATGCTTCTAGACAATACAGTACGAGTTCAGTATGGATATGTTCAGCAGCTTAAATATATACCCCTATGTCAGTAGAGGGGTTGCAAACCAGACCAAGGACAGAACTGACATGGTCAGACATGCCGCATCCATGTCAGACTACAAAGCGGATATGAGTGGCATCCCACAAGGCCTGGACTCCCCCCCCACCCCCATTCTGTATATATGTCCCATAGGTATAGGCCAACATGGAAGGACTGTGACTGAACATGTATGCAGAGGAGCACAAACAGCCCACCATATCCGACCCCCAGCTGACACAAGCAACCCACAAAAGGGCCACCTACAAACAGACAACTGTAGCCATGGCCATGTCAGCAAGCTAATTGCAGAACAGTGTATAGACAACCACCGTGGATATACAGTAAGTGCCCACAAATTACCACACAGGTGTTAAACCATGAGGTACCTAACATGTAATGTGAGACCTGGGTACAAAAGGTAATAAATATCCTGCACTGGACAAACATGTGGCTGTAGTGTTCGCAGAAACATGTACCATATACCCACCCAAACATGAAGGTTGGCAGATGTAGATAAAGGGAACTCACTGTGGCTCTGCAGCCATCCTCCATCAGCGTCACAACTGACTACAATAGCCCCTGTGGGATATACCGCAGCAGACACCTCCATCAACTGTAAAGTCCACAACAGTACCCCACCAGGGGTAGCAAAGAGCATGAACAGATGCCATGTGTTGCCTGAGTAAACAAACTGCAGCCCCACACACCGCCATCCTTCCCAGCTACAGGAAAGCTGTGCCTCATGTATGAAGCCAAGTCCAACCTGGAATGAATGAACATGTTGCACCTTGTACAATCTGAATGGCAGTGAGCTATGCACATGAGAGACCTGAACCCCAGCACTGACATACATAGGACAAGCTGTACAGAATGATCCATAACACAGAAGGCACCCCCACTCTTCAGTAAACTCCTGGTACAGGTCAGCCAGAGAGCCACATATCGACACCCCTCAAGAGGAATCCTGATGAGTGTATGGGAGATGGTAGGCTAACCCTGGGTATCACTGTTATGTCAGAGGTAGACGGAGGCACAGTATACTAACCATGACATATGTCATGGCAAACTCCAGTTACAATGTGTGTCGAAGGACAAACACACCCTGTGACTAGCATCAGAAATGGCCTAGGGAACATCGCTAGTGTTTGCCAATGTCCACCCATGTTGTGGAATACACTAGCAATGTTGGACGAGCCTGGTGTAGGTAGTCCATATCTGAACATATTGCAACATGGTCATATGTACACAACTGGCCCCTACACAGTCTGTTGTGCTCACTATGAAGATGTCAAGCAGTCATAGGACTAAAGCCCAGGATACTGTCCACCACAGTGAAAGTACTGAACCAGTACACTATACGGTACTACAGTGTTAGGTCATTATGAAAGTATGTTGAGAACTGTCTGCAAAGTAGCCCATGCAATCCCTGCAGGCACAGTATAATCCCTGTTGTGGCAGACACAAAGCAGTTGGCCAGTTAGTACACAACATGACACCCAACACACAACCATAAATGTGAGATATTGTTGAAGTTCACACACACCCAAATATGTGGTGGACTTCAGAGTGCAACATATGGAAAGCTCACACTGGGCATGCTCGCACACTTTGATAAATGAGGCATATGTCAGACAACATGCCATGGAAAGGCTGAACTGGGCATGCTCACACACTTAGGCCATATCTCCATTTAGCAGTTGGCCACACATATCTGGTATTTGTACGTGTCAGTCCAGGAACCAACCACAACACAGCAATCAGCCCAGTGCACACAGTAAATCACCACAGAGACATAAGTGATATAGTGGATCGCCATCATATGCAAACATCTTCCACAGATACACAAGTTGGTCATAGGAACAGGGAATGCTATGGCAATAAAGACCTGCAAACAGTAGAACAGCACAACAAATATTGTGCATCCGACAATTGAACATATGGGTGTAGAGGTCAATACTAGGCTTATTGCCCTAGGGAATGACAGCTCAGCCAGAGTGTGCTTGGCATCTGCATCCCCAGGATAGTAGGCTACTGTGCCACTGTAAAGTAGGTCACAGAAGGCAACATGTGAGGCTAGTGAGCTGTGCCTCTATCAAGCAGGGGCACCGTGGAGGTCCCAGGGATTGAATGTGCTAAGCCACAGCCATGTTGTCGGTGTGTGATGTGAGAGGGTTGCTGAGGATCTCTGACAGTAGGTGTCCATCAATAACAGACTGAGAGGAGCCCTATCTGCATTCTCTGGACGATTCCACTGTCAAGACTGTGTTGTAATGAGTATGTGTGAATGAAGTGCCGTGACGGAACTGTTCACAGATGTCCTCCCTCTGTGGGCTACAGCTCTGCAATGTATTAGGTCACTCTGTCTGTTGTACGGCGCATATATGGCTGGTGTACAGCTGACAGGTGTCTTGTTGTGGAGCAGTCATGGGTATATGTGGGACAGCATGACCAATGCAAACCGTACACATGCTCATAGAATGCAATTGTCTAGGATTATGCTGAGTGGCCAGTATAGTCCTCCAGCGTGGGTCCTCTGAAGTCGTCCACCCCAGTCTACACAAGTGTAGAGTCTGCTTGTGCTAAATACAGTTTGTGTGCAGTGACAACCTTGCCTGGGGGTGGAGATGGGATATGGATGTCCAGGGAAAGGTGGCTATGGTTAGATATCAACAATGGTGGTCTACCTCTGGTGTGGAACAGTGAGTACCCACGTTACAGATGGACAGGTGCAATATGTATTCCCCCATGTGGCTGTGGTGTGTGGTTCTGCCATAGCACATGGACCCACAAATTGTAGTGGCTGTAGGGTAAAGTGGTAGAGGCCTGAGTAGTTCTCACACAATATGCCTGTACCTGATGTTAACAACTGGAATGGTGTATGTGAACACCTGCATATCCTGGCACTGTTCCCAGGGAAGCTAAGTGTGTGTCCTGGATGTGGGTGTGGTGTTCTGGACTGGTTGAGTTGTGTGTTGCAGGTCCTGTCGTCCCAAAGCATGGTATAGAACATAACCTGCCAGTGCGATGTGCATATCTGAACCTGACGTAGGTGGCTGCAAATGCATATATATGCTATCCCCCACCTGACAGGTAGTACTACATCTACATACCTCTGTAGAAATAAAGATGTCAACACCCTATAAATACTACAGGTGCAGAAGAAATGCCCAATAATTCAGATAGTGCGCTCTGCTAATGCGTCTCCCTCAAGTGTCATAATATAGTTAGGTAAGGGTTTGAATCCTGCAAATGCTCAGTGTGGGTGAGTGGGGTTTGTGTGTGTGAAAGGCTGTGAGAGGGAAATGTCTCTTTTGGCAACTGAGAAAACATACTACAGGACACACATTCCCCTTTCTAAGCACTGATGATATCAGCACCCTATAAGTACAGCAGGAGAAGCAAAACCACAAAGTAATGGGAATAGCGTGCTCCTCTAATGCGTCCATTTTGAGTGTCATAACATAGTTAGGTAGGGTTGTGAATCCTGTACATGCTCAGTGTGTGTGGAGGGGGTTAGTGTGTGTTCAAGACTGTTTGAAAGAAGTATCCCTTTTGCCAACTAGGAGAATACACTACAGGATGCACATTCCCCTTTCTAAACACTGATGATGTCAGCACCCTAGGAGAAGGAAAGCCTTCCAGTAATGCAAATAGCGCACTCTGAGAATGCATCCATCTTGAGTGTCATAACATAATTAGGTAGTGGTTTGAATCCTGCAAATGGCAAGTGTGTGTGTTTGGTTGAGGGGGGTTAGTGTGTGTGCAATTTTGTGTGAGGGAAATGTCCCTTTTGGCAACTGGGTGAACACACTACAGGATGCACATTCCCCTTTCAAAACACAGATGATGTCAGCACCCTATAAGTACAGTAGGAGAAGGGAAGCCTCCCAGTAATGCAAATAGTGCGCTCTGCTAATGCATCCATCTCAAGTGTCATAACATAGTTAGGTAGTGGTTTAAATTCTGCAAATGGCAAGTGTGTGTGTTTGGATGAGGGGGGTTAGTGTGTGTGAGGGAAATGTCCCTTTTGGCAACTGGGAGAACACACTACAGGATGCACACTCCCCTTTCTAAACACAGATGATGTCAGCACCCTATAAGTACAGCAGGAGAAGGGTTGCCTCCCAGTAATGTGAATAATGCGCTCCTCTAATGCGTCGGTCTCGAGTGTCATAACGTAATTAGGTAGCGGTTTGAATCCGGCAAGTGTGTGTGTTTGGATGAGGGGGTTTAGTGTGTGTGCAATTTTGTGTGAGGGAAATGTCCCTTTTGGCAACTGGGAGAACACACTACAGGATGAAATACAAAATCGAACCACAACCACTAATGAGCCAGAAAGGCTAGGAAGGAAAGTGTAGAAATAACGCAGCTCGTCCGGGGAGAATCCAAAAATCAACTTATACCATAGAATTCTCGTAGAAACATCAACAGTTTATTAATCCATATTCCAACAGGACAACATAAAGGTTAAGCGCTTTCAACTGGAACACATGCCAGTCTTCATCAGAACCAATAAACAGTATTTGCTGTTGAACATAAATACCTGTTAAACCTGCGTTTTTTTAAAAAAAACGCGCCAAAATCTCTTAAGATATTTAAAGTGACAGCACCATTTCCACATTGCATATGTGACAGCTTAAATGTCTACCTACATCATACACTTAAAACACATAAAAACACATAAAAAAACTCAAATATATTAAGATGCAAAAAGTGTTATAATAAATTCTTCATAAATAATACTGTATTAGCTTGAGTAATGTTCCTAACAATATATACGCACATAACTTTCATTGAGCTATAAACTAGCTAATGATATAATACTCTATGTATACAAGGTCTAAACCATTAAAAATCACAAGCATAATCAAAAAGTATAATCAAAAAATATATATCCCCATAACTATATATTGCTGTTGTTGAAATACTAAATATATGTGTAATTATATGAAAATATATACATCTTCCTTACACTACATGTGTGTAAATAGTTGCAATTGAATTAATATAAATTTAAATATAAAATTAATTAGATATTAACCATGAAAGGGAAAAAACATAAAAATCATAAAAAATCTATCATGATGAATGTGTAAATGTATTATTAGACATAAAATATGTATTATATGGACTATTGTAAAAATATGATATTGATTAACCTACATATACGTGATAAAAATGAATATTAAATATGAATATTAAATACTGTATATGTATATAAATAGTTTATAAATAATTTTTAAAAACTTATTATACATGTGTGTTATTGCATTTCATATGTGTATTAAAATTTTTTTCTTCTATTAAAAATTGAACCAAATATAAATGATGCCTTACCTAATCTCAACGTATGTGTTCTAAAATATAATTAATAATAAAATTTGCAATGATAAAAAATGCTGTTAGCTTAACTATATTTCAATAAGAAAATGTTTAATCACTCATGAGGAATGGCTTGATGCTGATGGAATCGTTAAGGCCTGGAAATCTGGTTGCATCAGTTTTGATTTGCCATACACTCTCTTTCAATGCTAAATTGTTCTTCCAGTTACCTTCTTGTATATCTATTTGATCAATAATGGCGAATACAAAACTGTGTCCCTCCCCTTTATCTAAAATATGTCTGTAAAGGGCATTTTTAGTGTCTTCTTTGCGTATTTTGTAGTAATGTTCGTAAATACGCTTTTTAATGACCCTTTCCGTTTTTCCTATATAGTATGCCTTACATGCATTGCAACTGGCGATGTAAACCACTTGTTTACTGTTACAGTTACCTCTCAAACATCTAATGACTGTGTGGTTTATATCTTCTAATGTTATTTTCTCTGCTTCATTAATATAACAGCATTGTCGGCATGTTCCACATTTTGTACTTCCACTCTTTTGTTTCACCAATGAACAATTCTTTGTTTCTGTGTATTCCAACATTCTCTTAATGTTAGGCGCTACCTTATATACAATTTTAGGTGCATTTCCTACCTTAATGTTCAAATTATTAGAGATAATAACATCCCAGTGTCTGTTTAAAATTGCTTTAATATAATGCACAAATGGAGAATAAGTGAGGACACAGACTCTATTAAAATTGTGTTGTAGTTCCTTTATCTTGCTAGTACTATCTGTATCCTTAATACCTAATAATGGTTTGTATTTATTATCCCACTGAGATATGACATACTGTGAGGTTCGTTTTACCATTCGAACTGGGTAGTCCCTCTCTCTAAACATACTACATAACATATTAATATCTTCCTTCATAACATCCAAGCTAGAAGACATTCTTGCTATTCTAATACATTGTCCTTTGACAATGTTTTTAAACGTATAAGGAGGATGATTACTGCTGTATGCAATGTAATCATTCGAATATGTGGGTTTCCTGTATATTCTTGAAGCGAAACCCGTATCAGTATGCCAAACAAATGTGTCCAAATACGCTATTCCTTTGCTACTGTAGTTAAAAGTAAATTTCAAAAATTCAGTGGTATTGTTAAGAAAATCAATAAACTCACATATCTCAGTTTCTGAACCCTTCCATAACACAAATAAATCATCCAAAAATCTTGCATAAAATTCAATTTTGTCATAAAATCTACTTTTAAATAGGTGTTCAGTTTCCCATTCCAGCATGACCATGTTAGCAAAAATAGGGGCACAGGAGGCTCCCATGGCCACACCAGTTTGCTGTCTAAAATATTCGCCCTGGAAAGTAATATAATTGTGGTCCAGGACTAGAGACATAAGTTCAGTAACCACACAGACTTTGTCCCAACTAAAACCTGAAAACTTTCTAAGGCTATTAGTAAAAAATTCTAGCCCTATATTTTTAGGTATGCAAGTAAACAAATCAACCACATCAATTGTGATGAAAATGTAATCCTTATTCCATTTGTCTTCAGTAAGATGGCTTAGGAAACTCCATGAATCTTTCATAATGTGTGGTACCACATTATAAATATGCTTAGTCCAAGTGTCAATCAGAACACCTATATTGAACGTTTTTGATCTCGAACCTGACACTATAGGTCTATATGGTGGGTCTTCCACTGATTTGTGAATTTTAGGTATCCCAATGATCTTGGCAAGTACCGGATGGTCTATTCTAATAAACATATATATGTCATTACTTATCCTATTGTCAATCATATATTCTTCTATTATAAGATCTATTCTTCTGTGGCCAATATTGACTTCATTTATGGAAATTACCTCATAATTACCAGATTCATATAACCAATTGTGCATTTTCGAATTATAGTCTGTAGTATAACTAATAACAATGCCTCCACCTTTATCAGGCTTCATAATACGAATATCTTTATTACGTATTATGTGATTTAAACAGGTCCTTTCTTTTACAGTGAGATTATCCTGCCTATTACATTCTTTTTGATTATCTTTAAAAATATCATGCTTTAGCCAATAAATATCTTTGCTAACCATCTGTTCATAACAATGTATATGGGGATGGTTAGGCGGTACAAATGTACTTTTCTTTTTTAATTTAGTACATTCATATGCATGAGCGTCTGGTAATTTGTCATCAAAATGAATCGCCAAGTTAAGCCTCCTACAATACAGTTTAATTTCTTTTATGGTGTCAACTAAATTCAAACCTGTAGTTGGAACAAATTTCATTCCTTTACTCATTAAACTTATAAACTCATTCTCTATAGGAACATCAGTATAATTATACACCTTAAAACCATTATGTACTGTCATAATCTGATGTGTTACTTCACCCATATCAGCACTATCAGAATTTCTTTCTTGTAACTTATTATCATTTGAATTTTTATTGTCTAATGTAACACCATTGCTACTTAAGGTTCTCTCACTTCTTACTTCAGGGCTACTATACTGCGGAGCTCTTAATAGAGATGTATTAGTAGTTGCTATCTCATTTAATTCCACCTGTTGAATTGATTTCTTTGTTTCGGGGCTGTAAAAAATCTGCCCCCCCGAAAATTTTCTTCAAATTTAGCACTCCTTGGTCTCTCGCTATAACTACTAATTCTATCTCTAATATCCAACTTCCTATCAGTAGGCCATATATAGGCTCGATCATTCTCATAAACTTCCATATCCCTCAATAATTTCCTGTTTTTTCTTTCAAAAATGCCCTTTGCTTTCTCATGTGCATTGCTAAATTGTTTATTGTATAAGTCTTTCCAATTATTAAAATCAGAATGCTGAATAATTGCATTATTCATGCTCTCTAATTCATTGGTCAATGAACTCATTTTTTCATCATTATATTTAATTAATGTTCTTATATATGTAAATCCAAAATTATCAAATAATTCATTAAACTCACTTTTCATTTCCTTGCTATAATTAATGCCTAAAGGGAGTTTAAAAAATCTGATACCTTTAGGTACCAACTTCATATTAAGACATCGAGACAAATAGGCAATATCCAATTTAGTATTTTTATATAATAAAAGCTTCTTGCCAAAATTGTATATCATATCTCTCACTGTGCTTTGTTTAAAATTGTGTACATTAAAATTGACATTTGTTTCACTATTCATATTATGTATAAATTCATATTCATCACATAAAAATTTGTCCATCAAACAAACTGAAGCATCATCATTAATACTATTGTTGCATAAAGTATGTTTTTGTCCATGATTATTAATTCTATGAACATTATGAGTCTCCTTTCTTTGATGAGGACTTGACATTTGAACAAATTGTGTAACAGTACCTTTTTGTCCATAGATATTTCGTCGTTTGACATTACCATGTTGTTTGGTAAGTTGTTTGTCCTTAGGTCTAGCTCCCAGCTTCTCCGGTGGATTTTTACGAAAGCTGGAATCAAATGTATAGTCATTCCCAGGGGAATAACAAAACTGTCCATTCCTGCTTGACTGCCCTTCATGGCTAAGAGGAGAGCGGATTATATCCTGTACAAGTTCACATTGAACGCTGGGTAAGTCTATGCACACACTAGGGTTATTTGCATCAGTTTCCTGCAAAATAGCAGGAAAAACGCGCTCCGGTGTGTCATTAAATGACAAATTAGTCGCTATTTCTTGTACAAGTATGCAATCTTGTTGTTGTATACATTCTGAGCACTGCACATCATTTAATTTAGTAAATACAGTATGCCTCTTACCGGCTTTGCGAACAGCTGCTGATGGATTAGCGGCTGTAACAGAAATGTTAACACCCTGTGTAGAAACTTTCTTCCTTTTGGATAGTAGTTCCATAACCAGTGAAGTCAGTTTGGTGATATCCTTTTGTAAAGCCGAAACACTGGCTCTAAGATTTCCGATTTCTTTACCCGACAGTAAAGCTCCGTTCTCCTTGCCCGACAATGAAGCTGGCGTTCCTCCCGCACTACCTGCCATGGCGCCACAAAGAACCAAATACAAAATCGAACCACAACCACTAATGAGCCAGAAAGGCTAGGAAGGAAAGTGTAGAAAAAACGCAGCTCGTCCGGGGAGAATCCAAAAATCAGCTTATACCATAGACTTCTCGTAGAAACATCAACAGTTTATTAATCCATATTCCAACAGGACAACATAAAGGTTAAGCGCTTTCAACTGGAACACATGCCAGTCTTCATCAGAACCAATAAACAGTATTTGCTGTTGAACATAAATACCTGTTAAACCTGCGGTTTTTAAAAAACCGCGCCAAAATCTCTTAAGATATTTAAAGTGACAGCACCATTTCCACATTGCATATGTGACAGCTTAAGCATCTACCTACATCATACACTTAAAACACATAAAAACACATAAAAAACTCAAATATATTAAGATGCAAAAAGTATAACAAAAGAAACAAAAGAGTGGAAGTACAAAATGTGGAACATGCCGACAATGCTGTTATATTAATGAAGCAGAGAAAATAATATTAGAAGATATAAACCACACAGTCATTAGATGTTTGAGAGGTAACTGTAACAGTAAACAAGTGGCTTACATCGCCAGTTGCAATGCATGTAAGGCATACTATATAGGAAAAACGGAAAGGGTCATTAAAAAGCGTATTTACGAACATTACTACAAAATACGCAAAGAAGACACTAAAAATGCCCTTTACAGACATATTTTAGATAAAGGGGAGGGACACAGTTTTGTATTCGCCATTATTGATCAAATAGATATACAAGAAGGTAACTGGAAGAACAATTTAGCATTGAAAGAGAGTGTATGGCAAATTAAAACTGATGCTACCAGATTTCCAGGCCTTAACGATTCCATCAGTATTAAGCCATTCCTCATGAGTGATTAAACATTTTTATATAGTTAAGCTAACAGCATTCTTTATCATTGCAAATTTTTATTATTAATTATTTTTTAGAACACATACGTTGAGATTGGGCAAGGCATCATTTACATTTGATCCAATTTTTAATAGAAAAAAATTTTTAATACATATATGAAATGTAATAACATACATACATAATAAGTTCTTAAAATTATTTATAAATTATTTATATACATACACAGTATTTAATATTCATATTTAATATTATTTTTATTACGTATATGAAGGTTAATCAATATTATATTTTTCACAATAGTCTGCACAATACATATTTTATGTCTAATAATACATTTACACATTCATTATGATAGATTTTTTATGATTTTTTTCCCTTCTATGTTTAATATCTAATTAATTTTATATTTAATTTTATATTGATTCAATTGCAATTATTTATACACATGTAGTGTAAGGAAGATGTATATATTTTCATACAACTATATATATATTTAGTATTTCAATAACAGTAATATATAGTTATGGGGATACATATATTTTTTGATTATGCTTGTGATTTTTAATGGTTTAGACCTTGTATACATAGAGTATTGTATTATTAGCTAGTTTATAGCTCAATGAGAGATATGAGCGTATATATTGTTAGGAACATTATTCAAGCTAATACAGTATTATTTATGAAGAATTCATTATATACTTTTTGCAGTCTAATATATTTGAGTTTTTTATGTGTTTTTATGTGTTTTATGTGTATGATGTAGGTAGACGCTAAAGCTGTCACATATGCAATGTGGAAATGGTGCTGTCACTTTAAATATCTTAAGAGATTTTGGCGCGTTTTTTTAAAAACCGCAGGTTTAACAGGTATTTATGTTCAACAGCAAATACTGTTTATTGGTTCTGATGAAGACTGGCATGTGTTCCAGTTGAAAGCGCTTAACCTTTATGTTGTCATGTTGGAATACGGATTAATAAACTGTTGATGTTTCTACGAGAAGTCTATGGTATAAGTTGATTTTTGGATTCTCCTCGGATGAGCTGCGTTATTTCTACACTTTCCTTCCTAGCCTTTCTGGCACACTACAGGATGCACACTCCCCATTCTAAACACAGATGATGTCAGCACCCTATAAGTAAAGCAGGAGAAGAGAAGCCTCCCAGTAATGCGAATAGTACATTCTGCTAATGCGTCTCTCCTGAGTGTCATAATGTAGTTAGGTAGGAGTTTGAAACTTGTAAATGGCATGTGTGTGTATTTAGATGTGGGGAGTTTGTGTGTGTGTTTATTTCCGTATGAAAAACATGTAAGTTTTGGCAATCAGAAGATCACACTACCTGATGCACATTACCCTTTCAAAATACTGATGTTGTCAGCACCCTATAAGTACAGCCAGAGAAGAGGAACTGTCTAGCAATCTGAATAGTGCGCTTCGCTAATGCGTTTCTCTCACGTGTTATGACTTAGTTAGGTAGGGGAATGAATCCTGCAAATAGCAAGTGTGCATGTGTGTGGGGGTAGTAGGGTGTGTTTAAATGCAAGTGTGAGAGAACAGATCCTTTTGGCAAATACTACAATACACCAGATGCTGCATATTCCCCCAGTAAACACAGGGGATGTCACCACACTATCAGCACAGCCAAACAGGGCTAGTTGGCTAGTAATGCCAATAGTGCACTCTGCTGCTGTGTCTATTACCATTGTCAGAGTACAGATAGGTATGTTTTGGTAACCCCCAACTGCCACATTTGGTTGTGTCACACAGTATGACCTTGTGTGGGTCTTTGTACATAACAATGCATGCCATTGCCTAAACCAGCAATGGCATTGCACACAGGATGTATGTGTGTGACACATACACATAAATACCTGTGACCTGCAGTAGTTACCATGTCTGACACATGCCTCGAGTGGATAAATGGTATTTGCAATGTATACCAATATGACTGTGTCTTACTGTGCAGGGTCTGCACGTGGTATGTCTGTATACAGTGTGGGTGTATATGGTGAAATACCTACAGCAGGGCATACACATCTGGTCTGGGCCATATAGTGTACATGTAGTCGATGTACAGGTGCTGCATGTTCACACCTGTTGTGGTAGTGGTAACATGTCATTCCACTGCAATTCAGTGACCACATGCTGTGAACCCTTCAACTAGTGTGTTGTAGCTACAGTAATGCTCACGCACAATGTTTGGCTGGATGCAGTCCAGCCATATAAACACAGTTCTTGAGACTGTCATATTGCCAGTGTTGTTATGGAGGATAGGTGGCCTTCCTGTGTATGGGAGGGTTGTGTGTGCCAGGCTATGAACCAGATGGCAGTCCGACACACTGTTAGCTGCACATGTTTAGGCCCTGATGCTTTGTTCTGTGCCAACAACCTGGAGGTGTGTGTATCTGTGGTACCTTGGGATACCACCCCCCTGTCCATGTGTGTTACATGTTTAGGGGATGGCAGGCATGGTATGGGGCATAACCTGTTAATGATGGGTAACACCTGTGAGCCATGAATCAGGAATCTGCTACTGCACAGACATTGCAGTTCACTGTGCTGAGGACAATGTCTGGTGCATGCATTTTCCGGTGTACACTGCCGTTGTTGTGTAGCAGCACTGTTAGTGTCCTAACCTGTGTGATACCCACGGAGGTGGCTATGTAAACCATGTCCTGCAGCATAAGGCAGTATGTGTGTACCAAGGAGCTTTGCCATTATACATCAGGCCATGGATGTCATGTGCAAGATGACCCTTGCACATCATTGTGGCTTCCCTAGCATGTAAGCACATGTTGACAGCCAGTGGATACCCTATGAATGACAGTGGAGACTGAGCATAATGTAGACATACAACACCCTTCCCACATAGAGTGGTAGCATACCTGGTGAGGGTATGTTGGCAACCAAGATCAGGCTCATACTGGCCTATGCCACATGCTGAGAGATCCATTCTATGTTCCCTATCATGTAGTCCAGGGAGGTATGTCTCAGGTCAGCCATACTGGCATGGTCAATGAGTGAGTCATATGTGTCCATGCCTCTGACTGACCTGTATGCATGTGTTCTGTGGTGGACCATAGTGCCCCTGAGGCATATCACTTTGACCTTCACCAGATACAGCCTGTTGAGCGGGACCCCAGTGCAGCACCCAAGACAGGTACCTGACACATCTGTAGCAGGTGTGTTGTGTAGCCCTACAGGCTGTGAGGGTGTAGCACAGGGGATGTGTGTGCCATGTGTGGCATGTGCTCTGTTCTGATGGAACATATGCCTGTGTGCCAGCTGTGAAGGTGTGTGATGCTCAGGCAGGATGCTATTCTGAGTCCCCACGTATGCCCCATTGTGTTCAGCATGCTGTCAGTGCGTGTCAATGTCTGACTTGTATTGTAGTCACTGTAATATATTTTATTTATTTATTTATTTATCCTAGATTTGTTGACCAGGATAGTCCGAATGGATGCATGTCCATTTCCAGGGGAGGCCCGGGGAGAAAAGCTACAAGGGTAAGCAGATAAAGCATTACATAATGCCAGCATTACATATTACAAACAGATTATTTACAGAGATTACATAAGTAAGCAAGTTAAACATGTTCCACAGGTTAATGTTAGTCCTGAGCACAAGTCAGGATTAAATTAAATTACACAGTAAACTGGTTCACAGATTTTACACATTTGAGTTAGCCAGGCTTGATACATTGACATAGCCAGTTAAGTGACAAATGTTGTTTGAGTCTAGTGTTAAATTGACCTAAGGTGGAAAGTAGGGTAATATCAGCTGGAAGTGAGTTCCAGGATCTACTTACAGAGTTTGCAAAGAGAATCACTGGCTGTGTTATTAAATTTGCTAGTCTGAATTAGTAGTTTGTTAGAGGATCGAAGCAGTCTAGGATTGTTATAGGGGGTGATAATATTTGAAGTGCAGGAGTATTGTCCGGATTATAGAGGATTTTATAGGCCATAATCAGTTGGTTATACTGTATTAGGCTGGGTATTGCAAGCCAACCAAGCTGATTTAGTTTGATGCAATGATGTGTCCTAAAAGGCAGGCCAGTGGCAAACCTGGCAAAGTGGTTGTAGCAAATTGAGTGTTTGTTAAGGACAGTCTTGTTCATATTAAAAAGTAGAGGGGATGCATACAGAAGGGTTGAAACAAGGTGTGAGCGAGCTATGGCACCTTTAGCTGGAGGGGCTAGGAAGGCTTTTATTCTGTAAAGTGACCCTAGTTTTCTATTGATGGCTTTGACAATTTGGTTAACATGTAGGTCGCATTTGAGATTATTGTCTATTATACCATGACCCCCCCAAAACGTGCACGCTGATTGGCCAGCGTGCCCGTTGTAAATCGAGTTATACTAATGGAAAAAGGTCCGGTCGCCCGGACTTTTTTCCATTAGTATAACTCGTTTTTTTAAAACACTGTCTTGCTATGTTAAATGGGTTTAACATAGCGAGACAGCTTTAAAATAAGCAACGGAGATCTCCATTGCTTATTTTAAATCTGTCTCGCTATGTTAAACCCATTTAACATAGCGAGACAATGTTTTAAAAAACAACGGAGAAAGCAAGATCTCCGTTGCTTTTTTATGTCTCGCTATGTTAAATGAGTTTAACATAACGAGACAGTTTTAAAATAAGCAACGGAGATGTCTGTTGCTTATTTTAAAACTCTCTCGCTATGTTAAACTCATTTAACATAGCGAGACACTAAAAAGCAACGGAGATCTTGCTTTCTCCGTTGCTTTTGCCACAACTCTGATGTACCGCGCAGGCCGCAGTACATCAGAACTGCCGCGGATGCCAGACATCTGCGGAAGGGCAGTAAACAGGCATTAAACTATGCCATTATTTAAGAAAAGTAACAGTTTCTTTTCTTAAATAATGTCATATAATAGCAATAACCACTTCTGGGTGTGGTAATGCTAAATTTACCCACGGTTGGCTTTGTTTGGTCCCTCGGGACCAAACCACGCCAACCGTGGGTAAATTTAGCATTACCCACACCCAGGCGTGGGTTATTGCTATATGATGACACCTAATAGTTTAGTAGATGGATCAGGGGAGATTATTGTGCCATCAGTTGATGTTATGGTAAAGGTGAAAGCGGCAGACCTACGTGTTGGTGAAATAACAGCAGTTTAGTTTATTTGGGATTTAGGATCAGACGATGTTCAGAAAGCCAGTTTTCTATTGTATTAAAGGTGGTCTGGGTAGCTGACCATAACTCTACTGGAGATGTGGCTGAGCAGATCAGAGTAGAGTCTTCAGCATATTAGATACAGCTGACTTTTGGGATGACAGTATAAAGGTCATTAATGAAGATGGAGAACAGCAAGGGCCCTAGTATAGAGCCTTGTGGTACTCTGAGGGTGTTAGGTAGAAGGTTCGAGAGTTTGTTCTGACAGAGGCCAGCCTGCTGTCGACCATGCAGGTAGGATTGAAACCATTGGAAGGCTCCAGAGTCTAGACAGAATGTTTGCAGGATGTGGATTACAAGTTGGTGATCAACCATATC
Organism: Protopterus annectens; assembly: GCF_019279795.1. NCBI lineage: Eukaryota > Metazoa > Chordata > Ceratodontiformes > Protopteridae > Protopterus > Protopterus annectens. Next base: position 888,137,245 of record NC_056728.1, on the reverse strand, counting down.
GTATGCCTTGGAAAGATCCAAAAAGAGGGCTGAGGATATATAATTAGTGTTGCAAGTATGGTTTATGGTGTTAGTAAAGGCTAGGAGGCCTGAAGTATTGCTGTGATGAGGACGGAAGCCATGCTGAGTGTCTGCCATAAGGCGATTTTGGATTAGGTGGTGCATGAATTGTCTATGACTAAAGTTTTCATAATCTTTGCAAGTGGAGAGAGTATAGCTACTGGCCTATAAGTGGAGAATTCAGTAGAGCTGCTTCCTTTGTGAAGTGGGATTACATATGATATTTTTCAGATGGTGGGAAATTTAGATTCTACCATGGTTCATTTGATTACCTTTGAGACGGGGTAAGCAATAGCATCATCTGATTTTGATAGGTACTCGGCAGGGAGTTGATCAGCAGAAAGTGTAGTGGGTTTCACTGTTTCAATCAAGGTACGGAGAAGTGAAGTGGCGACTGGTTGGCAGCTGAACGCAATTAGGTTTCTAGGGGTGCTACTTTCAGCACCAGGGGAGCTAGGAGGTAAATGGCTAGCTAGGGCCTGAAATGTCTCAGTAAAGAATTGGTCAAAACTATCAGAAACATCTCCAGGGGTATTATCAATAGTAGCAGCAGGGATTGGGGTTGACGTTTGTCCAGGATGTAGTATATATGACATACCACCTGACAGGGTATGGCATTACTGGGTTCAGAGAGCCCAGTCCCCAGATTGGCTGTGTGGTGGCATCCCACACATGTGTTGTACGTTCCTGGCCAAGGGTGATGGCTGATTGCATACATGTGGCAGCTGTGACAATGACACATGACTCACATAAACCACAACTGGACCATAAAGTTGATTCACAGGTTACCTTTGCACATGCTACCCTAGTAGTGTGATTGCCATGGTGAGTACCAACACATAGGGCCAATGGGGAACAACATAGTGAAGGTGTGTACGTGTGGGTGTACCGCTACTGTTTCATAGCACTGGCATATATGACTGCACATGTGGGTAAATGCCAGGTAAGACATGTGCAATGTGTCACAGGCAACGTACATGCGTAGGGGACAGACAGTGACATTCTGTCATGTCTAAAGTTGACATACATATCGTACGCTATGCAGATGTCACTAGGAGTCTACAGAAGCACTGTAACTCTGCATTGCAGGTGTAAGCAGTGTTCCAGGGAACCCCAAGCAAACATGCATGCAAACAATGCTACAGTAAATGGGGCCGGAAGTAGTGCATTGTACAACAAAGAAGGGGTAACAATAACAGTAAGTAACAATGCAAATATGTAGGTGCTATCAACATGTACCCAGGAATACACAGCGCAGATGCCCATGGTAGAACTGATATTATGTCATAGTTATTTGTGATTTGGATTACATTGGTACTGCACACATATCTACATGCGCGAACATCCACATTGCATAGTCTTTGTGGGCAACTTGATACCATTACTGTACATGTCCACCATTGCATATCACTACTTGCGTTAGCTTTCCCCCTGTGCTACCCATGTATGCGGCTATCTGTTGACAACCTTACCACCGGCATGCAATTATGTGCAGCTGTTATACTTTGGTATGTACTACGGGTGCAGATAACAATTCAGGACATTCATACAGTTACTGCAGCAGGCATGCTGGGATAAACACACAGTCATAGCAGCACACTGTACTGTTACCAACATGATACTACTAATACACTTCTATGTAGTCACCCTGTGCATCAGCAGCGTGTTTACCTGTTCCGCAATGATGTTGGAGATTGCAGGAGGTGGCACAGTGTCATCATATGCACAGGGTGTGGATTAGGTATGCCTGAGTCAGCCACTGATACCACCAATTGACATGTGTGTGTATGTGTGTTGGTGAGGGGCAGCAGTACAGGGTGGGGCAGTGTTGGTGCAGTGTGTGCGTGTATGTGGTCGCCCTAGGTGTTAACATTTCGCATGTCTGTATGCACGCACACAGTTCCACCTCATGGCTGCCATATACAGGGGTTTGTGGACAGCCACAGACTGCACCTGGCAGGTCATACAGATCAGTGTCTGTGGGCACGGACACGTTATCTGTGCCTGGCAGGGGTGCTACGGACCGTATCCAGTACTAAGCCAGACTGGGTACTGTCATCAGAAGTGGGAATGTGTTGACTGGACACAGGTCCCTGTTGGGACTGTCCAGAGTCACGTGCATGTGGTCTCCTGGGGTGTTCCGATGACAGCACAGACCCAGCATTGCTGAGGCTGCTGCTGGCACTATGGGGGCATGCGCGAGCCTGTTGTTGTCCGCGCCGACTGCCAGCTCCTGCTGTTGCCAGCATACGGCCACGTCGATGCCGCAAACGCCCACCATTGCCCTGGCTCATGGACATCTGGTTGTGGAACTGCTGTAATATGTCCCCACAATGTCTGTCTATGACATCAGTGAAATTACGGATAGCATCCGCAATGTCACGCATACTGTCTGTCATGGCTGTGCGACATGCTCTCAGTTCCCTCAGACCCTGTCTGGTGTACCTTTCCATACGCGACTGTGCCTGCATGACAGTCCGAAACATAGCTGAGGTTGACAGACCTCTTTGGGCATGTCGGCCAGAGGCAGTATGCCCACGGATGCTCCCACGAGAACCCATGGGCAACTGTCTGTGTGGAACCATCGGAGGACCCTGCCCATGGCTGCTGTGTGGGGACGCATGTGCCACAGGTACCACATTACCCTGGTCTATGCCCACTGTATCCTGTCCATCACCTAGGGACAATGGTGACAAAGGATGTACTGGCAGGATGACTGTGCGCACTGATGGGGTTGACAGCTGTGTACTGTCAATTGGCTGACCAATGGTGGACCCTGACACACCTTCCTGTACCATTACACAAATATCATCATTACCAGTACCCGTGGCACAAGATTCAGGTTCCCTGCTGCAGGTTACCAGAGCAGCACCAGAACCTGTGGGAGGAAGACAGGAAACACAGTTTACAGTCTCCAGACATTGTTACCAGTGATACACTTCTACACACATGCACACATGGACACATGCACACATGCACACATGGACACAGGCACACATGCACACATGGACACAGGCACACATGCAGACATGCACACATGGACACATGCACACAGGCACACATGCACACATGCACACAGGCACACATGCACACATGCACACGTGGACACATGCACACATGCACACGTGGACACATGCACACATGGACACATGCACACATGCACACGTGGTCACATGCACACATGGACACATGCACACATGCATGCATGCACACATGGTAACGTGTACACATGCACACATGCACACATACACACGTGGACTCAGGCACACATGAACACATGCACACATGCACACGTGGACACAGGCACACCTGCACACATGCACACATGCACACATGCACACATGGTCACAGGCACACCTGCACACATGCACACATGCACACCCCACAGTATACACACAGAGCACTACTGAGTTACACTACTGTTACTAGCATTATCAGGACTATTATAGGTTAGGTTAAACACACTCACCAGCATGGATGGCCTGCCTTGCTGTAACCCCGGAGGGACCTGCAGAAATGATGAGATTAATGTCAGTGGGCACAACTGTGCCATTGATATTGCATATGATACAGTGTACAGAACAGTCAAGTGTACATATGGCATATTACCTGCACGCTCCATGTCGTGCTGCTGTGTGGAACCAGCCTCCATCATAATGCAGGTGTACTGCTATTGCTGTTCCGGGGCTGGAGCCACAACACTTAGGAGTAGCCCCTCCAGTCTGGTGAGGGGGGATGTGTGGCCACCCCACCTCCTGTGGCAACCTGTTGCCTGTGGATATCTGATGCACACTGACGGACACTTCGGATTAAATCACTGCAGTGATGTCGTACCTGATCATATGTCCTGTTATGCGTGCCAATATCATTTACCCTACAGACAAGGTCTTGCCACAGTGCAGCCCTCTCCTGCTGATTCTGACTGGTGCGGGAAAACAGGATGTCATACTCCCGCACCAGGCTCTGGTGGATCTCCTTGTCTTCCGCTACAGAGTAGGCGGTATTATGCTGACGCGCCATCTCCCTGGAAGAGAACACAAACAGGATATCAGCAGACTATGTCGGCAATATATGGCACACATACTATACATGATACTCATGTGTAGTGATATACTACTACTCCCATATGTTGCATGTGTGTGTGTCGTGGTGGATACACAGGTACATGGCCAGATATCAGTGCTCAGCCAACACCTGTGCACCAATACCTGCCACATTCCACACAACATAGTAGCATGCCCCATCGGTCAGCACACACTGACAGGTCCAATGCACAACCTCACTCTGGGGGTTCATCCCAAGGTACTGTATGTGGGACGCTGTCTACTACTGTGATGTGGACAGAAGTTACTCGGCCTGGATATGTATATCCCACCACCACCACCAGCACAGTAGACTACTTTGATATGTATGTGATTAGACAGTTATTCACTTGCTGGGGCTGAGATGGTATCCATGCAGCACACTGGGCCAGTGGAAGCCACAAGCCACACTGCTGACCCCTTTGTAAATGCTTACCACGGACATGCCACAGATTGCATGGAACTTGCACACACATTTCTAACCCAGACCCTATGCACAAAGGTTAGGCATCCTGTCCGGTGGACCCCAGACAGAGGCAGATTGTATAACAATAGCAGGAGGCTACTGCAGGACAGAGCACATTCACATTAAGGGAAGACATCTGTGGTCAGCACTGGTACTACACTACGGTCCATCATAACAATGGCCACAGCCTACTCTGGGAGGGAAATGGCCACAAACACTATGGATGACCACAAGGCCTTCTTCAGTTATGTTACACATATGGACCACATGCCTCAGATATGCTCTGTGTTAATACACACCTACTTAACATTCACCAAACACACGGATATTGGCAACAGTCTTGCAGACATGTTCAGTGCACGTATCCCTCCTCCTTCTCCCCCACCAGTTGAAATATTTATCACAGCTGTATGTAACCTCCCTATCATCTCACATGTCCAGGTGAGGACCGCCCTCAGCAGAGCAGAACACACAGCATCACTGTGACCTCATGGTATCCCTGGATGTGTGCTACCTGCACTCCGAGAGGACATACAACCGCATATAACACTGATAATTTATCTTGGCCGTGTTACAGGGTATGTACCTGGACAGTGGCATACAGCGACAGTGGTCCCACACCACTAAGGAGGCACCTCGACTGACCCTGGGAACTACCACATCATATGCATAACCGGCCTGGTCTGCTAAGCTATGGAATTATGCAGTATGGGATGCATATGCAGTGATATCGGGTACCTGCAGGCACTTGTTCCCAGCCAGTGTGCCTTTGTAATGGGCTGATCCTGCCTTTTGAACCTGGCTGACCTTTCAAAGCAGTCACTACAGCCATTGCTGGGGGCAACGCACAGACAACTGCTGCCAGGATCATGGCCTAAGACTGATTGACATGTAATGTATGGTCATCCCCTTTTGGTGGAACTACGTGCACACAACATATCACATGGACATACCTATAGATACAGACCTATGACACATTTGGAGGGTTCACAGTATGCACACTATTAACCTGCTACTTTGCATTACCTGTGTTTGTCACAGCTGGTTGCGTTACCACTGCTTCTGCTTGCTGCTGCTACTGCTGAACCAATAAATAGTTTGTTGCCGAACATAAATACCAGAACCTATGTGAACATGTTTAAATCTTTCTTATTTAGGTGATTAGCATTGTTTTCACATTAGAGCAGGACAGTTATATCTACCTACATCATACACTTAAACACATAAAAACACATAAAAAAACTTCAAAGTATTAAGATGCAAAAGTATAACAAAAAGAAAACAAAAGAGTGGAAGTACAAAATGTGGAACATGCCGACAATGCTGTTATATTAATGAAGCAGAGAAAATAATATTAGAAGATATAAAACCACAGTCATTAGATGTTTGAGAGGTAACTGTAACAGTAAACAAGTGGCTTACATCGCCAGTTGCAATGTATGTATGCATACTATAGGAAAACGAAAGGGTTTATATTAAAAAGCGCATTTACGAACATTACTACAAATACGCAGAAGAAGACACTAAAAATGCCCTCTGCAGACATATATTTAGATAAAGGGAGGGACACAGTTTTGTACTTCTCCTGGGCCATTATTGATCAAATAGATATACAAGAAGGCAATCAAGAACAATTTACATTGAAAGAGAGTGTATGGCAAATCAAAACTGATGCAAACCAGATTTCCAGGCCTTAACGATTCCATCAGCATCAAGCCATTCCTCATGAGTGATTAAACATTTTCTTATTGAAATACAGTTAAGCTTTTAACAAAGATTTTTTATCACAAATTTTATTATTAATTATATTTAGAACACATACGTTGAGATTAGGTAAGGCATCATTTATATTTAGTTCAATTTTAATAGAAGAAAATTCTTTAATACACATATGAAATGCAATAACACACATGTATAATAAGTTTTTAAAAATTATTTATAACCATTTATATGTTAATACAGTATTTAATATCTATATTTCTAATATTCATTTTTACCATGTATATGTAGGTTAATCAATATCATATTTTTTGGTAATAGTCCATATAATACATATTTTATGTCTAATAATACATTTACACATCTATCATGATAGATTTTTTATGCATTTTATGTTTTTCCTTTCATGGTTAATATCTAATTAATTTTATATTTAAATTTATATTAATTCAATTGCAACTATTTACACACATGTAGTGTGTAAGGAAGATGTATATATTTTCATATAATTACACATATATTTAGTATTTCAACAACAGCAATATATAGTTATGTGTGATATATATTTTTGATTATACTTTTGATTAGGTTGTGATTTTTAATGGTTTAGACTCAGTATACATAGAGTATTATATTAGCTAGTTTATAGCTCAATGAATGTTATGCGCGATATTGTTAGGAACATTATTCAAGCTAATACAGTATTATTTAAGAAGAATTTATTATAATACTTTTTTGCATCTTAATATATTTGAGTTTCTTGGCGTTTTATGTGTTTAAGTGTATGATGTAGGTAGACGCTAAGCTGTCAAGCATATGCAATGTGGAAATGGTGCTGTCACTTTAAATATCTTAAGAGATTTGCCGCTTTTAAAAAACGCAGGTTTAACAGGTATTTATGTTCACCAGCAAATACTGCTTATTGGTCTCCTGATGAAGACTGGCATGTGTTCCAGGCTGAAAGCGCTTTAACCTTTATGTTGTCAGCGTTGAACACGACTAATAAACTGTTGATGTTTCTACGAGAAGTCTAAGTATAAGTTGATTTTTGATTCTCGTGATGAGCTGGGCGTTATTTCTACACTTTCCTTCCTGCTCTTTCTTGGCACACTACAGGATGCACACTCCCCATTCTAAAACACAGATGATGTCAGCACCCTATAGTAAAGCAGGAGAAGAGAAGCTCTAGCACGCGATTAGTACATCTCTGCTACGCGCCTTGAGTGTCATAATGTAGTTAGGTAGGAGTTTGAACTTGTAAATGGCATGTGTGTATTTAGATGTGGGGAGTTTGTGTGTGTTTATTCGCATGAAAATACGTAAGTTTTGGCAATCAGGATCACATCACCCGATGCACATTACCCCTTCAAATACCGATGTTGTCAGCAACCCCATAAGTACAAAAGCCAGAGAAGAGGAACTGTCTAGCAATCTGAATAGCGCGCCTGCCACGCGCTTTCTCTCAATGCAGGTTGCGACTTAGTTAGGTAGGGAATGAACCCGCAAATAGCAAGTGTGTGCATGTGTGTGGGGGTAGGGTGTGTTTAATGCAAGTGTGAGAGAATGAGATCCTTGGCAAATACTACAATACACCAGATGCTGCACCCCCTCAGTAAACACAGGGGATGTCACCACTATCAGCTAATAGCCAACAGGGCTAGCGCTGGCTAGTGGGATTAACAGTGCAGCACTCTGCTGCTGTGTCTATTGGCCTACTGTCAGAGTGCGATAGGTATGTTTTGCAACCTCTAACTGCCATTTGGTTGTGTCACACAGTATGACCTTGTGGGTCTTTGTATGAATAATGCATGGCTGTTCAAACTAGCAATGGCATTGCACACAGGATGTATGTGTGTGACACATACACACAACACCTGTGACCTGCAGTAGTTACCATGTCTGACACACGCCCCCGAGGATAAATGGTATTTGCAATGCATACCAATATGACTGGGTGTGTCTTTACTGTGCAGGGTCCGCACGCAGCATGTCCGTACAGTGTGGGTGTATATGGTGAAATACCTACAGTAGGCATACACATCTGGTCTGGGCCATATATAGGCACATGTAGTCGATGTACAGGCTGCATGTTCACACCTGCTGTGGTAGTGGTAACATGTCATTCCACTGCAATTCAGTGACCACATGCTGTGAACCTTCAACTAGTGTGTTGGGAAGCAGTAATGCTCATCAAGACAATGTTTATTGGATGCAGTCCAGCCATATAAACACAGTTCTTGAGATCAGTCATATTGCTGCTGGTGTTGTTATGGGAGGATAGGTGGCCTCCTGTGTATGGAGTGGTTGTGTGTGCCAGGCTATGAACCAGATGGCAGTCCGACACACTGTTAGCTGCACATGCTTAGTCTCCTGATGCATTATTCTGTGCCAACAACCCGGAGGTGTGTGTATCTGTGGTACCTGGGATACCACCTCTGTCCATGTGTAAGCTACATGTTTAGGGATGGTATGCATGGTGGTAAGTACAACCTGTTAATGATGGGTAAATACCTGTGAGCCATGAATCAGAATCTGCTACTGCACAGGTTACTGCAGTTCACTGTGCTGAGACAATGTCTGGTGCACGTATTTTCTCCGTGTACACTGTCACAGCCAGTAGCAGCACCAGCAGTGTCCTAACTCGTGTGATACCACGTGAGGTGGTTATAGTAAAACCATGTCCCGCAGCATAAGGCAGTGTGTACCAAGGAGTTTCTACATTATACATCGAAATATGGATTCAAGTGTGCAAGATGACCTCGCACATCATTGTGGCTTCCCTAGTATGTAAGCACATGTTGACAGCCAGTGGATACCCCATGGAATGACAGTGGAGACTGAGTGCACAATGTAGAGACATACAACATCTTTCCCACATAGAGTGGTAAAGCATAACGTGGGTGAGGGTATACCGGGCAACCAAGATCAGTCACACGGGCCTGGCGCCACATGCTGAGAGATCCATTCCTAGTGCCCCCATCGCGTAGTCCAGGGAGAGGCAAGTCTCAGGTCAGCCATACTGGCATGGTCAATGAGTGAGTCATATGTCCATGCCTCTGACTGACCTGTATGTACGTGTTCTGGGTGGGACCAGCCCCTGAGGCATGCATCACCACCTCACCAGATACAGCCCAGTGTTGAGCGGGACCCCAGTGCAGCACCCAAGACAGGTACCTGATACATCTGTAGCAGGTGTGTTGTGTGGTGCCCTACAGGCTGTGAGGGTGTAGCACAGGGGAAGTGTGTGCCATGTGTGGCATGTGCTCTGTCTCTGTGATGGAAGACATGCTCAAAAAGTTAGTTGTAAGGTGTGTGATGCTCAGGCAGATGTGCTGCCCTGAGTCCTCTACGTGAGTGCCCCATTGTGTTCAGTATGCTGTCAGTGCGCACAATGTCTGAATTTGTGGCCAGTAGTCACTGTAATATATTTATTTATTTACGGTTTATCCTAGATTTGTTGACCAGGATAGTCCGAATGGATGCGGCTGTCTATTTCTGTGGAGTTCCGGTGAGTAAAGCTACAAGGAAGTAGATAAAGCATTACATAATGCCAGCATATATATTGCTAAAACAGATTATTTACAGAGATTACAAGGGCGTTAAACATTATGTTCCAGTTGCAGGTTAATGTTAGTCCTGAGCACAGTCAGGATTAAATTAAATTATACAGTAAACTGGTTCACAGATTTTATGGTTATTTGAAAGTTAGCTAGGCTTGATACATTGACATAGCCAGTTAAGTGACAAATGCTGTTTGAGTCTAGTGTTAAATTGACCTAAGGTGGTGCTAGGGCTGGTCAGCATGGAAGTGAGTTCCAGGATCTACTTCTGTGAGTTTGCAAAAGAGACAATCACTGCTGTGTTATTAAATTCCAAGCAGTCTTGAATTAGTAGCTGTTAGAGGATCGAAGTTATTCAGGATTGTTAGTAGGGGTGATAATATTTGAAGTGCAGGAGTATTGTCCGGATTATAGAGGATTTTATAGGCCATAATCAGTTGGTTATAATTGTATTAGGCTGGGTATTGCGTCAACCAAGCTGATTTAGCTTCTGACGCAATGATGTGTCCTAAAAGGCAGGCCAGTGGCAAAACCTGGCAAAGTGGTTGTGCAAAATTGAGAAGTTTTATGACAGCCCTGCGTCTATATTAAAAAGTAGAGGGGATGCATACAGAAGGGTTGAAACAAGGTGTGAGCGTAGCTATGGCACCTTTATTGAGGCTAGGAAGGTTTTTTATTCTGGTAAAGTGAATTCCTAGTTTCTATTGATAGCTTTGAATTTGGTTAACATGTAGTCGACGGAGATTGGCTGTTCATTATACCATGATTCTAAAACGCGCACGCCTGATTGGCCAGCGTCGCTACAATCGAAGTTATGCTTACCGGAAAAAGCGTCCGTCGCCCGGACTTTTTCCATTAGTATAACTGCTTTTTAAAAATATTGTTCTGTTATAGTTAAATGGGTTAATGATACGGTTGGTGCTTTGGTGCAAATAAGCAAACGGAGATCTCCATTGCTTTTGGTTTGTCTCGCTATGCCAAACGACGGTCATAGCGAGACAGTGTTTAGTATCGAGAAAGTAAGATCACAGTTTTTAGTAGTCTGCGAAAGAATGAGCTTAACATAATCTAGATAAATTTTAAAATAAGCAACGGAGATGTCTGCTTTATTTTAAAATCCCTCGCTGGCGTTAAACTCATTTAACATAGTGAGACACTAAAAAAGCAACGGAGATCTTGCTTTCCGCCAGCGGTTTCAGTTTGATGTACCGCGAGGCGCCGTAGCACATCAGAACCGCCGGATGCTGTGACATCAGCGAAGGGCAGTAAACAGTAAGACATAATTACGCCATTATTTAAGAAAAGCAACAGTTTTTCTTAAATAATGTCATGAGGCATCAGCATCACCACTTGGTGGGTAACGCGGTATTTACCCACGTGTTGCTTTTAGTTTGTCCTCGGCCGCCTCGGACCAAACCACGCCAACTGTGGTACTTAGTATTACCCACACCCAGTAAGTTATTACAAGGATGACACCCACAGTTTAGTAGATGATCAGAGATTACGTGCTATCAGTTGATGTTATGGTAAAGGTGAAAGCGCAGACCTACGTGGTTGGTGAAATAACAGCAGTTTAGTTTATTTGGGATTTAGGGATCAGACGATGTTCAGAAAGCCAGTTTCTATTGTGTAATTAAAGGTGGTTCATAGCTGACCATAACTCTGCTGGAGATGTGGCTGAGCAGATCAGAGTAGAGTCTTCGAAAGATAGACAGCTGACTTTTGGGCCAGAAGGTATAAAGGTCATTAATGAAGATAGAACAAAAGCGCGTGGCCCTTGTATAGAGCCTTGTGGTACCTGAGGGTGTTAGGCAGAAGGTTCGAGAGTTTGTTCTGATGAGTCAGCCCAAGTTGCTCAATTTTTCATGGCAGTAGTGATTGGAACCATTGGAAGGCCCAGAGTTCAGACAGAATGTTTGCAGGATGTGATTGAAGCGTTGGTGATCAACCATATCAGACAAGCCTGAAAGATCCGCAAAAAGAGGGCTGAGGATATAAGTAATTAGTGTTGCAAGTATGGTTTATGGTGTTAGCAAAAGCTAGAGGCCTGAAGTATTGCTGTGATGAGGATCAGTTTTTTTTTGTTGGAGTAAGGTTCAGGCGTATTTCTTTTGGATTAGGTGGTATGAATTGGTCTATGACTAAAGTTTTCATAATCTTTGCAAGTGGAGAGAGTATAGCTACTGGCCTATAAGTGGAGAATTAGTAGAGCTGCTCGTAATGGACATATATGATATTTTTCAGATGGTGGGAAATTTAGATCCTATGGTTCATTTTATCACCTTGAGATCAAAAGCAATAGCATCACTGATTTTGATAGGTACCGGGCAGGGAGTTGATCAGCAGAAAGTGTAGTGGGTTTCGCACTGTTTCAATCAAGGCACGAGAAGTGAAGGGTTTACTGAAGCGGCAGCCGAAATCTAATTAGGTTTCTAGGGGTGCTACTTTCAGCACCAGGGGGAGCTGTGAGGTAATGTTGGGGAATAGGGGCCTGAAATGTTCCAGTAAAGAATTGGTCAAAACCACTGCAAACATCTCCTTCAGGGGTATTATCATTAGTAGCAGGGGATTGGGGGTTGACGCTATCCAGGATGTAGTATATATGACATACCACCTGACAGGGAAGTGAGATTACTGGGTTCAGAGAGCCCAGTCTCGATTGGCTGTGTGGCATCCCACACAAAAGCTGTACGCTCCTGGCCAAGGGTGATGGCTGATTGCATACATGGGTAGCTGTGACAATGATGTCATGACCCACATAAACCACAACTGGACCATAAAGTTGATTCACAGGTTACCTTGCACATGCTACAATTCAGTAGTGTGGGATTGCTGTGGTGAGTACCAAATAATATAGGGCCAATGGGAACAACATAGTGGTTGTGCACGTGTGGGTGTACCGCTACTGTTTCATAGCATCATACATATGACCGCACACATGTGGTAAATGCTATGGCAAGACATGTAATGTGTCACAGGCAACGACATGTGTAGGGTGACAGGTGACATTCTGTCATGTCTCAGTTGACATATCGTACGCTTATGTGATGTCACCAGGGAGTCTACAGAAGCACTGTAACTCTGCATTGCAGGTGTAAGCAGTGTTCCGTGGGAACCCTAAGCAAACATGCACATGCAAACACGTTACAGTAAATGGGGCCGAAGTAGTGTACTGGTACAACAAAGAAGGTAAAATAATAACAGGCAATAAATATGTAGGGTGCCATCAACATGTACCCAGGAATACACAGCGCAGATGCCCATGGCAGAACTGATATTGGCGTCATAAAGTTATTTCAGGATTTGATTACATTATACTGCGGTCATTACATTCACATGCACAACATCCACATTGTATAGTCTTTGTGGGCAACTTGATACATTACTGTACATGTCCACCATTAGCACGCTCACTTGGCGTTAGTTTTCCAAAGCACGGTATGTATGCGTTATCTGTTGACAACCTTAACACCGGCATGCAATTATGTGTGCAGTTGTTATACTTGGTATGTACTACGGGTGCAGATAACAATTCAGACATTCACATAGTTACTGCAGGCATGTTGATAAATACACAGTCATAGCAGCACACTGTACTGTTACCAACATGATACTACTAATACACTTCTATGTAGTCACCCAGCATCAGCAACGGTTTACCTGTCTCGCAATGATGTTGAGATTGCAGTGAGGTGGCACAGTGTCATCATATGCACAGGGTGTGGATTAGGTATGCCTGGAGTCAGCCACTGATAACACCAACGACATGTGTGTGTATGTGTGTTGGTGAGTGGATAGTACAGGGTAAAAGGTGCTGGTGCAGTGTGTGCGCAGTGGGCGTGGTCGCCCCTAGGTGTTAACATTTCGCATGTCTGTATACGCACTAATAACAGTTCCACCTCCTCATGGCCGCCACATACAGGGGTTTGTGGACAGCCACAGACTGCACCTGGCAGGTCATACAGATCAGTGGCGTCTGTGGCACGGACACGCTATTCGTGCTGGCAGGGGTGCTACGACCGTATCCAGTACTAAGCCAGACCGGGTACCGTCATCAGAAGTGGAATGTGCTGACTGGACACAGGTCCCCGTTGGGACCGTCCAGAGTCACGCATGTGGTCTCCTGGGTGTTCCGATGACAGCACAGACCCAGTATTGCTGAGGCCGTTGCTGGCACTATGGGGGGCATGCGCGAAGCCTGTTGTTGTCCGCGCCGACCGCCAGTCTTCTGCCGTTGCCAGCATACGGCCACGCCGCCGATACCGCAGAACGCCCACCATTGTTCCTGGCTCGGCGGACATCTGGTTGTGGAACTGCTGTAATATGTCCCACAATGTTCGTTCATGACATCAGTGAAATTACGATAAAATCACAATGTCACGCATACCGTCTGTCATGGCTGTGCGATACGCTCCTCAGTTCCCAGCAGACCCCGTCTGCGTACCTTTCCATACGCCACTGTGCCTGCATGACAGTCCTAAAACATAGCTGAGGTTGTGATGGTCCTCTTTTGGGCATGTCGCCAGAGGCAGTATGCCCACGGATTCCCACGAACCCATGCGCAACTGTCTGTGTGGAACCAATGGAGGACCCTGCCCATGGCTGCCGTGGGACGCATGTGCCACAGGTACCACATTACCCTGGTCTATGCCCACTGTATCCTGTCCATCACCTAGGGACAATGGCATGGAAGGATGTAATGGCAGGATGACTGTGCTGCACTGATGGGGTTGACAGTTGTGCACTGTCACCTAGCTTGACCAATGGTGGACCCTGACACACCTCCTTGTACCATTACACAAATATCATCATTACCAGTACCATGGCACAAGATTCAGGTTCCTGCTGCAAGTCACCAGAGCAGCACCAGAATCTGTGGGAGGAAGACAGAAACACAGCGTTTACAGTCTCCTGCATTGTTGGCCTAGTGATAAGCACTTCTACACACATGCACACACATGGACACATGCACACATGCACACATGGACACAGTGCACACATGCACACATGGACACAGGCACACATGCAGACATGCACATGGACACATGCACACAGGTACGAGTGCAACACATGCACACAGGCACATATGGTCATTACGCACACGCGGACACATGTACACATGCACACGTGACACATGCACAGCGCGGACACATGCGCACATGTACACGTGGGTCAAGGCGCACACATGGTCACATGCACACATGCATGCATGTACACATGGTAACGTGTACATGCACATGCACATACACACGTACTCCAGTAATATTATGAATACATGCACATGCATACGTGGACACAGGCATACCTGCACACATGCATTACATGCACATGCACACATGGTCACAGGCATACTTCTGCACACATGTACACATGCACACCTCACAGTATACACAGCACTACTGAGTTAAGTACCATTGTTACTAGTGCGCATTATCAGGACTATTATAGGTTAGGTTAAATTACACTCACCAGCACAGCTGGATGGCCTGTCTGTTGTGAATTCCGAGGGACCTGCAGAAAATGATGAGATTACGCTGGGGTAAGCACAACTGTACTGATATTGCATATGACAGTGTACAGAACAGTCAAGGTACATATGGCATATTACCTGCACGCCCATGTCATGCTGTGTGGAACCAGCCTCCATCATAATGCAGTGTGTGGTACTGCTATTGCTGTTCGTGGGCTGGAGCCAGCCAACACTCTAGGGAGTAGCCCTCCAGTCTGGTGAGGGGGGATGTGGCTACCCCACCTCCTGTGGCAACCTGTTGCCTGTGGATATCTGATGGACACCGACGACACTTCGATTAAATCACTGCAGTGATGTCGCACTGATCATATGTCCTGGTTATGCGCAAGCACACACGGCCCTACAGACAAGGTTCGCCACAGTGCAGCCCTCTCCTGTTGATTCTGGACTGCAAACAGGATGTCATACTCCCGCACCAGGCTCTGTGGATCCTCGCCTTCCGCTACAGAGTAGGCGCGGATTATGCTGACGCGCCATCTCCCCGGAAGAGAACACAAACAGGATATCAGCAGACCATGTCGGCAATATATGGTACATACTATACATGATACCATGTGTGATATACTACTACTCCCATATGTTGCATGTGTGTGTGGTGTCGTGGTGGATACACAGGCAAGGCGTCAGATATCAGTGCTCAGCCAACACCTGTGCACCAATACCGCCACATTCCACACAACATAGTAGCATGCCCCATCGGGTCAGCACACTGACAGGTCCAATGCACAACCTCACTCTGGGGTTTCATCCCAAGGTACTGCTGGACGCCCGTCTACCAATAGATGTGACAGAAGTTACTCAGCCTGGATATGTATATCCCACCACCACCACCAGCACAGTAGATCACTTTGATAAAAGGGATTAGACAGTTATTCACTTGCTGGGGCTGAGATGGTATCCATGCAGCACACTGGGCCAGTGGAAGCCACGTTACACCGTTGACCCCTTTGTAAATGTTTTTAACACGGACATGCCACAGATTGCATGGAACTTGGTACACACATTTCTAACCCAGACCCTATGCACAAAGAAGGGCATCCTGTCCGGGTGGACCTCAGACAGAGGCAGATTGTATAACAGAAAGTGTGGAGCGTCACTGCAGGACAGAGCACATTCACATTAAGGGAAGACATCTGTGGTCAGCACTGGTACTACACCACGTCCATCATAACAATGGCCACAGCCTACTCCTGGGAGGGAATGGCTGCAACACTATGCGGATGCAGACCACAAGGCCTCTTTTCAGTTATGCAGCACATATGGACCACATGCTCAGATATGCCTGTGTTAATAATAATAACTCACTTAACATTCACCAAACACACGGATATTGGCGTAGTCTTGGCAGAGACATGTTCAGTGCACTATCCTCCTCCCTTCTCCCCCACCACAGTTGAACACATTTATCACAGCTGTATGTAACCTCCCTATCATCTCACATGTCCAGGGTGGTGAGGACCGCCTCAGCAGAGCAGAACACACAGCAGTCACTGCACCTCTTGGCGGTATCCCTGGGATGTGTGCTACCTGCACTCGAGGACATAGCGAACCGCATATAACACTGATAATTTATCTTGGCCGTGTTACAGGGTAGGTATGTACCTGGGACAGGGCATAGCCGGCCAGTGGTCCCACACCACTGGCGCGGAGGGCACCGACCGATCCTGGAACTACTACATCGTGCATAACCGCCTGGTCTGGTTAAGCTATGGAATTATGCAGTATGGGATGCATATGCAGATATCGGCACCAGGCACTTGTTCCTGTCAGTGTGCCTTTGTAATGGGCTGATCCTGCCTGAACCTGGCTGACCTTTCCTTGCTAAAAGCAGTCACTACAGCCATTGCTGGGGCAACGACAGAGTCAACCGTGGCTGCCAGGATCATGGCCTCAAGACTGATTGACATGTAATGTATGGTCATCCCTTGTGAACTAATGACGTTATTTATTATATCACATGGACATACCTATATAGATACAGACCTATGACACACATTTGAGGGTTCACAGTGGCGTACACTATTAACCTGCTACGGTATTACCTGTGTTTGTCACAGTTGGTTGCGCTACCACTGTTTGCTTGTTGCTGCTACCAAGGATGTAGCCTAGGTGACAGAGTCACAGTGTATAATTTTTTTTTTTTTGTTCTCTCTCTCTCTCTCTCTCTCTCTCTCTCTCACTTTTCTCTCTCCCTCTGTCTGCTTCCAGAGTGCAAATGAATGTATTGTATGCGGGAGTGTTAGTACTGGATGCTTTTATATTCGCATAGTCCATGTGGATGGCTTCTGCACCACAATTGTAAGCCAGTATCTATTAATTGCATGGGCCAGCCAGTTGTGTACTGATTGCAGTTCTCACTGTGAATTCAGGCTGTTATAAAAGGGTATGGGATATGCTGGTTCTTTCAGATTGTAAGTGGCGGGGTCCATGGTGGTATGCTGTGGACAGTGTTCTGTGAGTGTAAAGGTTAGTATCTCTCATGATTCAGGCTAAAGTTGTAGATCCACATTTCCATTCTCTCTATGTTCTGTAGTAAGTGTGTGGCGCACAAAGATATATATTTATATATATATATATATATATATATATATATATATATATATATATATATATGTACATATACACATTTATATATGTACTAACCGACATTATTATGTACAAGCCACCAACTAGCATGGCTGTTTGTGTTCACACACAGCACTATTGTGGGAATCCAGTAGTTTCGGACAGTGCACTCTTACGACATGTTTGGGTACTACACATCCTATATCTTTCATTCATCCCACATATATGTTATATTTATTTTAGCACAATGGTCTCTTGGTATAAGAGTCATGGCTAGTGGTAGTGGGTCATGTTGACCAGTGTTTCCAAGTGTCCTGGGTTCGGGACTGACCGATTTTAGCTTTTGCTTTTGAACTGAGTAGGACCTGCTTCAACAACAAAGTGACTAAGGCACTTAAGCAGTTGTACCGGGTTACGCTGGCTTCCAGCTGGGAGCTCATGCACGTGCACTGGGCGGCAGCTCCACGCAGACAAGTGCACACCCGCCAAGCAAACCGGCTATCAGGCCACTTGGCGACACTCCGCTTATTTTTGGAATGAAAAGGTGGGAATTTTAGGGGGTAATGCCTTGAATTTTTTCCAGCCCACTGATACCGTTCCACCCTGACATGTGTGTGTATGTGTGTTGGTGAGGGGCAGCAGTACAGGGTGGGGCAGTGTTGGTGCAGTGTGTGCGTGTATGTGGTCGCCCTAGGTGTTAACATTTCGCATGTCTGTATGCACGCACACAGTTCCACCTCATGGCTGCCATATACAGGGGTTTGTGGACAGCCACAGACTGCACCTGGCAGGTCATACAGATCAGTGTCTGTGGGCACGGACACGTTACCTGTGCCTGGCAGGGGTGCTACGGACCGTATCCAGTACTAAGCCAGACTGGGTACTGTCATCAGAAGTGGGAATGTGTTGACTGGACACAGGTCCCTGTTGGGACTGTCCAGAGTCACGCATGTGGTCTCCTGGGGTGTTCCGATGACAGCACAGACCCAGCATTGCTGAGGCTGCTGCTGGCACTATGGGGGCATGCGCGAGCCTGTTGTTGTCCGCTACCGACTGCCAGCTCCTGCTGTTGCCAGCATACGGCCACGCCGATGCCGCAAACGCCCACCATTGCCCTGGCTCATGGACATCTGGTTGTGGAACTGCTGTAATATGTCCCCACAATGTCTGTCTATGACATCAGTGAAATTACTGGATAGCATCCGCAATGTCACGATACTGTCTGTCATGGCTGTGCGACATGCTCTCAGTTCCCTCAGACCCTGTCTGGTGTACCTTTCCATACGCGACTGTGCCTGCATGACAGTCCAAACATAGCTGAGGTTGACAGACCTCTTTGGGCATGTCGGCCAGAGGCAGTATGCCCACGGATGCTCCCACGAGAACCCATGGGCAACTGTCTGTGTGGTACCATCGGAGGACCCTGCCCATGGCTGCTGTGTGGGGACGCATGTTACAGGTACCACATTACCCTGGTCTATGCCCACTGTATCCTGTCCATCACCTAGGGACAATGGTGACAAAGGATGTACTGGCAGGATGACTGTGCACAATGATGGGGTTGACAGCTGTGTACTGTCAATTGGCTGACCAATGGTGGACCCTGACACACCTTCCTGTACCATTACACAAATATCATCATTGCCAGTAGCCGTGGCACAAGATTCAGGTTCCCTGCTGCAGGTCACCAGAGCAGCACCAGAACCTGTGGGAGGAAGACAGGAAACACAGTTTACAGTCTCCAGACATTGTTACCAGTGATACACTTATACACACATGCACACATAGACACATGCACACATGCACACATGGACACAGGCACATATGCACACATGCACACATGCACACATGCAGACATGCACATGGACACATGCACACAGGCACACATGCACACATGCACACAGGCACACATGCACATTATGCACACGTGGACACATGCACACATGCACACGTGCACATGCTACATGGACACATGCACACATGCACACGTGGTCACATGCACACATGGACACATGCACATGCATGCATGCACACATGGTAACGTGTACACATGCACACATGCACACATACACACGTGGACTCAGGCACACATGAACACATGCACACATGCACACGTGGACACAGGCACACCTGCACACATGCACACATGCACACATGCACACATGGTCACAGGCACACCTGTACACACATGCACACATGCACACCCCACAGTATACACACAGAGCACTACTGAGTTACACTACTGTTACTAGCATTATCAGGACTATTATAGGTTAGGTTAAACACACTCACCAGCATGGATGGCCTGCCTTGCTGTAACTCGGAGGGACCTGCAGAAATGATGAGATTAATGTCAGTGGGCACAACTGTGCCATTGATATTGCATATGATACAGTGTACAGAACAGTCAAGTGTACATATGGCATATTACCTGCACGCTCCATGTCGTGCTGCTGTGTGGAACCAGCCTCCATCATAATGCAGGTGTACTGCTATTGCTGTTCCGGGGCTGGAGCCACAACACTTAGGAGTAGCCCCTCCAGTCTGGTGAGGGGATGTGGCCACCCCACCTCCTGTGGCAACCTGTTGCCTGTGGATATCTGATGCACACTGACGGACACTTCGGATTAAATCACTGCAGTGATGTCGTACCTGATCATATGTCCTGTTATGCGTGCCAATATCATTTACCCTACAGACAAGGTCTTGCCACAGTGCAGCCCTCTCCTGCTGATTCTGACTGGTGCGGGAAAACAGGATGTCATACTCCCGCACCAGGCTCTGGTGGATCTCCTTGTCTTCCGCTACAGAGTAGGCGGTATTATGCTGACGCGCCATCTCCCTGGAAGAGAACACAAACAGGATATCAGCAGACTATGTCGGCAATATATGGCACACATACTATACATGATACTCATGTGTAGTGATATACTACTACTCCCATATGTTGCATGTGTGTGTGTGTCGTGGTGGATACACAGGTACATGGCCAGATATCAGTGCTCAGCCAACACCTGTGCACCAATACCTGCCACATTCCACACAACATAGTAGCATGCCCCATCGGTCAGCACACACTGACAGGTCCAATGCACAACCTCACTCTGGGGGTTCATCCCAAGGTACTGTATGTGGGACGCTGTCTACTACTGTGATGTGGACAGAAGTTACTCGGCCTGGATATGTATATCCCACCACCACCACCAGCACAGTAGACTACTTTGATATGTATGTGATTAGACAGTTATTCACTTGCTGGGGCTGAGATGGTATCCATGCAGCACACTGGGCCAGTGGAAGCCACAAGCCACACTGCTGACCCCTTTGTAAATGCTTACCACGGACATGCCACAGATTGCATGGAACTTGCACACACATTTCTAACCCAGACCCTATGCACAAAGGTTAGGCATCCTGTCCGGTGGACCCCAGACAGAGGCAGATTGTATAACAATAGCAGGAGGCTACTGCAGGACAGAGCACATTCACATTAAGGGAAGACATCTGTGGTCAGCACTGGTACTACACTACGGTCCATCATAACAATGGCCACAGCCTACTCTGGGAGGGAAATGGCCACAAACACTATGGATGACCACAAGGCCTTCTTCAGTTATGTTACACATATGGACCACATGCCTCAGATATGCTCTGTGTTAATACACACCTACTTAACATTCACCAAACACACGGATATTGGCAACAGTCTTGCAGACATGTTCAGTGCACGTATCCCTCCTCCTTCTCCCCCACCAGTTGAAATATTTATCACAGCTGTATGTAACCTCCCTATCATCTCACATGTCCAGGTGAGGACCGCCCTCAGCAGAGCAGAACACACAGCATCACTGTGACCTCATGGTATCCCTGGATGTGTGCTACCTGCACTCCGAGAGGACATACAACCGCATATAACACTGATAATTTATCTTGGCCGTGTTACAGGGTATGTACCTGGACAGTGGCATACAGCGACAGTGGTCCCACACCACTAAGGAGGCACCTCGACTGACCCTGGGAACTACCACATCATATGCATAACCGGCCTGGTCTGCTAAGCTATGGAATTATGCAGTATGGGATGCATATGCAGTGATATCGGGTACCTGCAGGCACTTGTTCCCAGCCAGTGTGCCTTTGTAATGGGCTGATCCTGCCTTTTGAACCTGGCTGACCTTTCAAAGCAGTCACTACAGCCATTGCTGGGGCAACGCACAGACAACTGCTGCCAGGATCATGGCCTAAGACTGATTGACATGTAATGTATGGTCATCCCCTTTTGGTGGAACTACGTACGCACAACATATCACATGGACATACCTATAGATACAGACCTATGACACATTTGGAGGGTTCACAGTATGCACACTATTAACCTGCTACTTTGCATTACCTGTGTTTGTCACAGCTGGTTGCGTTACCACTGCTTCTGCTTGCTGCTGCTACTGTCACTGCTGACAGCTTCAGGTGACAGAGTCACAGTGTATATTTTTTTTTTTTTTTGTTCTCTCTCTCTCTCTCTCTCTCTCTCTCTCTCTCTCTCACTTTTCTCTCTCCCTCTGTCTGCTTCCAGAGAGTGCAATGAATGTATTGCATGTGTGGAGTGTTAGTACTGGATGCTTTTGTAGGTATCTGCATAGGTCCATGTGATGGCCTCTGCACCAATTGTAAGCCAGCATTTGCTAATTGCATACAGCCAGTTGTGTACTGATTGCAGTTCTCACTGTGAATTCAGGTCAGTGCTATAAAAGGGTATGTGGGATAGGCGTTGCCCTTTCAGATTGTAAGGGCGGGGTCCATGGTGGTATGCTGTGGACAGTGTTCTGTGAGTGTAAAGGTTAGTATCTCTCTCATGATTCAGGCTGTGTTGTAGATCCACATTTCTCCATTCCTCTCTCATGTTCCCTGTAGTAAGTGTGTATGCACAAAGATATATATATATATATATATATATATATATATATATATATATATATATATATATATGTACATATACATACATTTATATATGTACTTTAACTGACATTATTATGTACAAGCTACCAACTAGCATGGCTGTTTGTGTTCACACAGTACTATTGTGGGAATCCAGTAGTTTTGACAGTAATTTTACATGACATGCTTTGGGTACTGCACATCCTATATTCCCTTTACATTCATCCCTACTATTACATGTTATATTTATTTTAGCACAATGGTCTTGTATAAGAGTCATGGCTTAGTGGTAGGTCATAAAGACTAGTGTTTCCAAGGTCCTGGGTTCGGGACTGACCGTGGGATTTTACTTTGCTTTTGAACTGAGTACAGGACCTGTCAATCAAAGTGACTAAGGCACTTTTAAGCAGTT
Source organism: Protopterus annectens (assembly GCF_019279795.1). Classification (NCBI taxonomy): domain Eukaryota; kingdom Metazoa; phylum Chordata; order Ceratodontiformes; family Protopteridae; genus Protopterus; species Protopterus annectens. Next base: position 888,113,916 of record NC_056728.1, on the reverse strand, counting down.
GTAACCGGGTTAGCGCTGGTTTGCGCGGAGCTCATGCATGTGCACTGGCGGGTAGCTCCACGCAGACAAGTGCACACCCGCTTACAACCGCTTAACAGTGCTTACTCTGGCGCACACCCGCGCTATTTTCTTTGAATGAAAAGAAAATGGGGAGACAGGAAAGTGGTGAAAAGGGGTCACAAAGAGGGTAAGACAGTAGGGAAACAAGCTTGGGATTTGCAGGAGGGATGTAGGTAAGGCCCATAGCTGCCCATTTCTTCATCAGCAACAGCTGTGCATATGTATGTAATTTGGTGTGACATTTGAAACCTTCCACCCCTGAGAGAGGTGTCAGGACAACAATAATACTTGCACAGCCAATTGTAATTGATAGATTCTATGTCCAGCAGACATGTGTGCGGAATGGGCAGCTATGTATGGGGCGTAATTTTTTTGTGGGTACAGAGTGCCCTTTTTTTTTTTTTTCAGGTGAGAGTGGTATGTCAGGTGAAGGAAGTCGGTACAGCTGGGGAGGTAGGTTGGGTAGGTAAACAGACAAGACAAAGAAGACGCATACATGGGCGGTGTATGACACATGTGGGGGGGTTACACAATTGACGGGAATGGAGGTTTGGTTATCCAGAGCCCATGAGCCTACAGATGGCAACAGTGGAACTGATATCCCCACCCATAGGCAGTTGCCACTGTTCCTTCACTGCCCAGGACAGGGCTGTGCTGGGGGCTGTGTAGAACGGGCAACAGGCATGCCCGTTATTTGTGCCACCCATGCCTCAAGCTGGCGTAGCAGCTCGAGAACAGATTCCTGAATCTCCCTACGCACCACAGTCCGGACGCTATGGAGGGTGAGTGGTAGTTCTCCTCCGGCCACACTTGCAGAGGGGGGGTGAGCCCCATCCCCTGCAGCACTTCCACCTGCAGGTGGCACAGGGCCACCGGAGGAGGGTCCGGACTTGGCACTAGTGCCAGGTGCACTCGCCAGCTGAGGTGGGAGAGGTGGGTCCGCTGGAACCCGCCTTCCCTGTCGTCCTATGTTTTGCATTATGTCATGACAGTTTGGGTTAGTGACATATAATACCATTCACAATTAGTTGTAACAGCATGCATTAGTATTCCCATTAACCAAACACCCAGATATTCATACCATTGAGCAGTGTGCATAACACATGCATAATTTGAACAGCAATACACAGTCCAACAACATGCAGGGTTAATTGATGGCAACAGGCCATCAGGTTTGGATGTATGAACAGGGCAGATGCATCAACGGACATGCAAATATATATGAACCAACAGGACAAACGTCCAGGGGTGTTAATTGTGATTGCACATACCATTTTCACGTGGAATGGGTTATATGTGGTTATAGGGTGGGGTGAAGAAAATAATATTAACACCTTCAAATACCAATACATATGCTGTACATTTCTAATAGCTACAGATATATACACACTACTGTTCTAACTACAGTTTCCTATATGATAACTATTTCAACTTGGTGATAGGACTGTTACTGCAACATCAATATACATTTTATTGTTCTTCATACACATTCATATCTAGCTTTGTTCAGCTACATCATCCTGCTACATTTGCTTCATATAGCTGTAGACAAGTGTGGATGTTTGGTATATCAGACAATCATCCTATCTGCATATTGCAGACTGAGAGCAACATATCCAGATTTTGGGATACACATTCCAGATGCAGCAACACTTTGAACAGATTTCGCTGTTTGGTTTTGATTCTCACATGCATTTCATTCTGTCTTGACTGCAGTATACTTTATTCAGGGGTTATTACTACTGTATTGCTGGATTCATGACACTTTCTTACACTCTCTCATTTGCTTTCATTTTACTATTCAGGATGGTGCTTACTTCTAGGCTTTATTGACATGTTTTACCTGTAGTTATTACAATCCTTTCCAGCAGTCTCACTTCTGTCATGTTTCAGTATTTCAACAGGGATATATTTCACACGTGATTTCATCATCTTCTGCAGCTATACTTTTCAGCCTGCTGCAGGTTGTGTACTATTTTCTTACAGGTGGGGCATTTTTATTTCAGAATTTATGTCAGACAGTTTCATTTTTCGGTTTAACTTACAGGCTGAAACACACTTTTGTAATCAAGCAATACTTGCAGACACTTTCACACTGTTACTTGCACATTTTATTCCTTAGTGACTACACTGCACTCTTTTGCTGACTGTCATACTTTAATATTTCTTTACAGTTACTGGTAGTAGATTACTGACCTGCCTGGTGGCGCAACCGCACCAGCCTATCGCCATAGGCTCTGCGGTTCGCAGAACGGACACCTGCAGCTGTAATATAAATGAAGTCATATTGGAATACACATCTCCATAATATCAGCTAGTTTAATTTCTTACATACATGATTAAATGTAACTTACTCAGTAGTGGGGCATTGGGTGTTTGCCGGGCCTCCTGGATCCAAAGGTTCAGTTGGTCCTGCTTGCGTCTCTTCAGGTCCGCATGGTGGTGACGGACCTGCTCACCAGTCCTTGGAATCCCTGTGGCACTGGTGAGATCATGAGCCAACCGGTCCCATGCCTCAGCCCTGTATGCTCCCCAGAGGACCTGGCCCTGCATGAGTTGGGCCTCATGATTGTGGACTAGGAGCCAGACCATGTACCTGGACTCCTCAATGCCCCACCTCTGTGCTCGAAAGCAACTACCCTCTCCTACTCCTGTCATTCTGCCTGCAGTTCAGTTCTACAATCGTTTATGCTGTGTATTCCCGCCTATGGGGCTTATATAGTCCGTTTTTCCCACACATATCTGTGATTGGCCATTTTGGAATTGTATCAACTTCAGTAAACCTGCATTGTCATGCTCCAGTTTGTATTCATTCCTATATATTAGCTATTATTGCATTTCTTGGTACTGCTGTCATGGCTTAGTGGTTTGGTACCTTGACTATGGTGTATAGTATCCTGAGTTTGAACCTGGCCACTGCTTTTTATTTTTCATGACTGTCTAGACATGCTGAGGGGGTGTGTCTGTGTAAAGGCAGTTTTGATATGGCTTGCTCAACGTTGCCCATCGGTTACCTTGTTTGCGTGGTGCGCAGCTCCATGCAAACGGGGTACGCTGGTTTAAGCCTCATTTGGCTATCAGCACGCATATTACGCTCAGCTCAGTTAGGGGCACATAGATTTAGCGTGTTAAACCACTGCTCAGCTACGGGCACTCATTTTGCACCAGTTAAACCACTGCTACATCTACGGGCAGATGCACTCACCCTGTTAAACTGTAGCTCAGCTATGGGCACATCTGGCATTTTTTAATCTTTTGTTACTTTACATTTCTTCAGTATAAATGGGCTATTTCATTACATTTTACATAAAATGTGGTTTTATGTGTACATATTTGTCAGGGACTTGTTTCGTGCTTATTTTGCTAAAAATAAAAATTGGTGTTGTGGGGGCTCGAACCATGAATGCCTGCACTTCAGCCAACATCTCTACCGCTACGCTATTGCTTCCTAGCTTATTTGGCATATTTAGTTCTTATATGCTTTCCCACTGACTGCTAACTGTAGCTGCGCTACGGGCACACCCGTGCAAACGAGCGCACTCACGGTTAAACATCTTTACAATTTAAAAAAAATATATAACATGTTTATTTATATGTTTTCTGTTCATAGTCTGTGGGGGCATGTGTTGTGTTCTGTTTATTCACATTTCTGTGGACTCTGTCATGGGTGTTTACTTTGGGGACTTTTCCTCTTCTGGGGGCGTGTCCGCTTACAGGGCTCGGTCTACAGACACGCCCCCTACTGTCTTACACGGACCGTGTTAGCCTTAGGTGTGATTCAGCATGCTCTCATGAATATGCAAAGCATGCTGACATCACTCCATTTAACTGCAGCCTCCGTGTATGAGTTATAACTTTTACATGGAGGCTTTGTGAATCCTGCCCGATATCTTCATCTTTTGTGACTTGAAGAAAGGATTACAGAACAGATAAAGGAAGAAAATGTAAAAAAAAGAGGTGAGAGAGGAGATGGTTATGAGAGAACTGTGTGAGTATTAAAATGTAAATATCTATGTACTTTATTCTTAGACCCTACAAATACATATATGTATATATATATATATATATATATATATATATATATATATATATATATATATATAAAGATATATATAATTTTTTCTCTCCCTCATCTCTCTTTGAAGTATCACTGCATACTATGATTATATTTACCATACTCAAAGTTAATATCTTCACAAATTTGTGCAATCTTTATATTTAAGTGTCATAAGTAAGGTTATGCATATCATTTCAGAATGATTGTTTACATAGCAAAGAATTGAATAACAAAAGTGGTATACTAAAAAGAACTTTGCAAATAGATATCTTATTCTGCCACTAGTGAAAGTGGTTGTATATACATGTGTTTATAGTGACTACATCCCATTTGGGGATGATACAATGTTTATTTAAATGATATACTCCCCCGGATTTACAAAGCCCTGTAGAACATGCAGGATTAGTCTAAGAGCTAATTTCGTCAATATGGCTGACGTGCGATACAGGAACGAGCTCCTGGGACGTGCACGTGAGCTCTTAGACTAATCCTGCATGGACTGCCCTCCTGTATGCAAATTACTCTCATTTGCAGGTGAAAACCATGCAAATGAGAGTAATATGTGATCTAGGAAGCTGGCAGCTGTCCATGCAGGATGAGTGCAGTGTCCAGAAAAGTACTCTGTTAGTAATTGAGTACATTTCTGCAATCTACAAAATGGAGCTATGACAGCTCCAAATAAAGGCTGCATATCATTGAGGAAGCATGCCAATGTCCAAGTAGAAGGCCATTGGCATTGCAAAATGTTTAAAAAAAAGATAAGCAACTTTTAATTTTGTTTCGCCGATCTCGCCTGTTTAAGCATAAGGCAGCAACGCGCAAATGGGATCGGGGGAAAATAATAAAATAAACTTAAACTTCCTCAGAAACAACTTTTGATAGTACTGGTACTTTTTGCTTTTTGAGTTTCGTATCATCATTGTGGTATAGTTTGGGATATGTGCTTGTTGTGTTTAAGTTGGTGATCAATAGTGATGCCTAAGAGATTAGCCTCAGTTACTGGAGTGATGAGGGTGCCATTTGTAGACATGATGGTAAAGGTGGCTTTGCAGTGTTTGGTTGGGTGGAATAGTATTAGCTGTGTTTCTTTGGGGTTTAGTATTAGTTGGTAGATTTTAGCCAGTTCTCGACCTAAGTGGAGGATTTGTGGGTTTTACTTTGAAGTAATTGGATGTTTGTTGCTGAGCAGATTAGGGTAGTGTCATCCGCATACTGGACAATGTTGGCTTTAGTGGTAGCTAGGTGGAGATTATTTGTAAATATGTTGAAGAGAAGGGGGCCAAGAACTAAACCTTGTGGGAAACCACATCTGACAGGGAGTGGGGGGATAGGGAGTTGCCCCGTTTGACAGATTGTGGCCGGTTGTTTAGGTAACTGTTAAATCATTGTAGAGTGGGGTCATCAAGGTTGAGTTCTGCTAGACAGGTGAGGAGTTTGTTATGGGAAACTGTATCAAATGCCTTGGATAGGTCTAAGAAGGTGGCAGAGACCAGCTTTCCTTGGTTCCTGTGCGAGTTTATGGTGTTGGAAAAGTTAATTAGGGCAGTGCTGGTGCTATGGGAAGGTCTGAATCCATGTTGGGTTTTAGTTAGAAGGTTGTTGGTTAGCTGGTGGGTAAGGAGTTGGTGGTGGATACATTATTCTAGAATTTTTGAGAGAGGTGATAGGATTGCAATGGGACAGTAGTTGGAGAGGTTAGTAGATGGACCTCCCTTGTGGAGGGGGATGATATATGAGGTTTTCCATAATGAAGGAATAGTATGCAGGGTGATAGATCTGTTAATAAGTAGGGAGACGGGGTAAGCGATGGCCTTGGATGTAATTTGTAGATATTTAGCTGGAAGACTGTCGGCAGCTAGGGTGGTAGGTTTGAGTTTAGCTAAGAGATTTTGAATGGTAGATGTTGGTACTGGGGTGAGTGTGAAGGGGGTGGAGTTAGACTGGTAGTTTAAGGGTTGAGGTTAGTTTGTGGGTGATATTGCACTTACCAGGTTCAGTACTGAAGAGGTAAAGTAGTAATTGAAACTAGAGGCTATATGTGAATCAATACCTTTGATATCTGGGGTTGGTGTGGTGACTTTTCCAGGCTGGAGGATGTTGTTCACTGCAGCCCAGAATTTTTGTGGGTTGTTGTTATGTTTCCTTTGTAGGGAAATATAGTGGTTTATCTTGTCCACCCTGACCTGTTTTTTGCTTTATTTCTGAGCTCAGCAAAGCTTTGTCTAGTTTTGAGAGTTTTGCATTTTTACCAAGTTAACCAAGCTTTGTCTCTAGTCTATAGTAAGATTTTAATGGCTTTGTTTAACCAGGGAGCAGGGTTACTTTGCAATCTTATTGTTTTCAGTGGGGCTAGTTGGTTTAAAATCCCTAGGAATTTGGCAATAAAGTATTCTACTGCAATATCCAGGGGAAGTGTTTTTATAGGAGCCCAGTCACAGGATTTTAGGGCTTCTGAGAATTGTACTGTGGAGAAGTTTTTGCACGAGTGGATTTGTAAGAGAGCAGGGGTGTTGGTAGATTTTAGTTTGTGCTGAAGGAGAAAGGTTGGGTTATGGTCACTGAGGGAATCAGGTAGTATCCCGGATAGGTGGTCAGTATTGGGCTGGTTAGTCAGGATCCAGTCTAAGGTGGATTCAAGTTTGGTGGTTTTGTCAATTCTTGTGGGTGAGTGTATGAGTTGTACAAAATGATATAGGTTTATGTGGTTGGCAGCTATGGGTGAGTGTATGGTGCTCCAGTCTATGTTGACATCACCTAGGAGTACAGTTTCTTGGGATAGGGAATGGGAAGCCCAGTGGAGTATAGATTCTAGTGTCTTAATGTTGTCTCCTGGTGGTATATAAATGCTGAGTAGGTTTAGTTGTTTGTATTGATTTAGTAGAATTTTGTTGAACAGGGTCTTGGCAGTGTTGAAATCTGGGGTTTCTTTTTGAAGTAGCTGAACTTTTAAATTGGATTTGTAAAGAAGGGCAATGCCACCACCTTTTCTGTGAGGTCTGTCTACTCTTACTATATTGAAACCAGGTGGAGTTATGAAGTTATCTTTAATGTGGGGTTTAAGCCATGTTTCTGTAATCACTATAATATCTAGGTTATTTACAGAGATGGTTCCGTGTAACTGTTCTATTTTATTTATTGTACTGCAAATGTTTAGGTTTAGTATGAGTATATCAGTGGATTTGTGTTTAAATGGGAGATTGAGGTAAGGTGTGGTATGGGTGTTGTTTGTTGGGCCAGGGTTGGGGTGAATTTCACCTCCTAGTAGTAGGTGAGCTGCAATGCTGGTGATGGTTTTAAGGTAGACTATAGTTAGGAAGTGGTATTTGAGGCTATGGTGTTTTTTAGATTGTGAGGTATACTGGATAGGAGAGCTGAGTTGTAAGATTAAAGTGTATTAGTTAATTAGTTGTGTGTTTGCAGGTATGGAGGGATTGTTTGTGGTGTATGGTAGGGTGGGTGATTTGATACAGTACATGGTGTTAAGTGGGTGGTGATAAGTGGTAATGATGGAGATAAAGTAAAGACAGATGGATAGAGAAGGCAAGAGTAATGGGATGATATGGTTATGGGAGAGTGGTGTTGGTAACATGGTAACTGAGTTCTCTGTGTTAAAGGGCTGTGGATGGTTGTAGAAGGAGAGGAGTTATATGAAGTTTTGTGTTTAGAATAGAGGGTATTTTTGGTTTGATGGAGTGAGAGTGTGATTTAATTTTAATTACATGCAGTATAAACAAAATCTTTTAAGTTATACAATAACAACGTCAGGCAGAATACAATTAAAATAAATATTTCAATGTCAAAATAGATAAGATAGTAAATGCATACAGTAGTAGGGTTTCTTATACTATTGATATTCTATTCAGATACAGTTAAATAACTAACTTATACAACATATAAAACAGATGTTGTTGCCCTTCGGTTTATTTCTTACTTGTGCGGGCATGAATTCTGTTTGTTGCTTTTGTACAGCATATAAAAAGTGCAAAACCCCTAGGGTACGCTTCCACCAGAGATTAGCGTCACTGCTATCCACTAACTGATGGCAGCTGTGAAAATCTATCAGACCAGCCCGCTTGGGTCACTGGAGAAAAAACAGTCTCTGTGGACAAAAGAGTCCTTATAACCAGTGCTAGAATTCAGCAAAGTCCTTTCCCTGTCCGTTGTTTGTAAAACTGCTAAATCCACCAAACTAGCATTCTCTTAAAGCAAACACACTTCTCCGCTTCCTGGCCTCTTCCTACTCCATTATGTAGATTCACACCATCCGCTGCTCTCTCTGTCTCTGTTGCTCCACAAGCATGTGCGTATAAAATTGACATGACTCTAGCTCTGGCAGCACCAACAGAACAGCAGCAGCATAACTCTTTGATGCAGGTTTTCCTGCAATATTCAGGTAGCCCAGTTCTACTAGCAGACTTTAAACAAGAGGTCACAATCATGGTTTGTATGGCATTTCTCTTCTTGTATAGATTGATCGAAGTGTTTTATGGAGGAAACATGTTTTTTCATTTGAGCACATCTGATAAATTAAAAAAGCATCGCAATTTATTCATTAAATGTTATTTGATTTTATGTGCATGCTAAATATTTGGTTAATCAAATTAAATAGGATTGTACGTGGCCCAACAAAGGCAACCCATTGTTGCAGAGAATGCACATAACATATTGGAAAAAATACATGAATGGGTTACAGCCCATGCACACACCGGCCTTCCCATAGCAGTATCATAACAAGCCTGCTGAGGTCATCCAATGTGAAATACACCTTTGGGAGAGCTGTAGCTCAGTAATCCCCATGGTGCATCCCATAACTGTGTACTGCTGTACTGCTAAACTAGTTAGGTAGTAGTCCTAACCCCAGACTTGGCAACTGTGTCAGTGTGTGTTTGTGTGCATGTCTCGGTCTCTGACTGTGTAGAGAGAAATGCTTTTTTATGCTACTCACACTCAATACAGTTCATGTACACAGCTTTGGCAAAGCTGCTGATGTCACGCACCTAGAAATACACCCCTGGGGAAGCCATAGCTCAGTCATCTCCGTAGTGCATCCTGTAACAGTGTACTGCTGTAGTGTAATAAAGTAGTTAGGTAGGTGTTCTAACCCCAGACCTGGCTTGTGTGTGTGTGTGTCTGACTGAGTAGAGAGGAATGCTTTTTAGGCCACTCACATCCCGTACAATTCATATACTCAAATTTGGCAAGGCTGCTGATGTCACTCACCTAGAAATACACCTCTGGGGAAATTATAGCCCAGTAATCTCTGTAAAGTGTCCTGTAACTGCGCACTGTTGCAGTGTGATAAAGTAGTTAGGTAGGTATTCTAACCCCAGACCTGGCGCTTGTGTGTGTGTGTGTGTGTGTGTGTGTGTGTGTGTGTGTGTGTGTGTGTGTGTGTGTGTGTGTGTGTGTGTGTGCATGTGTGTCTAACTGAGTTGAGAACAATGCTTTTTAGGCCACTCACACTCGGTACAGTTCATATACACAACTTTGGCAAGGCTGCTGATGTGTGTGTAACTCGTACCCTGTGTAGAGGTGAGTGTGTAGCCAATTTTGAAGGGGTTTTGCTCATTACATTTATGGTGGCCTTACTATATATATCACAATGTCAACCATACAGGGATAACATATGTAAATTAGCTGGGAGGATGGGGTGCAAAGCCATACCCATACATGTGACATCAAGGCCAGCCACTCTAAATTAGCAACCCCACTATTACCCAGAGCACACACACAACCCATGCGTCGTACGCACATGCCTAGGCAACAGCCAATAGGTGGTTAGTACACTGCATATTGGCCACTGATAGTAACTATGCAGTGATAGCAGTGGGCTACAGAGAGCATGTCTCCCTGCCCATCAGTCCAATATGCATGTACATGCAGACAGTGTACCCCCACGATGTTCCCCAATGGACACCTGCACCACCTGTGGTGCCTTCACATGTGACTCACAATGGACATACCATGCCTGACAACATGACCTGTATGGACAGATGACACCGACATCAGGGAATGCTGTTGGCATGCTATCAATATAGGTGAAGGGTAAACCTGATGCCCGTTACCAGTTCCTGCCACAGGTGGGCAAGACTGGCACATCTGATGATAATCTGTGTTCACAACATGGGCCAGACACCCCAGGTACAGTTCCACATGTCACTGAACATGCATGTGGGAGGTGTGCACATCCCAGACACCATCCATGTCATGGACTAAGGAACACATACATGGCATGTGGTGTACAGCATTGGCCACACACAATAGTCACCCAGCTGACTGGATGGGGGGTGCAATACCCACCTGTGTGGGAAAATGCAATAACTACAAGCCTGAGCCACAATGCAGACCATTGTCATGTGGCCTGATGCCATGGTATACCCATTGCCTATCCTTGTACAGCCTTCTGGCACAGTTGACCACCACAAACCCATGTAGACATGCACCCATGCATGTCAGAACTGGCACCCTCTGTGTACGTGTGTGTGTGTTGTATGGTGCATATGTCCACATCCACACTCACTACAACCCCCAGGGCATACTGAAGCATGCTGTCTGATGTCTGACATCTCCTCGTACTCTTTGCTCATACAGCCTCTGTATTACCAATGTGGTGCATGTGATACATGTGCATTGATGTGTTGTGGCAATCCCACTACTGATGAGTTGCACTCCTGGCCCTGCCAAGTGTGTCAATGTGTGTGCATTCCTGTGTGAGTGTTCCTGTGTTGATGCTGACACCTGTTCATGCAGACAGGCATGTGTATGACACCTACTATATATCTACCGTATCCCTGTTGCAGATGTCACTCACCCTCACATATATGTTCTGAGTGCTCCACATCAGGTAACCCATGTGGTGCATCCAATAACTGCATCAAACTGTGATAGCACTACATAGTTGTTGGGGGTTTGATACCCTGTTCTGGTAGGTGTGTTACACAAACATGCTTCACTTTTACCCTCCCACCCCTCCCTGACATGTATCTGCCTCTGTCAGCCTCCCCCACTCTATGTCTAGTGGATGTGGAGACCCACACCTGCCTTGCTTAGGCAGCAGCATGTGTATTTTACATGATGCTCATGATCAGCTGATGGCCTCTGCACAAATTGCAACCCTCCCCTAGCTGATTTCATGTGGAACAGCTGTGGAAACAATCCCATAGCCAATTGCATGGAAACACACTCCAATACCTAAGAACATCATGGTGGTGTTGGGCCTTTGCAGTCACTGTGAGCAGGAACTAGATGTGATGTTTGGCAAACAGCATCCCAGATGGATTGGGGATTTACCTCTAACAACATATACTGTGGAAAGAGGGCAACCAACAGGAGGGGGATGTGCCTGACCTGACTACAGACGGTAAGTGCTGTTATACTACATTTGGAGTAATGTTGGTTTAACAGTGTTTGTCTGAATATGCCTGTCGTACATGTCGCAATACCTCCCATGTCAGTTCTATGTATATGAGGAATCCCCATCTGCAGGGTCATCTGCAGACTGGGCAGTGTTGTGCCTTTGGTTTCATGTGTTAGCCACAGTGCATCAATCCATGGAATGCAGAAGGTAGTGTGAGGATTGCAATCTGTAGATGGTGAAGGCCATGACAGTTGCTGACTTCATATCCCTCATAGGACATATGTTGCAAAAAAACCTGTTATAATGGAAAATATATGGGGTTATCACAGCAACATGTCTATACTGGCCCTGTGTATGTGCTGTCAGCCACACCTCTGTCAACCTTTGTACATATGGTGTGCATGAAGTGGTGCATATGTGCTGTACACCATAAATACTGTCATCATATCTGAAAACAAGCCAGTGATATATCAGATTGCTACATGTCATGTACAGTAGTGGTTATGTGTCATGACATAAGCTGGACATTCTGTAGATGATTGTACAGTACTGAGGTCTGTATAGTGATGGTGAATGTCGGCAGTGTGTGTATTGTTAATATGTACTTCAGCCTGTGTACAGACTGTGGTAGATGTCATTGTTCTAGCTCCCCTTCTCTCAGATGTTACATGCTGCCGCACTGTATGCTACCGTTTTGCCGTACATGTTTATAGGGCCATACACACACACACATGTCCCATACCACAGACAGCCATTATGACAAACTGCGTAGCAGCCCAGTATATGTAGGGTCATTCTGTGAGTGGTACATGTGAGGATTGTGTAGAACAGATAGTCCATATACTGTAATATTATGCTAGCTTACCATATGTGGCTGTGGCTGTGTTCACATTGGTTGTGGTTATGCACTGTCACACAGTTGTATCTAACCCTGTGCTGTGACATAGCTGTTGAGCCTGCTATATATGCAGGCACATGTGCATTACCCCATACGAGATGTAGGCCAGTGTTGAGCCAGTCTGCCTGTAGCCTGCACAGTGCATTGTTACATGTCTAGCAGCTTAGTGTACTTAACCAGTGGGATGTTATGTGCAGATACTTGCCAGATGTACTGCTGCTGAGCCTCCCTTAAAAGTTATGTATGTCAGACAGAGCAGTGGGATACTGTACAGATGCATGTCAATATCTAGTGGGTAGTATGTTTCCATGGCACCCCTGTACCAGCAGTCATTATGTGTCAGGCCAGACAGGAGTGTGTGAATCCAACACGTATGGTGCTAAATATATACCAGTCGTTATGTGTTATACCCATTTATATGGCTGTCTACAACCTCACCATGGATGGTGACATCTACCCAAACCCAGGTCCAAATACTACTGCTACCTCTTTTCTCTCCACCAACTCCCCAACCAATATTGACACCACACATAGACCCCCAGACTCCCTACTGGCCTGCCACCTGAATATCAGGAGCATAAACAACAAAATTCAGCACCTACATGCCCTCCTGGCAGTTTACTCACCTGATATACTCTGCCTCACGGAAAAATGGCTAAAACCTACCACTAAGGACAATGAAGTCTTGCTGCCTGGGTATAACATGCATAGACTTGATCGTACCCCAAAAAAGGGTGGAGGGGTAGCAATACTCTATAAATACACCTTATCTGTAACCATAGCCAACCCCCAACCCCCTCTATTCAACAATGCTGAGATCATTACCACAAAACTACATATTAACAACCATAAAAGCATAAACATTGTCTGTGCCTACATACCACCAGGGAAGAACACAGACACCCTTGAGGAGTTCCTAACCTGGCTCAACAACAACCAGCCACAGGAAACCATAATCCTTGGGGACTTCAACATTTACTGGAAAGTCTGCTCCTCTCAATCCCCAATAATCCATGTAAGCCTCCAAGGATTTACCCAAACCATAGCCACACCCACTAGACCAAACAAATCACATGACAAAGCTAGTACCCTAGACTGGATACTCATCAATAACTCTCCACATCAGTATATGTCAGGCACCACACCAGATGATCTAAGTGAACACTGCCTCACATATATACTTAAGCTTAAGGTTAATCACCATCATCAACCCACCTATAAAACTATAAGAAGCAATAAAAACTTTAACCCCCAAAAATTTAACAATGAACTAAAGGCTTGCAACTGGTCTGCCCTAAAAAGCCTTCCACTAGATGAAGCAGTCAGTCACTTCAACTCCAGATTTCTGGCTATTCTCGACCTTCATGCCCCCAGCCGCACTAGTAGAACCAAGGTCAATACCGCACCCTGGCTCACTAAAGAAACTAGGGCCAAACTTGCATTAAGAAATAAAGCATGGGACACCTACCAGACTACTAAAACCCTACCTGACCAACTATTATTTAGGCAACTAAGAAATGATGCAAAAAAATCTGTAACTTCAGACAAAAAGGAATACTACCACCGCCTACAACAGGTACACAAATCTAAACCTCAGAAATTCTGGATGGGAATAAAAAGACTCCTCCACCCAGGACAAACCACCACCCCAAATCTATCTGCCACTAATCAAAATTCCCCCAAAGATATTGCCAACTCCTTTAACACCTTCTTCACCGAAACCATCCAAACTTTAGCTAACCAACTCTCACCAACTGGTTCCAATCCTAGCACAACCAATTCCAAAGCTACAACTTCCTTCAGCCTCCAACCAGTCCCCACTCTACTCATTAAAACCCTACTTAGGAAACTAAGACCAACCACCCTGGCTGCTGATCTCTTCCCAGCTGACTACTTACAAAAAGCTGCAGACGCAATTGCATACCCCATCTCCGTCCTTATTAACCGGTCCATATCAGAAGCCATAATCCCTAACATATGGAAAATCTCACATGTCATACCACTTCACAAAGGGGGCAGTTCCACTGAATTGTCTAACTACAGGCCCATAGCCATCTTGTCACCACTAGCTAAGATCATGGAGAAGTGTGTGCATATTCAAATCATGAAATATCTCACACAAAATAAACTTTTATCCAATTCACAACATGGCTTTAGGCCCAATCACAGCACCACAACAGCCCTTCTCTTTTTCTCATACACTATAAATCAAAATCGCAACAACAACCTACTGTCCTCTGCTCTCTTCCTAGACCTGTCCAAGGCCTTTGACATGGTGGACCACAAAATGCTAATGAATAGCCTGGAGGCCAACAACTTAAACAAACAGGCCCTCCAATGGTTTGAGTCCTACCTACAGTGCAGGAAACAGGCTGTACTGTGGCAGGGTAAACTCTCCTGACACCTCTCCGTCAGACTAGGAGTACCACAGGGCTCAATACTAGGTCTCCTTCTGTTCTCCATCTTTATAAATGAACTTAGCACAGTCATACCAGAGGCTACCTGCATCCAGTATGCAGATGACTCGACCTTGATCTGCACTGCCTCCACCCCAGCAGAACTTACTGAAATAACCCAAAGCACCTTCAACAAGGTTGAAAATTGTCTACTAAACCAACGCCTAATACTAAATCCCAATAAAACTAAGTTACTTCTCTTTACCCCAACATACAGGACCACCTCACCTCTGTTTAATATAACAGCTAATAATGGTACCATCATCTCCCCAGTTACCCAAACTAAACTATTGGGTGTCATGATCGACTGCAATCTCAGATTTGATGCACACATCAATCAAACTATAAAAACTACCAATAAAACTCTCGGTAGTCTCTTCAGGATCAAATCATTCCTCACCCCACAAGCTAGAATAACAATTGCCCACTCCCACCTCCTATCTACCCTTCTCTATGCCTCCCCTCTATTCTCCCACCTGAATAAAACCAATCTTAAAAAACTGTCTTCATGCTACAACCAAATCGCCAGATTTGCTACTAGCTCAGCCTACCGTACCCACCACTGCCAGAACCTGAAACTCCTGGGCTGGTTGGAACTACCCCACCTCCTACAGCTCAACCAGCTCAAAGTTGCCCATAAAATCCTCCACCAACCGGACACTACCCCAGCCCTAACAAACATAATCTGCCCCTACAGTAATAATCGCCCACTATGCTCATCCACCAAACTCCTAGTATTTACAATCAAATCCAACCATGCTGCAGGCGACTCCCTCTTCACCAACTCTGTTGGTAAAAACTGGAACTCACTACCTACTGACATTACCATAGAGTCTTCTCCAACCATATTTAAACATAAACTTAAAAGTCACCTCAAGTCACACTGGATATGCCCCTGTACCAACCCTGACTAAGACCCCACACTTCCCTCCAACACACTCTGCTCAACCATTCCCCCTCATTTAAATAATGAGATCCTTTATGACTGCAACTCTAAGTATTGTTATCTTCAACCACTATTTTCAATTGAAAAGTATGCCTCTGGCCTCACAGAAGAATGCATGTACTATGTCTATAATCAACTTGTATTGTAACCACAATTTAGTTGATTGTCTATTTTGTTACACCTATAACTTTCTTTCTCTATGTACTATGTCCACAATCTTCTTCTATGTAACCTCTATTAGTTGATCATCTATTTGTAATGTCTATTTCTTAATCTGAATTTTTAACTTTGGAGCTTTTCTCCCCGGGACTCCGCTGAAAATGGACACATATCCAGCCGGACCATCCCGGTTAACAAATGTAAAATAAATAAATAAAAAATAAATAAATATTGTCAGGCCTGGTACACATGTGGTGCACTAAGGGATCATGTGTATACCTCTGGACTGTACAGGGTGTGTCCAAAGTTCCACATATAGTGGCCAACATCTCTGCTGCACTCCACAGGGGCATTACATGCCAGTAGCAGTACCTTACAATGATTTCCTTAGGATGTCTGTCAGTAGCCAATGGCACACATGTTATAAGCATATGTCAGCATCCGCACACACCATGTCTGTGAAGATAATCCCAGTGACAGTAGCAACAGTCTAGTAATATACCTGCTATACATAGCTGTCATCCCCTTGCACTACTACTTTGGGACTGTAGGGGCTGGTGTATGGCTACATTCCATGTCCAGGACATATGGTGAAAATATATGCACATATACTTATTCAGATAGCTATATATATATATATATATATATATATATATATATATATATATATATATATATATATACTTACACATGTGTACTACATTGAATTACCACTGTCATGGCAACCACCCACTATAACTCCCTACAGCATGTGGGCGTGGTCCCTTTACATTTCCTGTGTGATGGACATCCATCCTGTGTGTGGGCATCAGTGATACAGGCAGCAGGTAGCAATACCTCTTACAGGAGAACCTGCACACTCAGAGCGGACACATATCTATAGGAGGATCAGGAACTACAGATAGACTGTGAGTAGAGTTGTGTTATGCTTTGTATAGTACTGGTGTTACAGGGTGTGTATATGTGTGTACATGCTAGTCTAACTTGGAATGCAGTCTGTCTGCATAGCTTACTACTGTGTGGCTAACCTCTTGCTGGACAGAGGTATGCCTATCATATGTTGTCCGTCCACCGCACAGGTCCTGTGTCAGATATTACACTGGCAGTGTGTGTGTGTTGCGTGCTATCAATACATGGCTACATCCATGTCTATATCTAACCTCAATTCCCTGGCTAAGGGTATGTTGCAGACTATCCTGTAACACCAGCACCTTGCTTAGTGTATGGCAACAGTGCTCCACATATGTGCCTGTGTTCCAGCCTCTGTCCTCCATCTACATACCAAGCTTTGCACATATGTCATGTTGTTGGAGGTTGTTTTGTAGTGGACTGTGAGTCTATCACACTGCCATTGCTGCCATTAGTCCACTGCTGTTGTATCCCCCACACATACACTGGGGCTGGAGCTATATATGTTTGGCCATCACATACACAACTCATGTGCACCCTTATGCACTGCAGTGGCCAGTGTATGTAACAGAGCTATATGGGCTTGTATTATTGAGTCTAGTTGGGGAGCACCATAAATGACCTAGGTTGTTACAAAATGTGGGGGTATCAGGGGTGAGCTCACACAAGTAATGTGGATGTACAGTACCATATACTCCACCTATATTGACATTACGTACATGACTTGGGTTACTGCAAGCCTACTGCCTCCTGCCATACAGACTGTTCTGTGTGTTATGCCTTGTAATGTACCAAGTACAACCCATTTGATCTCAAAACATCTTCACCTCCTATGGAGTTTGTACAGAGTGTAGATAGAGGCTGCTGAACTACACACCTGCAGTACATACTGTTGATTGTGTGGTACCCTGTGGCCAAGTCTGTCTACACTATTGTGTATTCTGAAGGGCGTGTATGTGTGTAACTGTTTCACAGTTGCAGTACTCCATTTATATGGTTGTCAGTATTTGAACAGCTATATGATATGGCATACAGAATTGTTATAGTACACAATTAAAGGATTCCCATTTCTGCAAACCTGTGCGTGGTGTCTTTCCTATGACCTTTCTATGAGTATATGTTGCAGGCAATGATTGACATTATTATGTGTCACCCATACAGTGTCCAGTTGTTCAGGTATTAACTGTAGGCATAGTCGCTGTTCCATATTGTGTGCACCTCCTACATATGTATCTTACTGTACATGTATGTGTATATATATATATATATATATATATATATATATATATATATATATATATATATATCTGTATCTGCATATATGTGTCTGTGTATCTGTATCCTGGGGACGTTGACTGGTTTCGCTGTGGGGGGATGCCTATTCATACAAGTCGTATAGTGTGTGGGGCCTCTCAACCCCATTAACAGTGCTTATGGACATAGGTGTATTTGTTAATCTGCAATTGCTATCTACAGATGTATGGCCATATATACCTATATAGATATATTTATCTGCTAACAGATATATAGGCATATGTGCATAGATAGTGATATATATGCATATTGAGTTAATAAAACTCCATATATATTTATATATATGTATATCTATACATATATGGGTATGTTGTATCTGTTAAGGTTGCAATATAGTTACACACGCAGACATCTAGATGTTGGTATACATTCTCTGTACCGTTGCATGCTGGCTGATATGTTTCTGAAACATTGAATATCTGTGTACCTGTCATGGCTTAGTGGTACATCATTTTGTCTAGGTGTGCAGGGTCATTGGTTTGAGCCTTGCAAGAGTTGTTTAATTTGTTGCTGGCCAGAACATGGCCCTTTGGATAGAGAGTCATTAAGGCACCTTAAAACAGTTGTAAGCAGGTTTGCGTGTTCTGCCCAGCAACAAAATAAACAGCTCCTGCAAGGCTCAAAACCAGGACCATGCCCATCATACACAAAGTGATTTACCACTAAGCCATGGCAGATATGCATAACCATGATGTTTTCATATACATATCATCCAGCCCAGGTATACAACACTACAGGGAATGTATTCCGCCATGTAGATGTATTTGTGTGTATATATATATATATATATATATATATATATATATATATATATATATATATATATAAATATATAGAGTCATCTTTAAATAGATATGACATATTTATATATGTAGATATAGGTATAGACATATATGTGTGTGTGTGTGTATATATATATATATATATATATATATATATATATATATATATATATATATCTAAGCCAATAAATACATAGATACATAGATACGCATCCATCCATAGATATACATGTATATATCCACATGTTCACATATATACAGCACTAGGAATGCATGTATGTCAGCATATATATGGCTCACCTTTCAAAGGGAGAAATCCATGTGTCCAGAAGCTGGAAGGCCAAAAGTATTTTCTCAACATTGCACAATCTTGTAATACATGCATCAAATGTGCAATGACTGAATGTCACTATGCATTCGCTCATTTGCAGATTAGGCAATTTGGTTGCGGATGTCACTATAGTGGGGATGGGGAATAATTGCCTTTCCTCACTGTAGTGCAAGCTAGGAGTTCGTATATCACAGTAGAGGGGCTGTGGGGGGCCCAGCCTCCCAGATGGGGGTGCAGGGAGTCATGCCCCCCAGCATTATGATATGTATTCCAACTTGCAGTTCGAGAGTCAGCGAAGGTGCCTTTAGAACTGCAGTGTTTTAAACTGTGGTGCAGTAACAAATGATGGGTTAGTCCTTTCGGTTTGCATAAAGCTCCGTTCAAAGGAATGATTATCTCCCTGTCAAAGGTTAACACATATATATGGACATACATCTGTATATGGAACTAGGAACGTAACCACAACGTATATGTCCACATGCACCATTGATGGGTTTGAAAGACCCAAACAACAGACATCTGGCATGGATAGGTATTCCCCCCCAGCCAAATACATCTGGCCTGCAATACAATACCAACCTTAGCAGATTCCATAAGTAGGACCCTACACGACAAGGGCAGTACATGTTAACAGTACTCCATCCCACCTGTAGGATGAAAGACTGGCATTACTAACATATCATGCAGTACAGTCAAGTGACGTGCCATTATTGAGGGACCCCCTGGACAGGTGCAGTAAGTAGCTGGGATCCCTCATACGATCCAATAGCCCTAAATCTGACAATGGATTCACCAATGTTGGCAGGTATGACCACAAATCCACCATGTCAGCTGGGAACTACCAGCCAGTAGCCCGATGACCTTGGTCTGCAGGGGCATGGAACATATCAGCAATGAACCCATGGCAAATGTCACTGGTAATCTCAACACAGAATATGTTTCCACCAGGATTGCTTGGCATGTGTCAACATTCCACAGGTGCCATCCCATGGACATACAGTCCTTCACAGGTCATAGATGTGTCAGTGCCCTCCTCCATACTGTTGAGGTGTGCATCACTACTGAGGTTGCTATAACTAACTAGGTGTGGCTGTTGTGGACACAACTGCCATTATTGCAGTTAATGTTGCATCTGTCCCCCCCCCACATAGTTGTCTGTAATACTGTACAGTGTATGTAATCAGATTGTTAGTTGTTGTTTACACCATTCACAGAAGTTGAGCGCCTCACACCCTCCTAAGGGTAGGGCTATGCCATCGGCATTGGCACACATATGTTATTTAGGTGAAGATTGCAGTAGAGTGGGGAGAGGGACGTACACCCTGCTGTTAGCATGTTCAATGTTATCCACATTGCAGACTGCATACATAGAACTGTGTGGTTGTGCCTATCCTGTCTTGGTGGGATTACATGTGCAACAGACGTGTTTCCTACATGGGGACATACCTCCATGTGTACAGTCTTTTACCTGTACTGCATCCAAACCAAAGGCACTGTGTGTTGTATCCAGCCATGGCATGTGTACCACCCACTACACTTACTGATGTCCACTGTGGAAGGCCTGCTGACACCACTACACCCATCAGTCATGTGGCACATGATCAAACACAACACAATCAGAACATATACTGGTGACAACAATACAACATTGTTAATTACAGCTATGATGCATCATGGCTGCACAGCTATACCTTCCAAGATAGTAGCATTTCACTCTATTGCTGATAACATGCTGCATATCATTCCATTGTTACACTATTGTACAGTCACCCTGTGCATCAGCACCATGGTAGCCTGTCCCTGCATCGATGTTATGGATGTCAGGAAGTGGCACAGGTATCATCATATGCACAGGGTGTGTTGTTGCTTAGCCAGAAGCCTAGGCTGAGCCATACAATTGACAACATGTGTGTGTGTGTGTGTGTGTGTGTGTGTGTGTGTATATATGTGTGTGTGTGTGTGTGTGTGTGTGTGTGTGTGTGTGTGTGTGTGTGTGTGTGTGTGTGTGTGTGTGTGTGTGGGAGGGGGCTGAGTATTGTTATGGGCCGCTGGTGCTGTCATGTGTGCAGGTATGTGGTTGCCCTAGGTTCATTGTTTATGTGTGTGTGTCTGCATGCACACAGATCCTCCATGTGACTGCCCTATACAGGGAATTGTGGAACAGCTGCAGACTGTACCTGGCAGGGTTTGCAGTTCACTGTCTCTGGCCATGGACACGGGACCTGTGCCTGGCAGAGGTAGGCAGTATCAGGCACAAAGTCAGACCGAGTACTGTCCCACGAGTTTGACAGATGTCCACTGGATCCAGGTCCCTCCTGGGACTGGCCAAGGCTATGTGCACTTGGTCTGCTATGATGGTCTTTGGACAGCCCCCCCCCGTGCTGGGGCTGGTACTGTCTCTACAGGAGCGGCTGTGACTGGTTGGACATCAACAGCGACCTTCAGCTGCTGGTGTTGCTGGCATACATCTACATGGCCATCGCAACTGTCCCGCCCTATCCTGATGCATGGACATGACATTGTGGATGAGATCCAATGTCACACCCCACCGTCTATCCATGACCTCCGTGTAATCACAGATGGCACCTGCTAGGTCACTGATGCTGTCAGTTACGAAGGTGTGATGAGTCCTCTGTGTCCTTAGACCCTGCCTGGTGTACCTTTCCATTCATGCCTGTGCCTCCATGACAGTCTGGAACATGCGTGTGGTTGAAATAGATGTGGCATGTCTGCCAGGGGCATGATGACCAGCAGTGCTCCGACAAGCACCCCTAAACATCTGCCTATGTGATACTCCACCAGACAAATGGCTATGGCTGCTGTGTCCTGACACACGTGCCATGGATACCACACTGTCCTGGCCAATGCCAACCATAGGCTCTGCCTCAGCTAAGGCCAACGGTGATGAGGTATGTAGAGGCAGTGTGACTTTGTGCGTGGATGGGGTGGATACATGTGGGTTGTCAATTGGTGGCCCAGCAGCAGCCCCTGATGACCCTTCCTGTGCCTCAACACACCTATCTGCATGGTCACTTTATCAGTGACATCAGATTTCCTGCAGGGGGACCCAGCCTCACCTCGCCACCTATGAGGGGAAAACAGGGAACAGACTGTAAGACCTGTACAACACCGCTAAACAGTACATACACACATACACACACACACACACACACACACACACACACACACACACACACACACACACACACGTGTGCAGACATGGCCACACACACAGACATACACACATGCAGTCGACATACATGGCAACCCATATACTCCACCAGATAGCACCTACAGACAGCTCCTGCACATCCATAACACACACAATAGCAGGTGATGGTGCAGTACAGTATCACACACATACCTGTAATTACACACATGTCAGCATGCAGGACATGTGGCACTCAGCAGCATGCAGTGCAACTGTAGTCAATCCCCTTGCCAACATTATACATGGCTGTGATGCATTGCTTCTGTTTGTAGGTGATGGCCCTCCCCCTGGAACTCACTGCACCCATGTCCACAGCATTGCTGTGCATCTGTTCAGCACCCTGGCATGTACTGTGCACCATACCTCATGGGTATACACACCATTGCATGATTTGTATCTGTGTGTCAGTTGTGTTTACACTGCTGCTCACAGCCTCTGTGTGTTCCTGGATCACATGTGGACACATGTTTAGTGAATGCTTAATGTGTATTCACATATGTCATCATCAGTGGTGTATGTATGAGTGATAGACTGCCATTAGACTGACCACAGATGCAATGTACTGTACCTATGATGAATGTAGAGACCATTATTGACCATGACTGAGCCCTGGCTGATGTTGCCTGTGGTACATATAAGTTCATAGGTGAGTACTGGTCTATTGGTCCTAGGACCTACATAAGCCTAGCCACAGAGGTTCCCAGCATTGCACCACCCACTAATGTTATTCCCCTGTGCCCCTGTAAGGCTGTGGCACAGACATACTACCCAGGGTGAATTCCCCCATTTCCCTTCCAATTGCCAAGTGTTTCTTTAAAGAGGGCCAATGAGTAGCATTGCCTGACATGTATGGGTAGTCCGTTCCAGAGTGTGGGGATTCCCCAGGACAGAGCCCTATCCCTCCAGTATGTTCTGTGCAATGTGTTGATGAGGTTTAGGACCCTGGAGTGTGTATTAGCAGAGGGAGTGGGATGTCATTATATGTAGCATGTTCAACTGCTCTGTGTATGACATAGCTGTGAATGTTGGGCAGATGTCAGCTGTGCCTGGGCAATGTGCACTGGAGTGTAGCCACAGCTGTCTGAGATGGACTGTGTATTGCATGTCCTTGAGGCTGGTAAACCCATTAGTGAGGTGTGTGCTGTCTCAGTGCACATGTACAGCATGCATTATGGGTAGGTGTGTTAGATGTGTACATGGCCTACACCTTAGCTATGACATGCACAGTGAATTGCCAAGCATAACCTTAAACCATACTCACCAGCATTTGGCATCTGCCTTGCTGGTATCTCAGAGGTACCTACATTGAGATGGGATAGAGTTGATGTCAGTGGCCACAGCTGTGGCATTGCTACAGAGTGGCTGCAATATTACAGTACAACAACAGCTGAAGTCCACAGTACTACAAATTGTGCATTACTGGTTATCGGTACTAGACAGCAACATACCCCACATCTCACATATGCATGGTCTACCTGTACAGATGCATACACTACAGTAGTCTACTGATATGCCCTGGAACCTTACCTGCATGCTCCATGTCTGGTGTGTGAGTAGCACCCACCTCCATGACTGTATAAGTCTGTAACTCTTGCAGGTGGGCAGGTGCTACCAGGCTCATGAGCAGCTCCTCCACTCTGGTGAGGGGGGAATGGATGTTATGGCCCCCCCCTGTTGCAAGGTGGTCATCCCACATGGCAGCGGCATGGTGACGTACTTAGCGGAGAAGATCACTACAATGGTGGTGGACCTGCTCAAAAGTACGGCTGTGCATCCCCACCTCATTCACCCTGTGGACCACATCGGTCCACATGGCTGTTCTCTCCTGCTCGTCCTGGCTTGCCCGTGATAATAACAGCTGATGATGGTGGTGATTATAATCTCCTCCTCAGCGGCACTGTAGGCAGGATTCCTAGGGTGTGCCATACTCCCTGAAAGACATAATGATGAAAATATGTCTGAGCAACTCATATATCAAGTTTACCATAATACAGTATACATATCAGTCTCCCACCACCATATCAGCTCCAACATAATGTTCACACAACGCTAGCGGTATGTGTCCGGTATGTGTACCATTGGGTTATATATTGTATTGTACAACACTTTCTGCTATGTGTTTATAGACATGCTCCCTGTAAGGACACTAGAGTTACTGGGCTGTTACAGGATATTTCACCTGGATGCCATTGTCACTGCCACTATGTTTCCACATATGCATGTGGTAGGCCTGCTATGTGATTGCGACACATCTGCCATTCTGTGATATTGGGGATATCTATGCATGCTGTTGGACATGTTCTGGGAATATGTGGACTATTACAGCCCACATATGTTCCATGACAGTTACACACCAGTATGTGTAGGGGTTATTAGCCAGTAGGAACAGCACTTCAACCTAATGTGCACATGTTACCTGTCCACATCACATCCGTGACCCACCATGGAACCTCATTATCTACTGTTCCATCACTACCTTCATGTGGAAACACCTCAGGGGCATGGCGCCTCCCCCCCATGGAGTACACACAGACATGTGTCTGTCACCCAGTTAGGTCACTGGTATTGTATAGGGAGCTCCACAGAGACATGGGGTATGTGCTACATCACTTGGAGGCATGCAGTACACATACACAAGGTTCAACATGCATGTCCCTCCTGCCCAGTGCACAGCCCAGGCACCTTTATGTCCATGTAGATGCTGTCGTAACTGTCCATGGGTGGGACCATGTTCCCTTTGTTCCCATGTGAAGGCCCAATGGCCTCCACATTCCAAATGTAACTACCCGTCCACAGTGTTTAACCACCACATGCGTCATACACCAGCTCTGTATGCTGTCTTGTTTTTCACCCAACCAGACCTACATACCAATATGTTCCTAATACCCTTCACCAAAATATATATCCCACCATCTCATACAATTGCGATGTGTTCCCAACATGGTTTACACACCACACTCCACACTCCATCTTGCAGCCATGTACTGGTGTGTAGGTATGTTGTGTATTGATATGTGATGTTCTCTTACACATGTCATGGCAGGGGAAATGTATTGACATATATATATATATATATATATATATATATATATATATATATATATATATATATATATATATACATATGTGCATATATGTGTAAATATCATTTTGTGTTGTTTATATACCTATACGAATGTATAACTGACCAAGGTTCTGTACACATACACAGCTGTGCATATGTATCACTCATATATGTATCTGTATCTGGGGTGCATATGAACATCTGGACCACACTCATGTACCCTCTTTACTTCACAGCTGAACTGTTCGGCCTTGCTGCAACACAGACAGGTGTCACATGTGAACACAGACTAACATTAGGGGGTATATATGGTGACAAACATTAGATAAGCATATTATACTGCTATGACAGTTGAGAATGCTATGCTACACTTTAACATGACTGTCCTGCAGGTGGTGTGGTCTCTCAGCCATGTGTCTATCATGGCAGTATTAATACCCCCACCAGCCATTGGCCACAGTAATTTATAGAACACAGATATCATGGGTCACATCTTTGCCATTCACTGCTGGTCTGCACACTTGGTAGGTATGTCCCACTGCCCACAGGGACTGACACTACTGTCCAGTGCAGTTGTTGAGCACAACATCATTACAGGAACAAGTACTGCTGGCACATATACATCTTTTCACAGTATACATCCTATTATTCTATTTCATATACTACATGCCAGTAAATGCATATCCATTTCACATACCTGTGATGTTGTTTCTGCTGTAACACAACCCTGAGCTTTGTGAACTTTCTTGAATGTTTTTCTCTCTCTTGCTCTGTCTGTCTCTCTCTCTCTCTCTCTCTCAGTCTGTCCAGGAGAGTGATTGAGCTAGTTTGAATAGATTGCAGTATGCGTTTGTTGGTATTACACATGATCAGGTGGTGGCCTCTGCACCAGTCAGTGTCCACCAGTTGGTAATTGCATGCAGCCTGCTGTGTAGTACTTCAGATAACCACTGTCATGGCAACCCTGTACTATAAATTGCTGCCTTCTGGGGGCATTGTCCCTTCACCTTTACAGTATGGATGACATCCTTCCTGTGTGTGGACATCAGTGTTACAGACAGCAGGTAGCAATACCTCGTACAGCAGAACCTGCAGATATAGGCCAAATCCACATTTGGATAAGGTTCCAGACCTACAGACAGCATGAGTAGTGTTGTTGTGTGCAATGTAACTTGCTGTTTTTACAGGGATTCTGTGTACAAGGCACTTTTTCATGGAATGTTGTTTGCCTGCATAGCTCTCAACTGTGGGCCTATACGTATTATACCAGTGGGATTGGCTGTTAGGTTTTGTCTGTGCACCACACATGTATTGTCTCTGATATATCTGTGGCATTCTGTCTGTTGAGTGCTATCAGTACATGGCTACATCCATATGTATTTCAATGCCGTATCCCTGCATAAGGGTATGCTGCAACAAATACTGTAACACCAGCAATTTCTAGGGTGTGTAACAGCAATAATGCAAATGTGGCCCTATGTTCCTGCCTCTGTCCTCCACATATATGCTAGTCTTTGTCCTGCTGTGATACAGAAAGGGTTGGTAGGTAATGGCCTATCATTATTCACTGCTAGCATTACTGCTATCATCCCAGTCATGTCATGGACTCCCACACCAACTGTTGGGCCAGGTCCATATATATGGGGGCAACAGCTGGAGAACATATATGTGCCCTTGTACATTCCAGAAGTAAGTGTGTGGTACACAGTGTTCCTTGCCCTTGTACAGCCTTTTATAGGGGGGGGGGCTTTCTATGCCATTAACCTAGGATATGGCCCATTTTCAGAGATATAACTGTTAAGACGAGGGCCATTCAGTGTGATAGTTGTGATAGTGAGATGTTAGGTTAAGCAATGTTATGTACAAGATACTGTGACATTAACACAAGTGCTGCTTTCCCCCCTAGGGCTTGAGTACAGGGTGTAATTGGAGGCTGCTACACTACATCTGTAATTATTGATTGTTACGTATCCTGAAAGCAAAACCTGTTTCTACTGTTGTGCTAATTGAAGGCTGTGGCCTGGACAGCATAGCATGGTATATATACACATTGCTTGCATCTACTGCTTTGTGTGGGCCTTGTATTCATGACTGATTACATAATTCAAACCTTATGTGGTGTCAGTACTGGCATACATTATTGTATAGTACAGGAATAAAGGTTATCTGTGTATGCATACCTGTGTGTCGTGCCATGTCCTTTGAATTGTGGGTGAGTATATGTTTAATGTCAGTATTCTCATTGGTGGGAATGGTTGCCACACTACACATTTTACAGGTGCCAGTTGAAGGGCTTGTGGCTGAGGGATATACTTTGCACCCAGTACTTCCACACTACTTCTACATATGTATGGCTACTGATACCTTTTATGTGTGTATATGAGTATGTACCTATATATCTATATATATGTAGCTATAGATATATACATCTGTATATATCTATATATACATACATATATATATATATATATATATATATATATATATATGAACATATGTATGTATCTATATACAGTTGATGTTATATGTTTATCTGTGAGTCATAATATGTATATCTACATATAGCTGTCTATCTGTCTACATTTACAGATATATATCTGTTCGTATGTTCATGCATGTTAGGCTTATATTTTGGCCTGTTCCTCATTCACTTGGCAATTGTCATGGATGATCACAGCATTGAAGTCAATAACTAGTGGCAACACTTTTGTGTTTCAGACTTCAGCTCCTTTTACATGTGTTCTAATACATATAACTGTGTAACTAGCAACATTTTAAGTGTATCAGAGCATTAGTTGGCATATATCCCTATTTGTACCCACAGTGTGGCATACTTTGTCCAGACTTCTTGCATTAACAGGTTATGTGGTGTGATAATAATACATTTCCTGTACTGTTGACTGATTGTGTTGCATGACATGTTTGTGAAAACTTCATGTTATGTATATCTTCCATGGTTTAGTGATAAATCACTTTGTGTATGGAGTGCATGTTCCTGGGTTCGAGCCTTGGAGAAGCAATTTATTTTGTTGCTGGGCAGAACAAGGGACGTTGGCTACTGAGTGATCAAAGCACTTTTAAACAGTTGTAAGCGGGTTTGCGCGAGTTTGCATAACGGTAAGCAATGCCAACCGCCACTTATGTTTTCTTACAGTCAGTTAACTTAGAATTTCTCAGTCTGTGTAGGCAATGCTTACCCCTGCACAAACGCACTCAGATACACTTACTACTGCTTATTTGTGCTTAAACCTGCTTACTAGTGCCTTATTCATTATAACACTGACACTTCACATGTGCATTTCATGCAGTACTCCAGTTCACATTTAAATGTTATTATGTAGGTTATATAGCAAAAAGATGTAAATATATGTTAATATACAGTTTTCACGTGGAAAATTATATGTGCTGCAGTGGGACTCGAGCCAGGAATGGCTGCTCATTTGGCGGATGCTCTAAACACTACACTATTGCTGTGCTGCTTCCTTTGCATATATATTCCTTGTTATCCTCTTCAGCCTTTTCAACTGCTTTAACCCTATCTAAGCAATGGGCAAACCCGCGCACCTATGGTTAGCTGTACTTGGGGTTTTAAAAAAAATAAATACAAGGGTTTCTTCGTTTTATTTCAATGTACTGTTGCTGTTGAACACATGGGGACTGTTGGTGGAGATATGTGGACACCTATGAGTGTTTTTGGTCATTTAGTTACACTTTATTCTGTTCTACTTTTCAGGAGCATGCTTATTCTGAGAGCTCTGCTGTCAGACATGCCCCCTGCACTCATCCACGCTCAGTGTAGGATTTGGAGCTCAGGCAGCGTGCCGTCATTAATATGCATGGTGTGCTGCCGTCCTCCTCTTAAACTGCCACTTATGTGCAGGACTAGTTTAGTCCTGCATGGCAGATTAGTAAATCCGGGGTACTGTTTATAATTACACTTATGTTGTCTAACAGTCATTCTAAATATAACAATTTACAAGGGATCCTAACTATATGTTAGCCTTGTTTTACTTTTTTTTTTCTCTCTCCTTTCTCTCACTCTTCCCTCTCGTGTTCATGTATATAAGTTAAATAAAGGGAAGAGATATAATGAGAGTTACAAACATGTTAATACAAAATAGAATTACATTTAAACAAACCATGGTTTGAACAAAAAAATCATGTCCTGGATAACGTATTATAATCTTATAACCTAATAGAAATGTTAGAAAAAAAGAAAAGAGTTTCCACCAAAACAATGAAGCCAATAACGGTTTAATGCTCAATAATCCACAAATGTTACACTTGGATGTCCACGAACAACTAAGCGCTTTCGCCAAGGTTAAGAAACCATAGGCATCTTCAGAGTTGTTCGTTTACAATGCATTCTCCCCTTTTATATAATATCAATTTCATTAATTAACCAATCATTCAATAAAAATTGACAATCATTAAAGATACAGTAAAATATTAACTTGCACCTAACTAATATTTAAAAATACTTATCAATTGTCAAATGTGATAAACCAACATATATAAACACAAATAAAACACTTTGAAATGTGCTTTGAACTTCAGTATTCGCTAATACATGTGTTGTATATTATTCTCACTAAACAATCATGTCTACTAATATATAAAAAAATATATATATAAAAATGTATATATATATATATATATATATATATATATATAAAAATTCAAATTGTACTTTCGTTGCCTGTTGGTAAATAACATATAAAAATAAAAATAAACATGTAGAATTAACACGCTTTCTCCTATCATGAAATAACACATAATTCTTTTTATAAACTACCCAATATTGTTCTGTCTTATTTTTAAAAAAGGCTTTATAGAAATAAATTCATTGAGACCTGGCAGACTTGTTGCATTAGTCCGTATTTGCCACATAGACTCATGTGCCTCTAAAATGGACTCCCAAACTCCACCCCACTTATTTTCAATGATTTTGTCAATAACAAAAAATAAAAATTTACTAAAGTTAACACACTGCCTAGAGTGCAAATATAAGGCATTATGTAGGTCCTTATTTTTAATAGCTCTTAGGTGTTCGCTAATCCTGTCCCTTAATCTACCGGTGGTCTTCCCTATGTAGAAACCAGGACAGGAAAGACAAGTAGACACATAGACCACTCTCTTACAGTTGCAATTACATTTGCCTGGGCAATTCACTGAGACACCAAACCCACTGATGTCCACATAAGGTCCATTGTTAATATACCTACAATACCTACAATTCTCACACTTGGACATATAAGAAACTTCACTGAAATCCACAAATTGTGCCTCCAATACATTTTTAATGTTGTTACCCCTACTGTGTATTATTTTGGGCTTAACACCTATAACAGAGAACATGTCCCTGTCAAAAATGATATCCTAACCTTTATTAATTATTTCAGTAACTTCAGATGTTTTGTTACTAAATTGTACAACCATGCCGGTTGTTCGAGACTCGCTCTTTTTTTTTTTGTTTTTATATTTGTAAATTACTTTCTGAGACCAATATAGGTTGAAAGTTGCTCCATCTTTTCTTTTCTACCTCCTTCTTCACATTTGTTAACAGCTTAAGGGGGTACCCTCTCTCCAAAAACATTCCAATTAAAATATACATTTCCTCTTTAAATTTGTTTTCCTCACTGGTCAACCTTGAGATTCTCACCATCTGTCCTTTACCACACTACGCATTTGAAATAGTGGATGGTCACTGGTGAAATACAAAAGACTATTAGAATATGATTCTTTCCTGTAGATGGAACTTTGCAAAATACCACTTTCCACACTAAACCTGATATCTAAATAATTGATAATTTTCAAATACCACTTATACGTAAACCTCAAGAATCTAGTCATCCCATTCAAAAACTCTATAAATTCAATAACTTCCTCGGCATTCCCTTTCCATAATATCAAGATATCATCCAGGAATCTATTATAACACAAAATGTGTTGGGCAAATTTTTAAGTTAAAACATATCTATTTTCCCAATCAAACAAAACCAAATTCACAAAAATGGGGGCACATTTGGCCCCCATAGCTACCCCCGAAATTTGGTGAAATATTTAATCTTCAAACACCATGAAATTATTCTTAAGGACAATGTCCATAAATTGGACTACTATTTCCACTTCTCCTATGTCCATATCTGACAAATGATGAATACTATTCCTGAACATCTCTATACCAATTGAATGGGGAATATCCGAAAACAAATTTATCACATCTATGCTTAAAAAGCTAATAGAATCATTTATTGAATGACAAAATTTAGATAACTGTTCAAGACAGTGCCAAGATTCATGGATAATATGTGGAACCCACTTCACTTAACCCCCCCACCTTGTTTTCAACCCAAGCCGCAAGGGGCTCTGTTTTTGAGAGTCTTGCAGAAACTATTGGTAGAAATGGAGGGTTAACAAAAGATTTGTTTGTTTTTGGTATCCCAAAAATCTTTGGAATTACATGTTTGGAAACAGTTAGGAATTCTTTGTCCTTCAAACTTATTCTTCCTTTCAATACCTCATCCTTCAGAATAATATCCAACCATCTATAGGCCATATTAACCTCATTTCCGGAAACCTGTGCATAGGTTGACTTTTCATTCAAAACTTTTTTCATCTGCGTGTTGTAATCTATACTTCGCATTATTACCACCCCTCTCCCTTTATCCGGTGTCATAATGCGGAGCTGCTTGTCCCTAGCCAATGTACTCAAGATTTCTTTTTCCTTTTCAGTCAAATTGAAATCAGTGGCACACTTCTGTTTGTTGAAATTTCTAATTTATCTCTCACAATACGTCTCAAACAACTGGACTTGGGCATTGGATGGCAGAATGAAAACACTGGAACGTTTACATTCATTCCTTCCACTAGTTTCTATGTTTTCTTCCTTGCCCTTGAAAAACATTCGAAGGTTCAATTGCCTCGAATATAATTTCAAATTCAAAAGTGTTTTAGCCACATTAAATTTGTTTGTTGGAACAAATGACATTCCCTTCTTCAGGAGGCTAAAATAGCCTTCCGTTATATCTAATTCAGTATAATTGAAAATACTGAACCCTTCTTTCACTATTATTTCACATCTCAACTGATGTTTTGTTTCAGAAGTGCCATTAGGGAATGTTGTGTTTTCTCTCAAGTCAATGGTTTCCCAACTTCCCAAACCTATTTCCATCTCTTCCCCTGCCCTGTCCCCCACTGTCCCCTTTGGTATTGATTTCTCTGTTGATTCCAACCCCCTATCCATTGGTTGGACTGCGGACCCCTCAGGTTCTTCAACCGTTCTGATCTCCTGGGTCCGTTTTCTAAAAAACTGCCTTCACTACTAATTCTATTTTCCTGCCTATTTATCCCCATTTCACCTCCAACATTAATCTCTGTAGTTCCTTCATTAATCCCTGTAGAATTAATCTTGTCACCTTCGTTGTGACCCTGTGGATAGGCTACATTATTAGAGTATTCTTGTGTATCACGGGCTAATTTACGCTGTTTGGTTTCAATGCCTTTTTTAACAAAATTCTCTACATCACTTAAAACCTTGTTATAATTAGCTTGATACAGTTTAAATAGAACATCTTCCATAATACTCTTATTTAATTCATTAATTTTTAACTGCAGTTCTTTTATTTTACAATCGTTATTTCTAACGATAATGTCCAACATTTCAAGACCAGTCTTGTCAAATAAGGAAATTAACTCACGGTGAGCTGTTGTCCCATATTCAATCCCCATAGGTAACTTCCAAATACGCAAGCCCTTGGGGACATGTTTTAATTCAATAGATTTATGCAAAAACATATTGTCCATCTGTAAAGAACGAAATTTAAAACAAGACTTCTCAAAGGATGCCAACTGTTCCTTCCATGTTGGTGTATTTTTGTGAGAATTTGAATTTGAATTAGTCCTTCACTCCATATTGCAAAACCAATCCACATCTGGAACACTGAACCATGTGCTAAAGTCTTTACGTTCCCCTCTTGCTTCTCGACTTGAAGCACCAGGATCTCTTAAAGAACCAGCAACCTTATTGTTAACTGTTTGAATCGGAGAATGCAAGGTAAATAATTCAGCTTGGCTGTCAGTAAGAAGCTGTTCATTGGTACAATTAAGACAATTTGCCACCTCTTTTTCTTTTTCTTTGATAAGCAAAGATGTTAAAATTTTGACCGAATCCAACACTTGTGCCAAAAGTTCCTCCATTGCTTTTTAATTAAGCCCACAGAGAAACAAGAAATAAGCCACTTTAAATCCAATTACTGTTCCGAACAAAGAAGCCTCAGCCAAAACAGGACTGGCACAAAACGAGCACTCCCAAGGCCGCAAGGAACGGTGAATAACTTGTAAAAATGGAGCAACTGGTCAATGACCGATAACAACAGAAAAAAAGAAAAGAGTTTCCACCAAAACAATGAAGCCAATAATGGTTTAATGCTCAATAATCCACAAAAGTTACACGTGGATGTTCACAAACAACTAAACGCTTTCGCCAAGGTTAAGAAACCATAGGCATCTTCAGAGTTGTTCGTTTACAATGCATTCTCCCCTTTTATATAATATCAATTTCATTAATTAACCAATCATTCAATAAAAATTAACAATCATTAAAGACACAGTAAAATATTAACTTGCACCTAACTAATATTTAAAAATACTTATCAATTGTCAAATGTGATAAACCAACATATATAAACACAAATAAAACACTTTGAAATGTGGTTTGAACTTCAGTATTCGCTAATACATGTGTTGTATATTATTCTCACTAAACAATCATGTCTACTAATATATAAAAAAAATATATATATAAAAATGTATATATATATATATATATATATATATATATATATATATATATATATAAAATTCAAATTGTTCTTTCGTTGCCTGTTGGTAAATAACATATAAAAATAAAAATAAACATGTAGAATTAACACGCTTTCTCCTATCATGAAATAACACATAATTATTTTTATAAACTACCTAATATTGTTCTGCTTTATTTTTAAAAAAAGCTTTATAGAAATAAATTCATTGAGCCCTGGCAGACTTGTTGCATTAGTCCGTATTTGCCACATAGACTCATGTGCCTCTAAATACTCCCAATCTCCACCCCACTTATTGTCAATGATTTTGTCAATAACAAAAAATAAAAATTTACTAAAGTTAACACACTGCCTAGAGTGCAAATATAAGGCATTATGTAGGTCCTTATTTTTAATAGCTCTTAGGTGTTCGCTAATCCTGTCCCTTAATCTATGGGTGGTCTTCCCTATGTAGAAACCAGGACAGGAAAGACAAGTGGCCACATAGACCACTCTCTTAGAGTTGCAGTTACATTTGCCTGGACAATTCACTGAGACACCAAACCCAGTGATGTCCACATAAGGTCCATTGTTAATATACCTACAATACCTACAATTCTCACACTTGGACATATAAGAAACTTCACTGAAATCCACAAATTGTGCCTCCAATATATTTTTAATGTTGTTACCCCTACTGTGTATTATTTTGGGCTTAACACCTATAACAGAGAACATGTTCCTGTCAAAAATGATATCCCAACCTTTATTAATTATTTCAGTAACTTCAGATGTTTTGTTACTAAATTGTACAACCATGCCTGTTGTTCGAGACTCACTCTTTTTTTGTTGTTTTTCTATTTGTAAATTACTTTCTGAGACCAATATAGGTTGAAAGTTGCTCCATCTTTTCTTTTCTACCTCCTTCTTCACATTTGTTATTCTGGTGGATGAGGTATTGAAAGGAAGAATAAGTTTGAAGGACAAAGAATTCCTAACTGTTTCCAAACCTGTAATTTCAAAGATTTTTGGGATACCAAAAACAAACAAATCTGTTGTTAACCCTCCATTTCGACCAATAGTTTCCGCAACGGGCTCAAAAACAGAGCCCCTTGCGGCTTGGGTTGAAAACAAGGTGGGGGGTTTAGTGAAGGGGGTTCCACATATTATCCATGAATCTTGGCACTGTCTTGAACAGTTATCTAAATTTCGTCATTCAATAAATGATTCTATTAGCTTTTTAAGCATAGATGTGATAAATTTGTTTTCGGTTATTCCCCATTCAATTGGTATAGAGATGTTCAGGAATAGTATTCATCATTTGTCAGATATGGGCATAGGAGAAGTGGAAATAGTACTCCAATTTATGGACATTGTCCTTAAGAATAATTTCATGGTGTTTGAAGATGAAATATTTCACCAGATTTCGGTGGTAGCTATGGGGGCCAAATGTGCCCCCATTTTTGTGAATTTGGTTTTGTTTGATTGGGAAAATAGATATGTTTTAACTTAAAAATTTGCCCAACACATTTTGTGTTATAATAGATTCCTGGACAATATCTTGATATTATGGAAAAGGAATGCCGAGGAAGTTATTAAATTTATAGAGTTTTTGAATGGGACGACTAGATTCTTGAGGTTTACGTATAAGTGGTATTTGAAAATTATCAATTATTTAGATATCAGGTTTAGTGTGGAAAGTGGTATTTTGCAAAGTTCCATCTACAGGAAAGAATCATATTCTAATAGTCTTTTGTATTTCACCAGTGACCATCCACTATTTCAAATGCGTAGTGTGGTAAAGGACAGATGGTGAGAATCTCAAGGTTGACCAGTGAGGAAAACAAATTTAAAGAGGAAATGTATATTTTAATTGGAATGTTTTTGAAGAGAGGATACCCCCTTAAGTTGTTAACAAATATGAAGAAGGAGGTAGAAAAGAAAAGATGGAGCAACTTTCAACCTATATTGGTCTCAGAAAGTAATTTACAAATATAAAAACAACAAAAAAAGAGTGAGTCTCGAACAACAGGCATGGTTGTACAATTTAGTAACAAAACATCTGAAGTTACTGAAATAATTAATAAAGGTTGGGATATCATTTTTGACAGGAACATGTTCTCTGTTATAGGTGTTAAGCCCAAAATAATACACAGTAGGGGTAACAACATTAAAAATATATTGGAGGCACAATTTGTGGATTTCAGTGAAGTTTCTTATATGTCCAAGTGTGAGAATTGTAGGTATTGTAGGTATATTAACAATGGACCTTATGTGGACATCAGTGGGTTTGGTGTCTCAGTGAATTGTCCAGGCAAATGTAATTGCAACTCTAAGAGAGTGGTCTATGTGGCCACTTGTCTTTCCTGTCCTGGTTTCTACATAGGGAAGACCACCCGTAGGTTAAGGGACAGGATTAGCGAACACCTAAGAGCTATTAAAAATAAGGACCTACATAATGCCTTATATTTGCACTCTAGGCAGTGTGTTAACTTTAGTAAATTTTAATTTTTTGTTATTGACAAAATCATTGACAATAAGTGGGGTGGAGATTGGGAGTCCATTTTAGAGGCACATGAGTCTATGTGCAAATACGGACTAATGCAACAAGTCTGCCAGGGCTCAATGAATTTATTTCTATAAAGCCTTTTTTTAAAAATAAAGCAGAACAATATTGGGTAGTTTATAAAAAGAATTATGTGTTATTTCATGATAGGAGAAAGCATGTTAATTCTACATGTTTATTTTTATTTTTATATGTTATTTACCAACAGGCAACGAAAGTACAATTTGAATTTTTTATATATATATACATTTATATATATATATATATAGATATATATATTTTTTTTTTTATATATTAGTAGACATGATTGTTTAGTGAGAATAATATACAACACATGTATTAGCGAATACTGAAGTTCAAAGCACATTTCAAAGTGTTTTATTTGTGTTTATATATGTTGGTTTATCACATTTGACAATTGATAAGTATTTTTAAATATTAGTTAGGCGTAAGTTAATATTTTACTGTGTCTTTAATGATTGTCAATTTTTACTGAATGATTGGTTAATTAATGAAATTGATATTATATAAAAGGGGAGAATGCATTGTAAACGAACAGCTCTGAAGATGCCTATGGTTTCTTAACCTTGGCGAAAGCGCTTTGTTGTTCGTGGACATCCAAGTGTAACTTTTGTGGATTATTGAGCATTAAACTGTTATTGGCTTCATTGTTTCGGTGGAAACTCTTTTCTTTTTTTCTGTTGTTATCGGTCAGTGACCAGTTGCACTGCTAATAGAAATGTTGTTTATACAAATAACCTCTGTTATCTATATTATTAGTAAGGCAGTGGGCTAAATTACTTATCCTTTTAAATAATCTGTTAGATGTTTGCCTTATTTTGGAATGTAAATCATATTTTGAATCTATTAGGTTACACAGGTTTCTTATTAGATATATCTATGAACATATAAACCTTCCAGATAAAACTACATTAAGACAATTAATGATTTCATAATAATTTGGTTATCTTAATGTTTCTAACTTAAAGTATATAGAGTATGTTATTAGCTGAGTTTGTACTCTGTTGTTCCAGTTTAGGAGTTGATCTCAGTGACAGATGTCATTGGGATTAGGAGGTTATAACTCCAGGTGAGGAGAGTTGGGATGTTTGTTTTTATCTAGTGTATGTAATAATTTTTTTAAAAAATATTTTTTTGACATCCAGAGTAGTTTATATACAGAAAATATAGAGAATAAAGCTCACGGAATACATTTCTCCTAAAGACATGAGATTTAATATTTTTACTAGGAACAAATTCATTTTTTTGCAGAAATGTTCACATTATACATATGATATTGATATGTTACTAACACATCTTTCAGGTACAATTACATAATATGACTATCCCTGGGATTCATGAAGCTTGCGCCAGGCGCAGGCATAGCATAGGTGGTATAACGTCAAATATGGCCGCCGAGCGATTCAGGTACGATCCAATTCCAAGTGCACTACCAGCGTACGCCAGATTTGCACAGCTCTTGGCTCATGTATGCTAATCACCCCGTGTGCAGTAGTGCAGCATGCAAATGAAGGTACATAGTGATTCATGAAGTGGTGCAGGTGCAGCGTAAGCATACAGAAATGTAAACCAAAAAAGGTTTACATTTTTCCAAACAGAACATTGGAGCCATGAAAGCGGACCAAACTTACGTATTACAAAGTTAACATATGCCAATGGCTAAATATACAGCCAATGGCATAAAAAACATGCACAACACATAAAAATAACATTTAATGTCATGGCCACACTAACACAAAGTACAACCGCCGGGCATGTGTGCGCAAACAGGAACACAAGGAAAATATATACAGATGTCATAAAATTGCAAAGTAACACAAATCATGATTTCACCATAATAGTCAAGGGTATGCATGCTACACCACAACCAAGCTGCAAGGGTTGCTAAGGGTCTGTGACAGTATTCGGCGTGGTAACTATGAATTAGTAGTTAATGCCATGCAAATGAGGCAAGTAATACTGAATCGCAAATGACCCACCGGCGTAAAGATGTACCATACGGCACAGGGGTACAACACTGAGGAGTGGTCCGGAGGTATACATGACATCAGCAGTGGGGTGTGCCACCGTAGCTGTAAGCACATTGGAGTATTGCAAATCCGGGTTGCCCGTTGCTAAGCAAAGCCGCAGGATAGGGGTGTGGATGTAGCCATTGCTTTGCTTAGCTGAGAGCACACATGGTGCCCGAAAGCGCATGTGTACGTGGATGACAATGCGCTCGAAACCTGGTAAACGGCCGCATGCACCACAGCTGAAACAGGAAGGTTATGGGAAGACAATAAGGAAATGCTGCAGTAGGGTAAATAGAGTACAACAGAGTAATTAACACCTATTAACTCACAGTGGGCCATTGATGGCAGCTAACAAGGCTGCTAGTAGCAACCTGCAGAACAGGATAGGGGATGTGTCAGATTGCAAAGAAAAGAAAACTGTCACCGCAGAGCAAAGCAAACATGCAGTAGATTGGCTATAGAACACATTTTGCAACACAATCCTGGTTTGGGAAAGTACAAAACAAGATAGCAGGCTGCTGGATGCATGCCCGACAATGGGAGGGGAATCGTTAAGAAAAGTGAAGGCAAGGGCAAGAGGTGATCCATGGCAGCTAAATGTAATTCAACAACAAAGGCACCACAATAGCAGTACCTGTGGTAAAACACATAAGTAAGATACCCTGCAGCTATGATTGTACATACACACCCTATGACATCATCAGTGTTCAAAGCACAATAGTGTAAAGTTTGAAGGCACCTCACACACACTCATGTATTCCCAAACACTGCACCATCGGTGTAAACAGATGGGGAACTTTTGCAATGTACATGTTGGGAGTTGCCATAGCTGTGATTCATCACCATGTGTTGGAGACTGAAGGTGGTGCGGAGGATGATGCTGACAACCACCTCAGGCCCCGAAGGAGGAGAAGAGTGTTCAGGCCAAGGGTAACCTACCAGGGGCTAGATGATCTGGAGATAGTAGAGTGTTACAGGGTGGACAGGGACATCATACAGCAAATTGTTGAGCTGTGCCGGCAACGCCTCAGATCCAGAAACAACAGAGGGGAACCCATCCCAGTGGACACGAAGGTATGTGTAAGCTTGAGAATACTAGCCGCAGGTACCTTTCAAAGGCCAACTGGAGATATCATGGGGATCTCATAGGCATCAGCATCCAGGGTACTCCACCAGTTCCTGGATGCCATGTTATCACATGCCAATGAGCATATATACTTCACCCGAACACAGGAGGAGTTGGCCAGCAATATGTGTCTGTTCCACCATGTGGCAGACTACCCAGAGGTACTGGGTGCAATAGACTGCATGCACATACATATCAAGTCACTACCCAGTGAGCATGGTAGGGGCTACATAAACCACAAGGGATACCACTCCATCAACTGCCAGGTCATGTGTAATATCCAGGGCATTATCATGGATGTGTGTGCTGGCAGCCCTGGAAGCTACCATGACTCCCACATCTGGCATGCCTCACAGCTGTATCAGGTATTTGTCAGGGGGTCATCCCATATGGCCACCTTGTGGGGGATGCTGGCTATGCACTGGAGCCGTGGATGATGACTCCCATCAGAAATGCACACACACCCATGCAAGAACGTCATAATGAGGCACACGCACAAACCAGAATCATCATAGAGCGTGTGTCTGGGATGCTGAAATCATGGTTCCATTGCCTGGACATATCTGGTGGAGCCTTGCAGTACTCTCCAGGCATGTGTGCCCACATCTTCATAGTATGTGCCATGCTACATAATATGATCATGCGGAAACATCTGCAGCAGGGACATAATGGTGAAGGCCCTCACAGCCCACCACAATTGCCAAGGGCATCACAGGCACAGAGGGATTCAGACCACGAACACCCAGTGCTAGCCCCAGTAGGCAGACGGAGGTGTGCCCAATATGCCCATGCCTTGGCAAAGGGGGAACGTATAGCACATACACTGACAGTGTAGGCCCCTATGGACTGACACACTTCTCCACCTGCACACACAGTAAAATGGATGGCACACACACACATGACCACCTGTAAATTGTCATGTATAGGTGGTCTACTGTGTGAATCCTACATAGGCATCCCTCAACTATTTCACACACAACAGCTATTGGTACAAGGTAAGTCAACACCTGAACAGTAAATGAAGCTAACAGCATGTGTTGATACTGTATGTATAGGTTCCTAGGTCAATTGGTAGGTACATGCCTGATTGTCAGAGGCCATTCATCAGCCTAGGCAAAATGTATCTGCTGTCGCCACCCCATCGATTAACTAACTGTCCCTCTGTGGAGCACAGCTAATTGCAGGAACCCTGGGGTGTAACCACTGTTCTCCACCCACTCTGCAAGGATTCCCCGGTGTGTTAATGAGGGGCTCCATATAATGTAATGAGGGATGCAGTTCCAAAGCATGGGGAGTACCCATGACAGGTATCTGTCACCCCAGCATTCTCCAGTTATGGTTGTGGCAAGGTGTAGCACATTACAGTGTGTGGCTCACTGTGACATGGATCCCCATAGCTGGAGCACATCCATGAAACATCACTTGGACATACCATTAATAGGTATCATCCATATGTAAACTAACTGAGTTACACATTTGATTGCAGTATGGAGGAACAGCCGTAGTACAGTCCACATGCAAAACACCATAACACTTGTACATATCCCAGATGCCTCAGTGGTAAAGCCACTGACTGTGTCGTGCATGTTCCCGGTTCCACGACCTGCAAGGGCTGTTATGGAATTCCGATGGCACGAATAATGGATGTTGGATGCAGGTCATTAGAGCATGTTTAAGCACATATTAGCGGGTTTATGCCCGGCAAGTGACGGTAAGCGTCGTTTAAACATGACTACATGGATATGTGCAAAACAGGTCTAAGCTTTGCTGAATATCGTGCAGATCACAGTCAAAGATGTCCAGAACAGCTGAAATCTGCGTTATTCACCCTTGTACTAATAGTGCCTGCTTTGAGAGGTAAAACAACCACTGCCAGG
This sequence comes from Protopterus annectens, assembly GCF_019279795.1. Taxonomy (NCBI): domain Eukaryota; kingdom Metazoa; phylum Chordata; order Ceratodontiformes; family Protopteridae; genus Protopterus; species Protopterus annectens. The sequence goes on along the minus strand of NC_056728.1, from coordinate 888,071,969 downwards.
AGTAGAACACGCAGCCATGTACACGATCACCTACCACTAAGCAACCTGAGATGTACCAATGGCAGATGTGTAATGTGACATGTTAAAATACAAAAGGGCAGAGTTCAGGAAATAGTATACACCACCATGTACCCAACGGAAGGTGTGTTCACTCTCCCTCTCTCTCTCTCTCTATATATATATATATCTATATATATATATATATATATAGAGATAGAAATGGTGATAGAGAGATATATGTCGATATATAGATGGATATACATAAGTTAACAACATTTACACAACAATGGAGGTACAAATAAATAGGATACTACCAAATACCGAATGCTTTACATACCGACACGTGTAATCACGAGGCTTAAAGACCGAAAGACCACAGTAGCACAACACTAGAACCACGAGTACTATTATCACAATGTTAAGGGACATTTAGTTATTGCTGCTGGTGCTGCGGTCCAGGTAGTTACTGTGTTTAAGTGTGTTTCTGATTGCTGCAGTGTGTGTAAGTGTGTGTTCTGAGTGCAGTGTGTGTTTCCGTGGGACTGTAATGTGTATGTGAGTCTTTGCTTCATGTGTCTGTTCGTGCTAACTTGGAGGTAGATTATTACAGTAGGTGTGGTCATAGCCGGCCTTAGTTAGGCATAGGCCAACTAAGCAGCCGCCTAGGGTACCACTTTAGTGGGGACACTTTACCAGTATTTATTTGGTGTAGGTAGACCAGGATGGGAGCACTGGGTGGTGTGGTGGGTGGTGCCATTGTGCCCTTTGCCTAGGGCACCAGTAGACCTAAGGCCGCTCCTGGGTGTGGTGTGAGGGGTAAAGCCACCCACATGGGGTGTGTATGGGGCATGGCCACCTGAGCATATGTAGTATTGGATGGTTTGTTTGGATGTGATGGGTAGCAGTGTGTCTTTGTGTGCGTGTGTGTGTTCTGTGTTTGTGTTAGTTCTGGGAGTTTGACTGTTGCGAGTTCGAGTGTTCGGTATTATGGGGTTTGGGAGTCTGTGAACGGTAATGTGGTTGTTGGATGTGTGTGCGTTCCTGAATCCATGGGTATGCCGTATACAGCAGTTGAAGTCTTCAAATATGTGCACAACATGGACCATAGCAATCACAAATTCTGCCATGACCGAACGTTATGAACAAAGGATATGGAGACTATATTATAGTAACAACCCACGCCTGGGTGTGGGTAATGCTGGATTTACCCACGGTTGTCTTTGTTTGGCCACTTGGGTTTCATCCTCATGAACAAACCACACCAACCGCGGGTAAATTCACCATTACCCGCACCCAGGCATGGGTTATTGCTGTAATACACTATTACAAATATGTGCTATGGACATGAGCTAAACATGGGGTTAACACCTGTCCCACCTTGTGAGGGGCAGTCCCTCTATGTGCGGTAGTATCCTGACCAAATTGAGTAAAAATACCAATGTCCTACAATCTCAAGACGTTCTGCATGTTCCATAGTGAATATAATGGTTGCATAAAATAGTCATCTGTATCTAACATACCTACATGTAACAAGAAACAGGATAAGCAAGTAAACCACTACAAGAATATAAGCTTTTATAAAGGCATATATGTAAATTCTATACTTTCTACTGACCATGGTTATGTGTCGGCCTCTAAAATCTGATGTGTGTCCTGCAAATGTCCCACTATGGCCATTTGAAAAGGTGGAAACCCAAGCCAAAGAGGTTCAGTCACCAACACAACTCCAATGTGTGCAAATATCTGTGACAGAAATACACGAGACAGCTTTCATGTAGCAATATTTCATTACATACCGATGTATTTCCGGAGGGATTGAAGGATCAACATCACCTGCATGCTATATAGGAACCAATTAATAATGGCTTAATGAATAAGCCTGCAATAACCATAGTATTAGTCTACTAAATGATAGGTCTTCAATTAGGGAAGGAGCCCTCACACACATATGGAATATGTATAAATGCAGTCCCCACAAACCTTTATCTGCTATATACACCCACCTACATCTCCCCCACACCCGAAACAATTACAATGCAGACTGTAATAACATCACAAACATCCACTCACTCAATGACATCTGCAGAAGCCTTAACATACCCTGTGAGAGATACAGTATAATGGTGCTATGTGAAATCGTTGCTGTTGTACAATGGAACAGAAGCCGATGTTACATGTTTTGTTTGCAATAGTCTCGTATCAGACGGTTGAGATAACAGCTACACTCACATGTAGAACTACATCCTCTAGCCATTACACACAATCCACGGGGGACATGAAGTTAAAATATCTCTGTGTCTCTCCATATAGCAGTTGAAATTCATCACAAACAACACATCCAGGCCGTCTTCCTCGAAGGTAGGGCAAAGGGACAATGCCCAAGTGGAGTATTCAATTATACCCCACTGTTGCCATGTAATTGGCTAATGGAGTAGCTGCACAGCTGATGTGCATGTAATCATCTACTCTGGAACACCAATTGGTGGCAGGATACCACATGTTACTGGTATCTACGTATAAAAGGATGGCTTGTCATACATTCAAACCATATGCACATACAAGAAAACCATTAAAACAGAAAAGGAATAAGACTGATATTTTCGTAAACTCGTACTAAGAAGGTATGTAGAACACTCAGTATGTTAGTGTATGTAGTGTCTGTTCTGTATTAATGAAAGTGTACGCAATGCATATAGTGGGAAAAGGTATTCTGTAGTGATGTATTGTTGAGCATAGTAATGCTTGTAGAAATTGTGTGTACTGCTGTGGGCCACAAGGTAAACACCTCATACACCACAAGGTATGCTACATAAGGGCTTTAAACATAACAATTCCACTCCAGCCGCTGTCAGTGGCAGGGTCTGTCCAACAAGTACGTGCCATAACAGGGGATAGTATATGTTGATATACTGTAACAGCAGGCATATGTATGGGCGTATAACTGAGAATAACATGTCTCAGGTGGTCCTGCTGTGCAATTATGATTTGCATTATGGGATATTGTTGCAAAAATGTGAAATGTACAGTATTGTAGGTAGATATCTCTAACATTTTACATAGCATTACTGTTATATTATGCAAACATCAGGTATGTCTATTGGCATGTACAATACACAATAACAGCATACATATGACTTGTAGTCACCAGACAGTGTAACAGCATGATAGCTAATTGGAATGGAAGAGCTACTCAATTATCCATACACAAAGGACATGTAATAGCTTCATAGGTTCATAGTTAGGTACTATGCTGTCTGCCCAAGTCCATTCGTAAGCCCAACTACAGTGTTTTCACTTGTGGCACCTCCCTAGGTTAGTGTCCTGTGCCTGTAAACAGCAGAGCCATTTGTTTCCTGCACCTGTGTACAGTAGAGCCACTGCAGTGATCCCTGGCATACATGTCTGTCTCCCATCCACCCATCACGGTATCTCTTGAAGAGTGCTAGTGAGGGTCCCTGCCTGATGTACATAGGAATCATGTTCCAAAGCATGGTGAGTGTCCGGTTCAGGAATGTATCCCTCCAGGACATCCTAGTCATCGTTGCATGTGGGTACATATCCCAGAGCATGTGGCTCTCAGTGGCGTTTGCTTATGTGGAGCATATCAATCAATATTATTTTGGACATGGGCCTTGTATGTTCAGCAGTGATCACCTCTGGGTATGCAGTAAGCAAATGAGTACGGTTGGGGTTTCTGTAGTTGGGCTGCATACGTCATCCTTCAGAGGTCAGTAACCCTCTTGGTGTGTTAATGTTGTGATATTTAAAGCCATTGCTGTTGTCTCATAAGGTACATCCCAAATGGGGTGTTGTACCCTTTAACGTGTTTCATAAGCCAGGAGTAGAGAGGTACAATGGCTGCCTTTGTTCCGGCTACAAGCCCATTACAGATTAGGGTGGCCACATAGAAGGATATCCATGCCACCTTGGCAATATGGTTATCAAAGGAGTGAGTGCTATCTACTTATGTTCTAGATCCCTTATAATGTCTTACGTATGTAGGGAACTATCACCTATGTGATAGTCAGTGGGTGATTGGTGTAATCCAAAGGAGATGTCTATGCACCTTGTGGCATGCAGCTTGAGGCCATGTTATTGACACCAGGTATCCATCACAGTGACATCCTTATGGAGGGTGTCTGTATCAGCTGGTGAATCAATCATGGCCCCTAGTTTGCAGTCATCTGCAAACCTATTCATGATAAGTCCTTCTGTGCTAGCCTGTACCTCAGAGAAGCATATACCGAACACGAGGGGCCCTATGACCAAGAACTGGGGTACGCCAATTGTAACTGATTTACAGTAGGAACTAGGGTATGCTACCCTCACTGTGTGGGTCCTGTCCATGAGCCACTTTGCATAACATCTCATGACGTAGGGGTTGATGTGCAGGTGGATGTGTATGTTGACAATACCAGAATGGGGACCGGTGTTGAAAGCCATTGAGAGGACAAGGTAGGCTGTGTGGACCTCCTTACCCTCATCTACTACCTTGGTAACTGTCTCAAAGGACTCCACCAGGTGTAGGAGTCATGGTCTGGCCCTAACAAATCCAAACTGGGTGGTATCAAAGGTTTGGCGGCCACCAATGTCTCTGTGAATGAGATCCATGATGATGTGCTCCATAGCCTTGCAGAGCAATCTAGTCAGGTGTATAGGGTAATAGTTCCTCTGGTCCATTGTGGTGCCACCTTTGTGGAGTGTGATAACTGTTGCTGTGCACCATTCAGGGGCCACAATGCCTGATACAAGGCTATTAGTGAATTTGGTGCCCAAGTGGGGAGCCATTTCGTTCTGAAGTTTGTGTAAATCGCAGCCTGGGATGTTGTACGGTCACATGGAGTCTGTGTTCCAGACTTTAGAGAGTGCAGCTTGGAACTGCGTAGTTGTGACTGCAGGGACTCTGCATTGTTTCTGTATAGATTTGGGCCCTTTAGGGTGTGAGAGGGGTGTAAAGTTAGCACTGAACCTATCTGCCAGGATGTTGCCAATATCAATCGGTTCTGTAATGTTCGTGCCTAACTGCTGTATGTCAGAGCAGATGTGGGTATCACCATTGAGAGTAGTGACATACCTCCAGACCGCTTTGTGGTAGTCCTTGCAATGAGTTGCAGTAATGTTTACGCAGCTAGCTTTGGAAGATGTGATAAGGGATCTCAGATTTCTACTGAGGCTGAACAGGGAGCTACCCCACCCATGAGATTGTACTCTACTTTGCAACAGTCTCCTCCTTCTGCTGTACATTATGTCCATGGCAGTGGACCCCCAGAGTGGCATCCGTTATCTGGTGGGTAACATCATGGCTCTGTTTGGGATAGCATGATCCATGCAGTTGAGTAACTGCAAATTAAGTGCAGTTGTGTATGATTCAGCGTTTGTAACTATATTGTCCATCTGCATGGGTGTCATGACGTTTACTACTGCTGTCATAAGAAGCCTGAAGTTGGCTTTGTAGAAATATTGTACTGTGTTTTCCATAAAGAGTGTGGTGCCGGGATGTGGATAACAAGGGTGATTAGCATACGTTCGGATCTGACCAACAAGGGGATAACCCCAGGTGTGGAACACCAGTCACACATGTTGGTAATGTCCAGGTCAAGGATATTGTTGGCCCTGGTGGTGGTGTGGATAGGTTGATCCAGCCAATTGGAGGTTATTAATCCCAGAAAGCGTTGGCCTAATGTGTCAGTACATGAGTAGGTATCCCAGTTAAGTGTGGGGTAGTGTCAGTCACACATCAGTAGTTCCTGTTTGAACCCTACTTTCCAGTACACCGAGAAGTGAGGGCCATTAATTGTGGGGTATGGTGTGGAATCCGTAGCAAGCTACAATTTGTATAGCAGTTATGGCCACAGTTAGTTGCACTTGGATTACCTCTGATGCTTTGTGCTAAGCAACCAGCCTGGAGGTGTGGATATCCTTGGGAAATATGGACACACCTCCGCCGTGGGTGTTCCGGTCCTGGTTACATGACTGAAAGGTATGGTCTGAGTAATAGCCTGTTAGTGCAACGGTGCTCTCAGGAGCCTAGAAGCAGGTCCCAGTCACTGCAGAGATATCGAAGTGGTCCATTACAAGGAGTGCCTCGGGAGAGTGCATTTGAGATGAAGATGTCAAGCATTGAGTAACATTACCCTCAGGTTTTGCTTGCCTGTTCCTGTTATGGTGGTGAATATGTTTTTTGAACCGTGCCTAAAACAGGCACTATAGGAGCAGCAAGAGCCTTAGACATTATCTGTAATCCCAGGGCCGACAGGTGCAGGTCATCTGTGCCAAAGCATCGTGTTCTGTCGACCATGTCATTCAAAGCAGACAGATACTGGATACCCTTGGAATGACACCAGAAGCATAGCCAACTGTTGAAGTGAATAATTCAGTTGTACTGCGTTATCAGTCTGGATGAATGCAGAATGCTTCGCAGGGCTAGGGCAATACCTGCCTGGGCTACAAGATCGGAGAGCTATTGCATGTCTCTGTAAATGTAGTCTAGGAAGTTACATCTCAGGGCATTCACACTAACATGGAGAATGACAGTCATATTGTACCTGTTGAGGAGTGACCTGAATGCAGAGGTTATGTTGCGGATCCTGTTACCCAACAGCCAGCTGAAAGTGACTATCACCTTGTGTAGCCTGCTGAGTGGGACATTGTACCTAGTTGAGGGAGTGACCTGAATGGCAT